>NW_025963813.1:2227931-2770836 GCF_023055435.1 Haliotis rufescens
TGTTGAATGCGTACAGCACTGCTGTGGCGGATATTCTCGACTACAGCCAAGTGTAACCTGGTATATATAGCAAGGACCGGGGAGTGTCGTCATTATACCTTGTAACCAACAGATAGCTGCCAAGCGGTAGAGAGTGACGTGGTCCAACGCTCACCGTACACACTCCATCGTCGCTCCCGTCAGTGTAACCCACGTGTTTATTACCTTTCACCTGAATACCAATCGATAATTTCATACCCTATGTCAGGGTTTATGTCTGTTTTAATATATATATGATGATAGGTGTTGGGTAGGTATTGGGGTGGAGTATGAGTTTATTGGGGGGTGGGGTGGGGGGTAGGATATTCGTGACGGTGGGGTGATGGTAGGAGTGAAAGTTGCGGGTAGTGATAGGGTACAGACTGAAGCCTAGGATGTGGGTAAGCGTAGTGTGAGAGTCGGGGTGTGGCTGGGGTCGTATTGGGGGAGGGTTGTGGGTGGTTGGATGCATTTTGGGCTGGCGTTAGTTTTTAGTAAGGAACTGTTTGATCGATTTTTCAACAACAAAAATGTAAAAGTGAAATAATTATATTTATAATGACGTATTACATGCATGTTCATTCCCATTCTAGTTACAACTGTCTCAATTCAGACTGTGTCGATAAGAAATGTTAGTGAGAAATTAATGTCTTTATTTTTATTTTTCAAAATTTATATCTCAACATTTTTTGGCGTTTTAATGTACGTATGCCTTACACTCACGTACATGTTAATAAACTATTTTGAGATAACTAGGACCACTATATATAAACATTCGTCAGTATAGATTGCGTCACCTTGCAACACGTCATTCTAATGTTGGTGTGAACAGTGACAAGTTCAGACTTGTTGATATATATTTACACTTAAAGATACATTATTTTGCTCATTTATCACACTGATTTGTAAAACATAATTACATATACTTGACATATTTCCTCATTGGTATTCTTTTAAAGCAAAAAGTAGACCAGGAATCCATTTTTTAAATTATCAGAGGGTTGTCATTTTGCGAAAAAGAAATGAGAGTGCTCTCCCTTTCGTGCACTTTGCACCCTGTCCAACTTGTTCATAATCACGTTGACGCTCTGTGTGTGCACAGGTAGGTCAGTGTGTAGGATTATGCACGGATTTTTACGTTTTACGTGATTCAAATACATTATCCTCTGTTGTATTCTTTCATAATATCACTTATTTCATAACTTCTTCGAACGAGGACCAATGACGAGTATGCTACCGCATGTTTTTCTCAGTTTTGTACATGCCAGATATATCAGAAGAAGCGTTCGTAAAATATCGCTGTTCCAGTCCGTATAATCATCGATTAGACATCCTTATCGTGACAGTAATTGTGGAACAGTATTACAGTTATATCACGGCATGTCAGCTTAAAGTGGTAGGAAAGCCCGAAGTGATGCAGGTCTCAGACTTTTACCACGGTGAAGCGCGGGTATGTTGGTGCTGACAAACCTAGAAACATTATCGGGAACCGGGATTCGAACCCACAATCATAGGTTTCTGGCGTGCCCAAGGGACGCAACTCTGCCACCCTTGCCCCCTATTGTAGAAAAAACTAGCATAGAAAATGATATGTCAGTTCAAGTGTAGTATCCTTGATTATCTTGAATGTATGATCTACTCGGGAATATATATAATCCTGGTATTAGATCTATACATGTATATTCCCTCATCCAACAACACATTATTTTTTCTAGACTTTACCTCAAACTATTTTGGCGGAACCTCCGGTCAAACTGGACAATCACCGTTTTTTATATATTAAATTCATGTTGAGACATTTGTTTGACATATGATAACAAATATAACTATTAACTAGCATACATCTGTAACAACTGATAATGCCACTCAAGATTGCAGGAAGGCCCAGGTTATTGTTGAAACAGCACGTTGAAAAGGGTAAAAGGGTACGTGTCATACAATTGGGTTTTGTAACTGTACATACATATTTGTACGCAAGGAACACAAAATGTAGGTAGGTATTTCTTCTTTTAGATTTGTATAATTCACAGGCATTCGCAGTTGCCCCCCCCCCCCCCCCCCCCCCCCCCCCCACCGGATTTTCTATAGAAAACAGTTTTATTTGAATCATGGAAATACAAGTTGGGGACAAGTGATACTTGTACAATGTTTGCCCCCCCGTCGTAAAAAGTTAACCACGGCCTTGAGAAAAGTAAGTTCCTACGGTAGATGATAACCAGATGACGAGAAAGGACAGTCATAGAAATGTTCATGTTTCTATCCACAGGAGACTACTGATGTAGATGGTTCTCAAGGTCGGTAGATGCTGCTGACGTGTGACTGCATGAATAAACAAGATGGCTTCAGGTTTCAGATTGTAAGACGACATCACATGTGTGATTAAATTTTAAAATTAATAAAAAGCATATTTGGAAACGTTTGTGATTCAACAAAGACTGAAATTTTTCATGCGGTTTAATTGAAGGGATACGGGCATTGTCAGGTTATAAATTAGTTGCAAGTTATTTCCTGACATCTGATTGGCTAACCAAGCAATTAGTTTTTTCCCTTTGTGTTGCCCAAAACCTAAAAATATTAGGCTGTGCCCACGAGTGGACTACTGTTTCCTGATTGGCTGGTAGTAAAGTGGGTGGAGCTTGTGCTGCATTATAGGATTTTACTGATTCCACATCTTTATGTTCAGTTTTCTGTTTAATGATTAAATAAGCATTGTTGACTTATTTATTCATATGGATTGCCACTTGTTTTGTAAGAACTGTGGCATGTACATGGAACTCTCATCTTAAAGGGAACATTGATTATATAATGAATGGGCTGCTGATTTATTCATGGCATGTACACCACCTGAAATGTATTGAAAAATAATAATGTATGTAAACAATCTTTTGTGTTGCAGAATAGGACAACAGTTGGGTTACACCAGAAAATTCCTGTCACCGTCTTCTGTTCGAGTTCAAATCCCCGGAGGGTTTCCATACGAAGCCTTTGATGGGGCTGGTAATTATCTAGTTATCTTGTATAATATGGGTATCGGCTCGGGGACTTTGTTGGTGGGACCTTGCTTCTGTTTCCTACTTATGTGAATATTTACTTCACATTTCTCCAGTCTAGTTGCAGATTGCAGAGTCGCAAATTGTATTCCCACCAGTATTTGTTAAGCAATGTTAACATTTTAAGTATTCGTTTTTAAAATCTTGTTTGTGTTAAATAAAGCCACTTTTGACTAGTCAGAAATATTATTTCAATTTTGCTTTGCAATTTTCATTGTTATTTATGCCTTTTTAATGTCTAGATGTCTAGTGCCATGGTTTTATGCTCATTGGTGTATTTCTACTTTCCATGTTAACCTGTACTTGTGTCTGTATTCATGTCGCCGATTAGCCTTTCTTAAATGTAAACAAAAATTTCAAATCGGGTAATAAAGCCTTATCTTATCTTATCTTATCTTATCTTATCTTTCTAGACTGCATTTTGGATACATGTTGTGACAACTCCTATACATTTTCCAATATTCGTTTACTATATCCCACATCACTAGAAGGGTGGACGGGCGAATGAGTTGAACAAGAGAATAGGAGCTATTTTCTTTTAAATAAATTTTTGACAAATAGGAAAGTGCGTTCATTATAAGCGTTATAAAGATCCGCATTACATCCATTTAAACATGTCACAAACAATATAGGTTGGTTGGTTGGTATGTTTGTTAACGCCGCACTCAACGATACTCCAGCTATATGACGGCGGTCTGTAAATAATCGAGTCTGGACAAGGCAATCCAGTGATTGATATCATGAGCATCGATCCTCGCAATGTGGGATCTATGACATGCATCAACCAAGTCAGCGAGCCTGACCACCCGATCCCATTAGGCGCCTTTTACAACAAGCATAGCAGCCTTTTACGGCAAGCATGTGTTGCTGAATACTTATTCTACCCCGGATCTTCACGGGTCCCAACAATATAGGAACAAGAGAAATAATTAACATGGTAAATTTGTCTGGGCCAACTTTATTATTTACAGGACGCTGTCATATAGCCCGAATTGTGGTGACCGTGGCTTTAACAACACTTCACTGTACTCGAAGAGAATTTATCGCAAAGTCTCGCTTTTTGCTTGTTTTAGTAAAAGGGCCACAATGTCCCTTCGGGGATTAAATACTATTGTGCAACATGGTATGTTTCAGCTCGAATACGCCCATGGTCCGTCCTGCATCTGATCGACTCCGCACGAGTGTACTTCTGTATCCCAACCATCGATGACACAGACAGATCGTTTATTGATTTCCACCTGTTGTGTCAAAACAACCTTCCTTTCATAGTGTCACTGAAACTTGAAATAGCCCCAGCGTTATATGACGTATCAATTCCGAAAGCACCTATCATCGTAGACACGTATTTGTCCAACATCGGCAATTCATCATTGGTCCTCGCACACAACGTCATGCATCCAGACATTGCACAACCACTCGCAAAATGCTGGATCCAGAACGTCTTCGTTTCCAAGACATCCCGACAACCCGAAAATATCCCTCAGGAATATAAAGAAACATATGGCCAGTTGTGTGAGGATGGGAAACCGTTAATAATAAAGCCCCTTTCAAAACCAGCCAACAGGGATTTAATTTCATCCGTTGATATGAGAGTTTATGGAAGCGATACTGACCCGAATCTGCATACGAACTACATAAACTATCTTCGGTACTGTCTGAATGGTCTTGCGGCTATAGCGCACAGAGAGCTTTCTGCAAATAAACCACCACATGACCTTAATCATTACGTTAAGTCAGCGTCCATGCTCTATCAAAAGGAGAGTTTGGTCGGGGATGAACTGGTAGTTGATGTGTGGAAAGATGGAGGAAACAGTGATGCTCTCAATTTTGAAATTTTGAAACAGGATTCGAGGTTGTTTCAATCTAAAATTGAATTGCACACTGATGATATATGTAAGTAGGCTAGGTTTGACCTGTATGAATGGTGTGTTATTTCACAGGATGGACACAGCCACTGTAACTGCAACTCCTTGTTATTGGAATTATTATCACTAAAAATGCCAGGGTTGTTTTCGGGTGTATCACCAAAAATTAAATCTGGAAATGTTAAAGAACAGTATATTTTAATGATTTTTGTACAAGAGCTGTCGTATCAGAATGAATTTAAAAAGAAAATGATATGATGATATTAAGGAAAGTAATAAAGAAAGTGACTCTTCTACATCTTCTTTGTTTAATCTGCATCTGTTTTAGTGATTGCTGAGTGTTTTGCCCTTTCATCATTTTACGTGTTATGATTCAATGATAACAATGATAGTTCATATGCCGGGTCCATCAAGACCCGTTTTAAGACCCGTGAAGATCCGTTTATAATAGGTCTTCAGCAACCAATGCTTGTCGTAAGAGGCGACTGACGGGATCGGGTGGTCAGGCTCCCTGGCTCCCTGGTTCCCAATTGTGTGGATCGGTGCTCATGATATCAATCACTGGATTGTCTGGTCCAGACTCGATTATTTACAGACCGCCGTCATATAGCTGGAAAATTGCAGAGTGCGGCGTTAAACAACAAAAAACAACAACAAACCATTAGTTTTTAGGTGGGTAACAAGAAAAACAAATATAGCAGGCTCGATGTTATGAAATCTCATTATAAATTTTATCAGTTACGTATAATAATATGTGTACCTGGAGGGGCACGTTGAGATCTGATCGGTTTTCACTGCCATGTACGTGCGTTGCGTGGTATTTCTCATGGGACTGATTCTTGTGGAGATCTTGTATTCTGATGACATAGCCAGGCAGAAACCGGGGAGTTGTTTTCGACAATAAAGTCACACTCTTTTACTTGCTTCACGGACGTTTTACGGAAAATACCCATCGGTAGGTGAAAAAAGTAATTCAGAATTTCTGTTAGTTTTCTTATCCACTACAAGTAGGGTGGAACAGAGACCATATAATACGGTCTCTGGCTGGAACACACAAAAAATCTTCAATGTGGGAAAAGAGCCTACAACACAGCTGTTGCTATACCCGGAATCCCGTGTGCTTCAATATGAAGTGTTGTCGCTAAATGGACTTGTAAAACCACGGAAGGGTGCTGACAAACCAAGAACCATAAGCATGGCGAACCGGGATTCAACCCCACCCACGATTGTATGTGGTTCCTGAGACTCTTATTAGGACTAATACTTTACAGACCAATCGCTGCGCTTTCGGTTTGTGGTTTGTGGTGTGGTGCTGGTTCTGCAAGGCATGGATGAGACGCGGCAGTTTCAGCGCCCATGACTTAACCCTGTCCTTGAAGGGGCCGGACTGCACGGACATGGTGGTGTTCAGCAGTAGATAGTGTTCCCCTGGCTCCGTGAACGCAGGCCAAGTCTGGTTCAGGCCAAACCGTACAGCGTTGTTGGGGTCACTGAAATGTAGAAATAGGCCTCAACAGTTGCAGGTCACTTGAAGTACAGGGATTCATAGATGAACTGATCTGTGTTTTTGTAAATATGTCACAAGATGCAGGTGAGCTACATAACCTTGCATTATGTCATCGGGGTAGTGTTGTACAGATGTGTACTTTCTGTATTTTACATATTTTGTCTCATATATTGTCGGTTTACGCCTGATTGTCACGTGTTCCGGTGGTATGTTTACCATGTTTACAAAATTATTCACCCGTTCCTAGCAAGGAGACACATGTGGTCAGGTTGTCAAGGACGCAACAATTGCCCACACGAATGCATCAACAGTTGAGCTTTGTGGCATGTTTAAGGTACTTCAATCATAAAGGGAGACTTCTTGGGTCATGTGTTACTTTGTCTGCCACAATACTGTGTATTCCGGAGAGTTCAGCCTTTTCTTTTAGTGTATTTACAAGTCACCCATTCATGCAAAGCAGGGAGACATGTCTTGACGTGTAGCCAACTTTACCTTGACAGTGAGAAACATTACTCTTAATATCAGTCCCCGTTTGTCTGGCTCTGACTAGACGATGTAGAGGCTGGAATACTGAGTGTTGGGGTAAACAACAAACAAACAAGATCATGCTCTCTCTGTTCCTACAAAACTGACACCTCCATTCCATATCCGCAAGTTCACAACTAGAAAAGGAACCATCCTTGTATAGGCTTTTGGAAAACCTACCCATATCTTGTGAAATCTGTCAGCAGTCCCATCAATGTATGTGAGAGCTCCTTTTCGGATTTGTCTGGTCCGGTTAGTCCACTCGGGAGCACTTTAGAAACCGCAGCCAAGATGGCTTTAATAAGTGTAATACGTGTCTTCGGCATGATCTATCCCTTTGCCATGACCGGGAATAAAGGATGGTATGTGGTCAAACACATGGTATGTGGTCTTCTTTCCTGTCTTCAAGTGTCTGGTCAGCTTTGCATGAGCCCTCGCAAAGAGCGTCACGGGGACGACCATCCCAGCATCACCAAGAGTGTTCATTACTGCCTGGAGATCAACGGTAGGACTGTGAGGCGGGAGATACACCTTAGCCACGGCCTGTGTCATGTCGGGAGACGATGCACCGAAATAAAGCTCCAGAATCTCTGGGATGAAGGTGTTAATGTAGAATCCCTTGTTCTGAACCGATGAGGATAAGGACGTGTTGAACTCTTTATCAGCCGCTTGTGCCATAACATTAAGGATTCCCCCTTCATTGCTTACAACCGACACCATGCAGTCAAGATTTTGAAGTCCTACCTGTTCCAGGTAACTTGGAGAATTAATTAAAACCAGTGGATCGTCTTTGCCAAACTCCCCATCAACTGTAGGTACAAACTATTATTCCCCTAAAGCAGTGACCGGTTCATTTCCCATTGGTCACGATGCTGCAATCAACGCCTTGGCAGGGATAGTCCTCAGACAGGTGGTCATTGATGCGGTATCGTTCTGGGAGGAACAGTTTACCTTATGGGCCAGTTCTATTGCATATTTCAGAGAGTTCCGTGTATAAGCCCCGAGACAGACCCGCTCTGCATGATTGTCCTCCGGAACAAACCCTTGGACCCTGGATACAAGGCCTGGAATGCCACGCTGGCGGACCCTGCTGATTCTCCCATGATGGTAATGCTGTTGATAACCCCGCCAAAAGATGCAATGTTTTTCTTGACCCATTCCAGAGCAAGATGTTGGTCCCAGAGACCATAGTTTCCCCTTGACACGTCATCGTTTGTGCTGAGGAACCCGAGCGGCCCCAGACGATATTGGATGGTTACTACTATAACCTGTTCAGCCCCAACGATCAATAAAGGGTCAAAGGTGAAAGCATCCCCGGAAATAAATCCCCCTCCATGTATCCAAACAATTACAGGATTGTTTTTGGTTTCCGTAAGTGATGCTGGAGTGAATACATTCAACGTTAAGCAATCCTCGTCCCCAGTAACACCATCATTACCATAGAACTGGAGAGTCTGAAGGCACGATGGACCATATGAGTTGGCTTTGAAGGTGTGGTTAAATCCTGGATGGGGCTGTGGTTGGTTGAACCGCCTAGCCCCTGTAGGCGGAACTACGTAGGGGATTCCCAGGAATGCATGGTAAGGTGTTCAGTCTTCTGTGACGTTCGTGGTCCCCTCAACTGCGTCCCATGGGGCGTCGACGACAGGTTGGGCGTTTAGGTGTTGGAAGGTGAACAGCAAGGCGAACACCCCAATGACTGACACTGTATTGTTTCAAAGAACGAACGCACTCTTGAAGCTCGGGTTATTTTATGTGCCAGTCATGCATTCGCTATGTTGGGAAAAAACAGTTGTTTTTCAAGATGCCCTTATTCATAACCTCTCCCTTATCTGCACAACTGAATGTGCCACTACAATGTGCCATGTACATTTGCACACATGATAGTGACTTGGGATGTAAGCCCCTTTGAACTGAATTACAGTTATGGTGTACACACATGTCATGGCAGTCACAAACAACGTTTGTTTCTCGTCATCTACCGATCCAAAGAACATTTTGCATGCTTTAATTCGTTTCCGGTTCCGCATTAATATTCCCTTTCAAAGTTTTCCCTTCCAAAGTTGCACTTTTGACTAACCTGCGCAGACGATATGGGTTTTTGGTGATTTTTGTGGCGCAAATACCAGGAAAAACTGCGAGGCTTTGAATTAAGCCTTAATAGGCAGTCGTTTTGCTACAATTCCGTTTGCAGTGTTTGGGAAATCGAATAAAAAAAAGAATTGAAGTTGTATCTTGCTACAGCCATTGCTTTTGGTTTAAAGAACAATATAAAGAAGAAGGTATCACTTATTATTTTCATTCAAAACGACTGAAATGTTATACTTACGTCTGTAGAGCAGTGGATTTATTAATAGGGAAAATATTGTTTATTGCCCCTCAAAAACATTGTTTCATTCACTCGTAAAAGTGTTCAGTGACAACGTGTTTGCCACATTCCCTATTTTATTCACAAATCGCCACATGCAAAAGTGGGTGTGGTTCACAACAAACTTCGTTGACCATCGGAGAAGTCTAGATTCATTCGGAGTAAATCGGGCGGTTCCGTATCCGCAACAGCTGTAGTGTTAACGGAGGCGAAAAGGCAATGCAATTTGATATTCCGATTGCAGCAAGTGCGTGTACAAAGATGGCGTCTAACACAATGTGCAGAGTGTTGGCTCTCCTTGCTTTTGCAAGTATTGCATTAGCTGGGAAAAGAACGTTGATTTTAGTCGACAACTGGGCCATCAGAGAAACGCATTCAACGTTTTTCAGATCATTAAGAGGTAAGGAATCATGCACAACTGACATAGTTGTTAGAGATACATTGCCGGCGAACAGACCGGTGACACGTATATGGGGAGAAATCGATGAGAGTGAAGAACCATTTTGCTTGTGGGCCCTTTGCTCAACATTTTGAAATTATCTCTGAATTGTGCTTTGCTGTTTTGTTTCTTCACATTGTATTTACTTGGTTGACCATGATGTTATTTCTTGAAATAATTTAGAAAATATAATGAATGGATTGGTCAGTACAACGACTGCTCCCATTGCGGAGCATGGCTGTGGATGCATCTTTTGAAGAATACATTTAATATCTAGCAAAAACTTGAATCTTAAAGAAATAATCAGCCACTGACCAAAATCTTATATATTCACATTATGATTAGTTTTAAATGCTTGTCATAGTCATTGTATTGCAACTAAATAGTAAGTTTTCTGCTACTGTGAGAGGGTGTGTGTTTATTTTCTACACTTCTTATTCAGTAATCTTCTGTTAGATTAACTTAGGATAGCCAGTTGTCCCCAACCTGTTATGGCTTGTCGTAAGACAAAGAAGTGGCTAAATTTGTGCTCAGACTAGTTTGAGGGTTGATAATATGTGTCAGACCTAGTTGGACATGGCTTGGAATGTCCAACCACAGGTTGATCTTGCACAGATTCGATTACAGGCAGCAGTAATGTTGCTAATATTGTAATAAATCCTGGAATACTGCTGAATGCTGCATACTTAAACTAATGCTGTATTTACCACATATGACTTTGTCATACACAAGATACAAGAGATCTATCTTGTCGTGGTATTTGATTTGTAATCTGTTTTGAGTTGTTTAGTGATACATTAGTCATGTTAGTGAGCCAAATTGTCAATTTAGGTATGTTTTCTCCACAACAATCATTACCTGATTTCCATATCATTTAATTATTTTCAGATATTGGATTTGACCTGACATTTAAACTAGCTGATGATGGAAGCCTGGCCCTGGTCAAATATGGTGAATTCCTGTACGACAATCTCATTATCTTCTCTCCCTCTGTCGAAGGTAGGTCTCAACCTCATTTGGTCATCAATCCAAACAAACACTTGTGTTTCAGGTCACCTGACTTAACCCGATGTTTTTATCAAAGCTGGAAACCCATGCTTATTATTTGAAAAATAATCAGATGTTTCCACAAAATATACTTGGAGAAACAGTTTTAAGCATTGTTGATAAAATCTTGAACCCTACGTTCCAAGCCGAACCTGTTGGTTATACAAGAATAATACATCTGTTTACTTTCCATGCTTTATGCAGTCAAGTAAAGTGGTGCTTGTAGGTGAAGATACCATGAGTCACATCCAACTGTAGTCCGTTTGCTATCTGGGCTATCTAGATCTATCTAACAATCTAGATAGACTTGTTGTTTTATCCCAAAATTATTTTATCACTTGTCCGAAATGATCTAGTTGGATGTGACCCATGGTGTCTACCCTGGACACATAGTGAGAAATGTAATCTTGTAATTTATGGGATTGTTTTGTGTGTCAAGCTAAAAAGGCTGAAAAACAAGAGGATGTTGCTATTGACACAATTGTGTTTAAATTGTATTGTTGATTTTGGATTTTTTGTAACTTGTATGGCATGTATGATGATAATAATATGCAATCAGATTGTGCATTTCATTTTGTGATAGGCGATATAGTAATACTAGCTTTTTGTCATCAACTTTGAAGATACTACTTTCGAAAAATGATACGCCAGTGATACACAGTTATAGTATGATTGGATACATTGGTACAGGCATACTGTGTATCCTAGCAGGGTGGGTGGCACTACAGCCTTATGTATATCCTGTTTGTAGAGTTTGGAGGCAACCTTGATGTGGCAGCCATCACAAGTTTCATTGATGGAGGAGGAAATGTTCTCGTTGCTGCCAGCTCGGCTATCGGTAAGTTTATCGTGTTCATGTAAAAGTTTGACTGTCCCTTTGACATGTTTAGTAAAACATTTTTTCCCAATAGTTTTCACCACAGTGGAAATATTATCATCGCGTTGAAAACTAGGTGGAAATATTATCACCGCGGTGGAAATAGTTTTCTGTATTTTCATTTTAGTTTTTGACATTTTCGTTTCACTTTTCAGCGATTCAATATCTTCTTAACACATGATTTATCACATATTTGTAAGACAAACCGTGTTAATTTGCAATAGGTTTCGATAAAAGTAAGTGAAATATCAAAATATGGAAAAACAGACTATCGGTAAGTTTATCATGTTCCTGTAAAAGTTTGACTGTCCCTTTGACATGTTTAGTAAAACATTTTTTTCTGGGTTATTGGTAATGCTTAATGTCACAGGGATTTGCCAATATCAGGTAAGGTCCGTGAGAGCATGTTTACTTTGCAAACCCCACGAAATTGGCAAGTAAAAAGGTATCTCGCTAGCCAGGCTGTATAGTGCTGTTGAAAATTTATTTCTCTCACTGTTGTCGGTCACCAATTTGTTGCTTTTGACTTGATAGAGAGAGGGTTATCTCTTATTTCCAAATTATTTAATCGTTAGATATGATGTATAGAATACCACAGAAGATAATCCAAGCAAAAGATTTTGTTAAAAAGGGTGAATTTTTATGGAAAGCTTGGATTACGATGCACAGAAAAAAAATTCCAGCTGCCAAGATGGCGCGAAAAAGAGTGAGTGATGAGTTACTGGGCTTGGTCACATGGTTCTGGTGCGCATGCACGAAATAAGGGTGCGTTAGGGTCAGCTGTTTTCTCTGTTCTGTGGGAACAGCACAGGAAGTTTCAACTACCAATTGGAAGAGAGAGAGATAAGCAATAAGTATGAGTCAGGATAAGTATAAATGATATTTTTACTCTAAAAAATACATTTTCATGCTTGCCCCTTGTTGTTCAGGCGACCCACTGCGAGAGCTCGCAACTGAATGTGGTGTGGAGTTTGATGATGAGAGGACGGCCGTCATTGACCATCTCAACTATGACGTGTCCGACCTTGGCAAGGTGAGCAGTTCAACTAAGTAAACACTCACTACAGATACAATGATATGTCAATGCGCTGGTAAACTGGCCTCTTGACCGCCTCCGTGGTCTAGTGGTAGAGCGTCCACCCGGAGAGCGGAAGGTCCGGGGTTCGATCCCCGGCCGCGTCATACCAAAAGACATTTAAAGATGGTACTTGTTGTTACCCTGTCTGGCGCTCGGCATTAAGGGGCTAAAACAAGGATTGGTCGGCTCGGAGTCAGTATACTGTGTGTGAGTGGGGTATTCATGTTAAACTGCGGCATGGTATCTCAGTGTGCTAGCACTATAAATCGGCATCAGTCCGGACTAGTACAAGCAGCCACACTCACGTACATGCACGTCGCTATATAAGTGCAATAATCTTGGACGCGACGTTAAACCCAATTTCACCCCACCTCACCTAACTGGCCTCCTGTGATCGCTGACTGGCTTGATGCATTTTGTCATATCTGAATCGCGTAGATTTATGCTGATGATGTCAATCATTGCATTGTCTGGTCCAGGGGCACAGGTGGCCCAGTCATCTATGCCGCAGCAATTCGCTGTGCAGAGTTGCATCCCTTTGGCGTACCAGAAACCTGTGGTTGTGAGTTGGAGTCCCAGACCACCCTGATTATGTTTCTAGGTTTGTCAGCACCATACCCATGCTCATAGGTTTCACCAAAGTGGTAAACATTTGAGACCTGTATCACTTCGGGCTTTCATCCCAAATAAATTGCCAAGAAGGATGGAAAGGAAAGGATTGTCTGGTCCAGACTTGATTATTTACAGCCCAATGCTTCGCTCGTCACGCCGAAGGCCCGGGTTCGATTCCCGACATGGGTACAATGTGTGAAGCCCATTTCTGGTGTCCCCCGCCGTGATATTGCTAGAATATTGCTCAAAGTGGCGTAAAACCATACTCAGTCAGTACAGCCCAATGCCACATAGCTGAAATATTGCTGGGTGCAACATTAATCAACAACAGGTTAATTGCAATTTTTATCCCCAACATTCCAAATCATGAATTTCGATTTGTCATATTTTACACAACGTATCTTTCAGGTAGGCTATAGAAGGAGCGGGTTTGTCTCATCCAGGCTGTTGTATTACAGCAGGAATAAATAAATAAATGAACTAAGAAAGATAAATATTGATCCTGATCTTCCAGCACACACTGATTGTCGCAGACCCAGGTAACCTCATCGAGTCTCCAATGATTGTGGGCCCGAAGAACCCCGCCCCTTTCCTCTTCCGCGGCGTTGGGTGAGTTCGAGACCAATATGTTAATAATAACACAATAGAATCATGTTTTTTGCCTGATATATTATAATACAAATGTGTGATTAAGTGATTAAATGAATTATCTTTGACTTCTATCTTTTGACCGAACTTCAGTGCACTGTTAAAATAGGGTTTTACATTCAGACCTTGGCAAACCGGGAAACCTTCGGGTGAAACGGTTGCCATTTATTTTCTGGCAATTCAGAATTTTGTTAATCAGGGTGATTTCATCAGGAATAGTAAGCACTGTCCGTTTTAGCTTGTTTCACTGTTCCTTTTAGATTAGGCCACTGAACTGGGGTTTGAGTTATCTGCTTTTGTTACAATCAAGTTAGTCATAGTTACCATTTTCACAAAGGAACTCTCATTTAAACTTTGATTCAAACTACAGCGCTGTTGTACAATAAAACCTCGACGCTACGACTGTAGTAAGTCTATAGTAAGTTATGGGAGTAACGATCACCTCAGCGCAAACATCGCTTGTACAACAGCACCCTGTTAGATAAGATCAACACAAAAATGTCCCATTATCATCTCATTATTGTCAAGTTTATACAAAATGTTGATGTTGTTGAAATGATTATGATGATTGTAGGATGTTGGCTGATCCCGAGAACCCGCTAGTGCTGAGTCTGCTTCATGCCTCCTCCACTGCCTACAGCCACAACCCTGACACCAAGATATCCGAGGTACCCGACAGTGCAGTACCATACACATAGCTGCCAACTGTGTCAATTTGTGTTATTTTGTTATGTAATTCATATGAATAATATGTCCCAAAAATCGCAAATCCAAAATTTTCATAGACACGGGGGTGGTCGGGTAGCCTAGTGGTTAAAGCGTTCGCTCGTCACGCTAAAGACCCGGGTTCGATTCCGACATGGGTACAATGTGTGAAGCCCATTTCTGGTGTTCCCCGCCGTGATATTGCTGGAATATTGCTAAAAGCGGACATATGGGACATATGAGAAAGTGTGGATCATTGCTCATGCTATCTTCCATTGGTTTTCCTCGCATTTAAAAGCAGCTTGTAGACCCGTGAAGATCCGGGATGGAATAGGTCTCCAGCAACCCATGCTTGCCGTAAAAGACAACTATGCTTGTTGAAGAGACGACTAACGGGATCAGGTGGTCAGCTCCGCGGACTTGGTTGATGCATGTCATCGTATCCCAATTGCGTGGATCGATGCTTATGGTCAATCACTGGATTGTCTGGTCCAGATTCTATTATTTACAGACCACCGTCATATAGCTGGAATATTGCTGATTGTGGCATTAAACAACAAACAAACAGACACAAGCATGTAAGAAAGAGGCGAAGAGACTCTGTGGCCCTCCAACACAGTATTTTATAAATTTGGGAATGGTAGCCCCTGGCCCTCATTTCCTGGGAGCTCAGATGGCCCACTAGTCAAAGACTCTACAATTTAATGTGAAGAGTTATTTCCCTTGATCGTGACATAATCTGATAATCAGATTTGCCCTGTTTACTTTTTGGTTTGTGAGCAGCCTACCCAAGCCATCTCATTAAAATCAGATCTAGTGCTCACTACCGCTACATTAAATCTGAGGACATCACCATTAAAGGTCACATTAGAACTACCTTTCGTCAACTTTGACTGACCAAAGAAATCACTAACAGGAATTCGACATTAGCAAATATGAAAGCTGCTTTCTCGAGCGAAGTGGTAAAGTGGTAGATGTCCTAGACCTACATCACTCTCAGCTTTCCTCCCACAGTAAGCTGAAATGATGTGATAATACTTGAAAGAAAACACCCACTCACTCCCAAGTGAACTGTCTTGTGAATCTACCCCAGGTATATTTGCTGAAAGCACCATGAAACCCAACTCACTCACTAACTGATCTGTTTTAGTTCCCTCATGCTGTTGGCAAGAACACTCTCCTGGTGGCAGCCCTCCAGGCCAGGAACAACGCCAGGGTCGTGTTCGTGGGTTCCCTCGACTTCTTCAGTGATGAGTTCTTCCAGTCCCCTGTACAGAAGGCAAACGGTGGCAACCGGTGAGTAGGGTACAATCTGCATTAACAGGAATACGTTTGAATTCATTCCACCTTGTTCCCATGCTTGCCGTAAACGGCGGCTATGCTTGTCTCAAGAGGCTACTAACGGGTAAGGGTCGTCAGGCTCGCTGACTTGGTTGATGCATGTTATTGTATCCGTATTTGCGTAGATTGATGCTCTTGATGTTAGTCACTGGATTGTCTGGTCCAGACTTGTTCATTTACAGACTGCTGTCATATAGCTGGAATATTGCTGAGTGCGGCGTTAAACAAAAAGCAAACAAATATTGCACCTTTGTGTCATCTTGATATGATTCTCTTCCTGAACATTTATCTTCATTGTCCATTGTCAATACTTCACATATTCGTGTGCACTGTTCCTCCACCAGCCATGAATACATGCAACCCTTTTTGCTGTGTTGAAGTAATTTGTGTTTATTTATCGTCAGTTACTGAAATAAGGTGGTTTATTATTATTGAAGTAATTTGTAGAGAAGGTGGCCGGACAATCTCACTAAAATCAGATCTTAGTTCTCGCTACTGCTGAACAACAGATTTGAGAACATTTCAGTAGGAGTCACATCAGAACGACCTTTCCTCCGACCAATTAAAACATCGCTTACCAGATTGAGAAAGTGACTGTCGGAATGTTTTTTCTAACCATGCAACCTCAAAAGGCTAACGGTTGTACATCCTCTATCTCACGCTTCCGTTGATAAACATTTCAAATAGAAGATACTTTCCATTGCCCATGGGAAGTTGAGTGGAATCTGTCATATTCCGATTTTGGTGAAAAACAGACCTTTCTCCAGTCCCTCAATAAATTTTCATTACTCAAACTGACCTACAGTTAGGGTCCCAACAACCGACATGACCAAGTACTACTGAAAAGAAGCTGTCTTAATATGACTGGACAAGACTGGACTGGAAGTTCTCTCTCTCTTTGAAGTAGGCCTAGTCATTGTCGGCTAAAACAACATTAGTGATCCTGCTTGTAGTCCTATTGATCGTAACACTTTGTTGTCCGATTAGTTAATTAGAATTTACTCACCTGTCAAATGAGAAACCCAACTTTAGACTTATTTGATGTGTGTGACAACGTGAGTGACTTGTGGAAGAGTGTCACCGTCCTAGATGTTGTTCAATGGATCAGTTTGGCCTGGCGTGATACAACTGACATCACAATTCCCAAATATTTTTCCATGTGTGGATTCTTGTCGACTGCCATCACTATCTAGGTAAATGTTCCCTCACTGGTGAACCACTTGCTTCACCTCGAAACTATGACTGAGGACACGACTTTGAATAGGTCATAGATATAAGCAGCCTGTTCTCAATAATGACTTTACAGGGCGGTGGGGTAGCCTAGTGGTTAAAATGTTCACTCGTCATGCCGAAGGCCCAGTTTCGATTCCCCACATGGGTACAATGTGTGAAGACCATTTCTGGTGTCCACTGCAGCGATATTGCTGGAATATTGGTAAAACAATATTGCTGAACAGATTTGTTCAGTTTCACTGTTCTTATTATAACATTATCTGCCCTTGTTACAATCAAGTTGGTCATGTCTGCATTCGTTGGTAAGAAGTAGCTATTAGGCTGCACAACCCAATGTATCCTCTGGTTATGAAGGAATGAAGTGTATACACCGTGAAGAATTGACAATTGAAATGATGTGGAGCAGGATTTAGCTTGTCTTGTCCTAAATGAAGTGTGTGTGAGGCACAATGTATAACTGATAGTCCTTGTACAGGTTCGACAAGTCTGGCAACCAGGACTTGGCTCTCAACATGGCACGGTGGGTGTTCAAGGAGAGGGGTGTGTTGAGGGTCGGCGCCGTTACTCACAATAAGAAGGGGGAGAAGAAGCCACCAGCAGCCTACACCGTCTTCGACAACGTGGTGAGTATTTTAGGGGTGCAGCAAAGTGGTGGGAGAGTGCCAACAGGTATGTTCTGTGGTCTCTGGAACAATATGTGTTTGTGGGCGCGCCAGAAACCTATGATTGTGGGTTCGAATCCCGGTTCGCCCCGATTATGTTTCTAGGTTTGTCAGCACCATACCCGTGCTCGTGGGTTTCACCGAAGTGGTAAACGTCTGAGACCTGCATCACTTCGGGCTTTCCTCCCACATTAAGCTGACACGCCACGATATAACCGGAATACTGTTAAAAGCGGCGTTAAACCCAGCTCACTCACTCACTCACTCAATGTGTGTTCGTCAGTCCTCTCAGTTTTTAAAGGAGTAATGTAAGGAGGTTCCAGGCATGTTCTGACCACATGGAACATTTGACTTCAACAAGTTTCAATGGTGTCATAATAGCCTTTTGCTTATAATGTGTGGTGATTTCCTTGTTTGAAACAAATAAGTGATTGAGTTAAGATCAGAACTGGACTTTGATTGTTTATCTTATCAAAATGGAAGTGTGTTAATTTACATGAATGCTATAATTGAAACAATTCTGATGATGTTTATGCCTCTCCTGGGTCTGGTACTACATATTCTGAAACACAAGCCAGCATCGTCGTATCAACATACACCGACTTTCTGAACTGCAGCAGCTCTGTTTTGAGAAGCAACCACTGTTCACCACATTTCCTTAAGTGTAGTAGAGCAAGTAAACTAAACATGCTGCATGTTGTATCGACAACAAAAATGGTGCCCTACATCACCTGCCACCTAGCACATAAACAAATATCGCACATGACAAATAGAAATGACAACTCACAAGGCATGGACAGAGCTACCTCCCTTACATCGTAGGGACCTTATCGCAAAACATACATGAAATATGCTTTCACTGTTAAAAATAACAAGTCGTTTTTGATACCAATATAATCAGCTTTAATTCTAACGACAACAAAACATTTTTACTAGTAACTATTTACTTGCATGGCAAAGAATAAGGACTGTCAAAATGACATTGTTGTGTTTGATTATCTCATGTCTCATCACACCGAACTTGATTAGTTCGTATGGCCATTTTGTCAAGTATAACAGAAATACGAATGTGTTTTCAACATGTTTCAGTATATATAATTGGGTTGGATGGTTCAGATATAGTGATCAGAGCCAGATTTTATTATTTACAAGCCACTGT
The DNA here is from genome assembly GCF_023055435.1 of Haliotis rufescens. Taxonomy (NCBI): domain Eukaryota; kingdom Metazoa; phylum Mollusca; class Gastropoda; order Lepetellida; family Haliotidae; genus Haliotis; species Haliotis rufescens. Next base: position 2,247,066 of record NW_025963813.1, read on the forward strand.
ATTATGGCTAAAATTTTAACGCTCATTAAAATTTGGACAATTTATTTGTAGAATATTGAAAAAGTTGTGTTTGCTTGCAGAGATATACGATCCAGATTGAGGAGTTGTCGGAGGGGAAGTGGCAGCCATTCCAGGGTACAGACATCCAGCTGGAGTTTGTCAGGATCGACCCCTTTGTCCGCACACTCCTGAAGAAGCAAAGTATGTTCACACACAGAGTGCACAATACCACTACTCAATATATTCCACTCAACTTAGATCAACCACCTCCGTGGTCTAGTGGTAGAGCGTCCGGAGAGCGGAAGGTCCGGGGTTCAATCTCCCGCCGTATCATACCAAAAGACGTTAAAAGATGGTACTTGTTGTTACCCTGTCTGGCGCTCGGCATTAAGGGGCTAAAACAAGGACTGGTCGGCTCGGAGTCAGTATACTGTGTCTGAGTGGGGTATTCATGTTAAACTGCGGCATGGTATCTCGGTGAGCTAGCACTATAAATCGGTGTCAGTCCGGACTAGTACAAGCAGCCACACACACACACGTGCATGCATGTCGCTATATAAGTGCAATAATCTTGGACGCGACGTTAAACCCAATTTCACCTCACCCCAACCTAGATCAGTGATAATCAGATGCCATTCTGTTAAAGTATCTGCTTGACATATGAAGACAATTTGTTTTGGATGTCATGGAAAGATAAAACAATGTCCCTATCAAAAGTTGAGTAGTGTATGTTGATTTGTAGTCAGTAAATTTTCATCTATTTCAAGTATGGCTTCAGTATAATGGAAGTAATATCAGTCAACATTCATATTTCAAAAGAAAACATTTTACTCTGGAATACCTTACTAAACAATAATCCTGTGAACACCATTATCTTGGTGCTGACCAAGATTTTATGCCAACATTCCAAGACATCCAATGGGACCTTACTCAGTATTACTCACTGACAAAATATATTGCAAATGTAAATTATGATCTTAGATATATCAGCAAGTACTGGTCAAGCTGCCATCTACTCTTCTCTGAATGTACAACAACCATGATATGCGTAACTGTAAAATGAAAATGCAACAGGAGATAAAAATAAGAAAAAGAAGAAGACAGTCATGCATTCTTGCATCAGGATTTAATTAACTGATTTTTTTCAACCATTCAATTCCATGGAATATTTTTTGGCACCTTCTGCAGCAGACTTGAAAATGTCAAGTCACTTTATCTTCATGATCTAAGTACAACAAAACTCTTTTCAATGTTTAAAAAATTAGCACATCTTCTGAATGATTTGCCATCATGTTAACATTATAGGATGGATATTTTGTAAAAATAATTGAAGCAGAGTCATCCATTGTCACAACCTGAATCTTGCTGTCAGTGATAGAAGCTAACTGTTTTCGTCCACTAGAAAACATATAGCAAAACCCTTAAAAATGGCAAATTTCTACTGGTCCTTATGATACCTTAACTATTGGGCAGTTTGGCAAGGACTATAGGACTATTTCTAACGCTGTTGCTGTTCTTCCAGATGGGATGTTTTACGTGGAGTTCATTCTGCCTGACGTGTATGGGGTGTACCAGTTCCGTGTCGACTACAACCGTGTGGGCTACACCCATCTCTTCAGCACAACTCAGGTAGGTCACCTCACATCCTATTCTTATCTTAAGAGGCGACTAAAATTGATGAAAGGTGTCTGTGCGTTTTGACTGATTGTATGTCATCCATGGGGTAGATCACTACTCATGCTTCCCATGAAGATCCAAGTTAGAATTCATATTCAGCACCCAGGCTTGTGAGAGGCGACCAACGAGATTGGATAGTCAGTCTCTCCACCTTGGTGGATGTCATCGTATCCCAGTTGCGTAGATCAATGCTCAAACAAACAAATAGTGATGTGCCTTTTTATTTTCTTTAACGTAAAAAATATGAGGTTTTCTTTTTACCTGGAAGAAGATGTTGAGTTTTGAAAAACAAGATCATTGTTATATTGCTGACAGCATCAAGCATTCACATTTGCCTATGTTTCAGGTGTCTGTCCGGCCATTACAGCACACGCAGTTTGAGCGGTTCATCCCTGCAGCCTACCCATATTACACCAGTGCCTTCTCCATGATGTTTGGAGTCCTTATACTAAGTATAGTGTTCCTGCATTTCAAGGAAGAACCTAAGGAGAAGAAAGAATAGAAAACATTCCAGCTTTATAGGGCAGTCATCTTATGAATCATTTACAATTATTGAATGTATGTGTTTTTTGTCATCGAAAGAATGGATGATTGTTGAGGGATTCGAAATATACCGACATCTTTGTTTCTTGAATCTTGGTGTATACTTGTAATTTGTTTCGAGGATAAATAAAAACTCTTTTTATTTTATATATTTGTGTTTGTTTTCACGTGGTGACTCAAGTCTTAGGTTCTGCAACTCATTCATCATACAAAGGAGTCCTGCACGGCCCAGTCGTCTAAGGCGCCGCAATACCCTCCGCAGAGTTGCATCCCTTGGGTAGGCCTGAGAGCTGTTCATGGGTTCGAATCCCGGTTTGCCCTCATTTTGTTTCTAGGTTTGTCAGCACCATACCAGGGCTTTTGGGTTCACCAAAGTGGTATTGCCTGAGACCTAAGTCACTTTGGGATTTCCTCCCACGTCATGCTGAGAAGCTGCGTTATGACTGAAATACTGTGGAATACTGTTCATTAGTGCCTCGCAGGTTTGAATTCATTACATTTCTTCACACTTCCGGACTCTGTGTTTGTATTGGTCCCCGGCAACCTATGCCGGTGATGGGTGACCAAATGGATCAGACGGTCAGGCTCGGTGACTTAGCTGATTGTGGGTCATCATACAGCGTGGATCTTTGTTCACGATGTAAAAGCTGTACAGTCATTGTTGCCATCGTTTCAAATCCACAAATTTTGAAATTTCGTCTGTCAGCCCAGTTCAAATTCAAATCACCTTGCGCCTCATGTAGTTGGAAAACTGATGTAACGCGGCCACACCATTTGAACCAAATACATCTTTGTACACTGCATGTCGATCCTGAAAGGGGCTTGTATGAAGGAAGGTACAAAGGAACTACCGCGTATACTAACTAGTTCCACTGTTCGTACGCGCCACACGTTAACGCTGACAGGAACACAATGTAATGACACGCTGAATTACTTCCCTTTGACCGCAAATCTTTCTCGTTTGAACAAAATGTATTGAATTGACTCCCTTTGACCATGACAAAAACTTTGTGACGCGCACGTTATGTCCCAGGAACAGGTTCATCGATCTGTCCATCTAATTTAATAAATAAAAAAACATATTTTTGAAACTATCTAGATCTAAACCTGTGTATAAAGATTTTCCCTTGTTCGTAAATTTGCAATGTAGTATGCGGCTTCATTTAGCCCGAGACTGCATGTCAGAAGATACATTCTGTGATTTATTCGCCCTGTGTGTTACTTGTATGACTTGAAATAGGTCAGTGGTAATGCTTTTTATTACAGTGTCTTTTTGGTGTTGGTTTCTTATTTATTAAATGTCCTTTTCCACAATGAGTTTACATTTCGGTTTTCGGGTTCGTCTCCAAAGTCGACGAGACATATGTTTAAGTCGTTGAAGCCTTGAACAGGTATTCTGCAAAATGTGCAAATAAGGAACCTTTCCCCCTTTTTGTTTTCTTTTACCGCCCGCCCTTACAGGTGAGGTCATATTGATACAAGCGACGTTTAACAACAAACAAACAACATGTTTTAAATCACAGGACTTGCAGCGAAATTCACGCATGAATTTCCCTATTTTGAAAAAAACAGTTACCGTATTCGACGTAATAAGCACCCCGTTCTATTATTAGCGCCCACGGCGATATTTGCTAATATATTGGCTAGTGAACCATCCCAATTAGCACCCCTTCCGATTGATCAATGTACACAAGACTTATTAATTCTTGTATAATACGCACTCGTGTGTAACATACACCCTTATGGGCAATTACATTCTGGAAAAATACATCTGTCGTATATAAACATTTCAGGCTGTCAGCATAAACCAGGAATTTTACGATCTTTCAACTCTGTATTTTTCACCAAAATAAAATTCTAATAGGAGCCCCCTATTTCTAATATTGAGAGCGCCCTGGGCGCTTATTACGTCGAATACGGTATGTGATTTAACAGCATATATTTTGAAAGATTAACATCGGTCAACAGATGCCCTATGTGTTGTTACCGCCCCTATGCGTTTACATCATAAGTTGTTTCGATCCAAATCTAAGTTAATATTTCATATTTCATTGCTAACAGCATTGGGGTACGAAAGTTTTTATTTCTAGCAAAGTTGTACATACATTTACATTAATACCCCTTTATTCCAGGGATACGAATTTACACAGACATCCTTTTATTTTCACAATATACTATAAATCCTAAATTTATATCTATCTATCTATCTATATCTATATATTGCGATATACGCAACGATGTGAACCATTTTATAGCGTTGTCGAGAAGAGGTCAATATGTATAAGTGCTTCCTTCTTCGAACCGGGCTGTGAAAGCTGAGCAAATGAAAGGGGAGACCGGATGTGTCCCATGTGACTGGTCATGTGACAGTCACGTGATTGCAACCGCGGGAAATACTCCAGCGTGGTAAACATTTGAGTGGTTGTTGACGCGAGAGAGATTCGCCATAATGTCAAGCTACGAGCAGTTGAGGCAAAAGAATTTAGCAGATAACCGGCGTATTTTGGCAGAATTAGGTCTTGTCAATCCGGTAAGTTGACAAATACACTCGATCAGTGTTTATCTTTTAACAATTCATGGAGAACTTTCTTGATCGCTCACTCGAGGGTGCTGCAAACTCCTCCTTTGGGTAGATTGCATGTATTGAAATGATGTTCAACTAGTTTTAAAACAAATTTTCAAATGCCGTATTAGTGAATTAACGTCCTTTTCACAATCTTGTTGTTTCGTCGTCTAAAAAGTCGCATGCAACAAAATCACAGAAGACGCTCGGCTTGTCGGGAGGGTGGTCGGCGTCACGTGATTGTTGACTTTTCGACCCCCCACCTCGCCATTTCCGACAGGGGCTGCTTCTGTGTTGTCGGAGTGTCGGAAGCTTCGCACACTGGCCGGCGTCTGTTGTAATAATTAGAGTATATTTTAGATTTCCGAACAGTTGATCAAGACGTCACTGACAGTGGCAGATCAACATTTATTTAAATGTGCCAATAGTATGGCCATGAGGCACTGGGATGCATCTTTATTTGTTTGTTTGTTTTTTGTTTAACGCCGCACTCAGCAATATTCCAGCTATATGACGGCGGTCTGTAAGTAATCGAGTCTGGACCTGACAATCCAGTGATTAACATCATGTACATCGATCCACACAATTGGGATCGATGACATGCATCAACCAAGTCGGCGAGCCTGACCACCCGATCCCGTTAGTCGCCTTTTACGACAAGCATAGTTGCCTTTTACGGCAAGCATGGGTTGCTGAAGACCTATTCTACCCTGGATCTTCATGGGTCGGTATGCATCTTTAAACTGCTAGAGGACAATATGAACAACTTGCACATTTTATCTAAGTTAAACTACATGACACAATTTAGAAACGCATATATGCAACTATATATTGCAAGGTAATTTTCTTAAAAAATTAGTCAGGCTCATTCATTTTTAAAAAATCAGCTGTAACTTGAGAATAATAAAGTGTGATGCGGTTGTCACATGTACTGTTGTGAACTTATTTGACAGTTGGGGCAGCACATGGACAGCTGCAAGGTTAGAAGTCTTTTGAAAGAATCTTATACAGCAATTTAGCCAGAATTGTTAAAGAAAATGACATCCTCCTGAGGCAAGGGAGTTAACTGACATCAAAAGTTGGATTTCCACCGATGCTAAACTAGATGGAATTTCGTGGCTTGATTGTAGCCTTTGCTTCAAACAAAGTCAAGATCTATGTTGTACTAAAACAGGTCTTACCTCTCAAAGTGCATTCTGATAATGACCAGTTGGTTTGTTATTTAATGCCACACTCGGCAATATTCAAGCTATATGACGGCAGTCTGTAAAAAATCGAGTCTGGACCAGTCAATCCAGCGATTGATATCATGAGCATCGATCCACACAATTGGGATACAATGACCACCTGATCTCTGTTAGTTAGGGGTTTCATGATAAATTGAAATATTGATATATTGTTGTTGGTAAGCACTTTAAGTCAATAAATATATTGTTAAATCAATTTCCAATCAATAGTATCGATTTCAGTTAGGAATATCGATAGTTTCTATTATATTTACCATATCATGAGATTGAGTCACCGAAACACGCCCGCGAACGCATCCGAGTGAGGATAAGAGTTAACTCTGCCCTTGATGCTTAGAAACCAGTCAAATGGAGTTTGTGACAAACTTCAAGTGTTTGGAAGTTTTATGGTTATCACATTGAAAGGTTAAAATTCAAGAAAATCCATCAAAAATGATACACTGAATACTATCGATATTTATGGCAATAGTTGCTTGCAATATCAATAGTTATCGCAACAGTTTCTTTAAATATCAATAGTTATTGCAATAGTATTTCCAGACCAGTAGTCACCCCTATCGTTGGTCGCCTCTTACGTCAAGCATAGTTGCCTTTTACGGCAAGCATGGGTTGCTGAAGACCTATTCTACCCTGGATCTTCACAGGTCGATAATGACCAGTACTGTACTCACATGGTTTACTAATTATCTGCACTATGTGTCATAGAAAGGAGATATGATCGAGGATTCTAATCATGATATGTCTGTAGTATAACTTGCCTTAAGCAGCCAAAGATAACGTCAAGGACTACGATTTGCAGAGTTTGCCTTCAATTTCAGTTTAAGCCACTTGGGCGTGTTGTCAAGAAAGGAATCAAACGGAAGGCTCCCATTGACAACAAACCAAGAAAGAAAATTGTGGTTGAAGAGGACTTATCAAATTGTGGCTCTATACATGGCACAAGGAGGAAGTCGGCTCGAATCCAGGGCAAGGTAGACCAATTTGTAATTACCATGTTCTTGTGTGTTTGTTCTCATCCACTATCATCCTGCTAAATACACATCCCATTAGGGCTGGGACGGGTACCCGGGTTGGGTGGGTACTGAGTAGGACCCGGGTACCCACAGGACTACCCGGACCCGTGGTTAGTTACATGATATATTGTTCAATGACAAAACTTATCTAGAACTCTATGGTTCTGACTATGCACCCATTCCTTCTGACTTTTCATATGGTTGAATAAAGATATAACTTAAGTCAACTCCAGAGTATGCATGACCAGATCGTTTAAAACATGTATCTAAATACGTTTTACAAGTGCTGTGGTAAAAAAAATCCGAAATCAGACATTTTGTATCTCTTGAGACCTACAGTGGGTCCCCGGGTAGGGTAGGGTAATAGGGGTGTGGGTACCTGGGTAGTAAATTTGGACTCGTCCCAGCCCTACATCCGATATATCTCCTGGGCTTGCATTTTCGTAAATGTACTCTAACCCCTGGACATGGTCCTTGATTTTCATTGGCCAAGTTGATTTGCTACGGACCCAATCAGACTGCGAGTTACAAACCAGCCTTTTGTTGATTTTTGTCAAATGTAGGCCTAAAATGGTGTACTTAAATTCATTTGGTTAAAATCTTTTATCTTTTTATGTGTGTGTGTTTTAGCTCACCGGGTCAGCTGGACCAAAGTGAGCTTATGCCATAATGGTGCGTTTCGTCGTCCGTACCTTAAAAATATTTTCAAACGACTTCTTCTGAACAACTAATTAGAAATTAACAAAATTTGACTGGATGCATCCCTAGGTGGTGGGGATTCAAAATTAAACAAATGGGGGGGGGGGGGGGGGGGGGCTGAGAGGCAGGCCCAAATAGGGGTAATATGGCTATATTTCTTTAATCAACTTCTTCTGGGACTAAGAGATAGATATCAACCATATTTGGTGGGAAACATTCTCCAGGAGTCATCATTCAGGGAGTTTTTTGATTGAGGGCACACTTCCAGCTTCAGTCTGTAATTAGTAATCGTGTTTAGAGCATGTGGACACCAACAATTTTGACTTGGGGATAAACGAAGTGTGTCTCTTTTCTATCCCTTCATTTTTGTATTTAAGCCGGTGGGCACGGAGGAAGAATGGAGAAGTGTAGAGGAAGAAGATGACGAGTACAAGCCCAAGAGAATCCCTGCGAACAGACCCAAGTTCTATGGGGCTGTGCCAGGTAAGAAGGTGGTAGAGGCGACTTGGCATAAGTCATCTGACATTTACCCTGAAAAATGCAAAGGTCTGACATGTTTCATATTGTCCAATAGTATTTCAGTAAGGTCCAACATTAACTTCAAACTAACCTGACTGTTGTAATAAACATAGCTGAAGAAAGATCAAGCCAAACCTGAGCTTTTAATGAGTGTGCAATGGTAGAAGTCTTTTTATCAAATCGAGGCAAAAACTTTATCATTTCGTTTTGGAATGAATATACTGGACTGTCAGGTGATGGGAAACACAGAAACAAATATGGCCAGCCTTAGATTCCACTCTATTTGTTGCAGTGTTTCAACATGATTGAAGCCAAGGGCCAGACCTTCTTTATTTGTAACACAATCAGCTATGTCTGGTTTATCACACCAAATACATCCTTAACCATGGTAACTATTTGTTTCTTTGTTATTTTTGTGTTGTGAAAGGAGAGATTTTGTTTTTATGCGTTTATTCCTTTCTGGCTGCTGTAGGTGTGGAAATCGGCACTGTCTGGAACTACAGGATTGACTGCAGTAGAGACGGCATCCACAGGTGTGTGTGGGCGGAATCAACCTTTCTTTTTTTCATGTTTTTGAAAAATTGAAAAAAATAGTATTACTTGCATGAAATAAAAACCATTGGCCAGTAAAAAATTCTCACCCTGCACTTACCAAGATTATCACACACATTAAATTATAAAGGTCATGTATACATTGTTATTAATTTCCTGTAAGTTACAGTGAAAGATCCTGTTGTCATTATTGTGAATTTGTTACAACCCTCTCAACCTCATTAAAATCTGACCTAAGTTCTCGCTGTCGCTAAACAAAGATCTGAGGACATCCCACTATGGGTCACGTCAGAACGACCTTTTGCAGCTTTGACCGACCACTGAGACGACTAACAAGAAGTCGACATCAACCAATTAGAAAGCAGCTTTCGCGAGTTTTACAGCACTCGTTTCAACCTGGCGACTTTCATTTCAGACCATGCTTGAAAAATATGTTGACACAGTTCTCGATTTATATTTTGAAAACTGAACAAACGAACATTCTGGAATGTCTAATATATGGTTGAGATTGTATGGCAGTGCTATCCACGTTCTGTGCAAAGCCGCCACTGTTCAAATGTTTATCCCACGGAAGCAAGAGACAGACAATAATTTTGACTGAATCGGTTGTACGGCCCGTAACTGTCTTTCGGAATAACGTTAACGTTTTGAGGTTGCATGAGAGAAAACACATTCCGACTGTCACTTTTATGATCTGGTAAGCAAAGCTTTGATTGGTCAGATGAAAGGTCCTTCTGACGTGACCGGTAACGGGATGTCCTCAGATCTTTGTTTTAGCGATAGCAAGAACTAAGATCTGATTTTAATGAGATTGACATTCTTTTAACCATGTCAATATTGTCTATATCATGATTACATTCCTTGCATTTGTAATTTCATTGCAACCGTTGTTGTAATCATATTGTCATTAATGTTCACCGTCCTTTGATCATCATCAAGGTCATCAGTATTTTGTTTAACATTGTGTTTATCAGCAGTTTCTTTATCCTAATCCTAACGTTGTGTTTATCAGCAGTTTCTTTGTCCTAATCCTAACGTTGTGTTTATCAGTATTTTCTTTATCCTAACCCTAACGTTGTGTTTATCAGCAGTTTCTTTATCCTAATCCTAACGTTGTGTTTATCAGCAGTTTCTTTGTCCTAACCCTAATGTTGTGTTTATCAGCAGTTTCTTTGTCCTAATCCTAACGTTGTGTTTATCAGCAGTTTCTTTGTCCTAACCCTAACGTTGTGTTTATCAGCAGTTTCTTTGTCCTAATCCTAACGTTGTGTTTATCAGTATTTTCTTTATCCTAACCCTAACGTTGTGTTTATCAGCAGTTTCTTTATCCTAATCCTAACGTTGTGTTTATCAGCAGTTTCTTTGTCCTAACCCTAACGTTGTGTTTATCAGCAGTTTCTTTGTCCTAATCCTAACGTTGTGTTTATCAGCAGTTTCTTTATCCTAATCCTAACGTTGTGTTTATCAGCAGTTTCTTTGTCCTAACCCTAACGTTGTGTTTATCAGCAGTTTCTTTGTCCTAACCCTAACGTGGTGTTTTTTAGCAGTTTCTTTGTCCTAATCCTAACGTTGTGTTTATCAGCAGTTTCTTTATCCTAATCCTAACGTTGTGTTTATCAGCAGTTTCTTTGTCCTAACCCTAACGTTGTGTTTATCAGCAGTTTTTTTGTCCTAACCCTAACGTTGTGTTTATCAGCAGTTTCTTTGTCCTAACCCTAACGTTGTGTTTATCAGCAGTTTCTTTGTCCTAATCCTAACGTTGTGTTTATCAGCAGTTTCTTTGTCCTAACCCTAACGTTGTGTTTATCAGCAGTTTCTTTGTCCTAACCCTAACGTTGTGTTTATCAGCAGTTTCTTTGTCCTAATCCTAACGTTGTGTTTATCAGCAGTTTCTTTGTCCTAATCCTAACGTTGTGTTTATCAGCAGTTTCTTTGTCCTAATCCTAACGTTGTGTTTATCAGCAGTTTCTTTGTCCTAATCCTAACGTTGTGTTTATCAGCAGTTTCTTTGTCCTAATCCTAACGTTGTGTTTATCAGCAGTTTCTTTGTCCTAATCCTAACGTTGTGTTTATCAGCAGTTTCTTTGTCCTAATCCTAACGTTGTGTTTATCAGCAGTTTCTTTGTCCTAACCCTAACGTTGTGTTTATCAGCAGTTTCTTTGTCCTAACCCTAACGTTGTGTTTATCAGCAGTTTCTTTGTCCTAATCCTAACGTTGTGTTTATCAGCAGTTTCTTTGTCCTAATCCTAACGTTGTGTTTATCAGCAGTTTCTTTGTCCTAATCCTAACGTTGTGTTTATCAGCAGTTTCTTTATCCTAACCCTAACGTTGTGTTTATCAGCAGTTTCTTTGTCCTAACCCTAACGTTGTGTTTATCAGCAGTTTCTTTGTCCTAATCCTAACGTTGTGTTTATCAGCAGTTTCTTTGTCCTAATCCTAACGTTGTGTTTATCAGCAGTTTCTTTGTCCTAACCCTAACGTTGTGTTTATCAGCAGTTTCTTTGTCCTAACCCTAACGTTGTGTTTATCAGCAGTTTCTTTGTCCTAATCCTAACGTTGTGTTTATCAGTATTTTGTTTATCCTAATCCTAACGTTGTGTTTATCAGCAGTTTCTTTGTCCTAACCCTAACGTTGTGTTTATCAGCAGTTTCTTTGTCCTAACCCTAACGTTGTGTTTATCAGCAGTTTCTTTGTCCTAACCCTAACGTTGTGTTTATCAGCAGTTTCTTTGTCCTAACCCTAACGTTGTGTTTATCAGCAGTTTCTTTGTCCTAACCCTAACGTTGTGTTTATCAGCAGTTTCTTTGTCCTAATCCTAACGTTGTGTGTCCAGACCGACGGTTGCAGGTATCCACCGGGGGGAAGAGGGGGCGTATTCCGTAGCCCTGTCCGGGGGATATGACGACAATATTGACCTTGGCGAGTGTTTCACCTACACTGGAGAAGGTACTCCCCAGCTGCATATACGTCTTCCTTCTTTATCATTCTCCTGTCTGGGTTACAATAGGTCCCTAGGGTGTGGCAGTCAACAACAACAAACGAACAAACAAATGTCATCATACATGTCGGCTGTTGACAAACATGACAAAAGCAACCTGAAATTAATGTTCACATAAATGTAAAATAAATTGTCTTACTTGTCAACACAAAATCCATCTTTGTACACACTCAATACCTTTAAAGTTTATTTACCATATGACATCACTAATTCCTGTGTTACGTAGCATTATGTCATGCTTTCTTGGGCTTGATGTCATCAAACTGTGGGTACTTCAAGATTTTTTACAGCAACACGTCAATACTGTTTTCATGCCAACATGCACTTGGTGCAAGTGAAATCTGACTGTGATGTTGAAAAACAAGCAGTCATTCTTATTTGGATGAGACTGTTACCCACAATCTAATATAAATAATGTACTTTATTGTTGTTATTCTGTACAATTTCACCATTTGATAAATGTTGCCGTTGTATATCTGAGCAATGTATTGTTTCTGATTATTTATGAAAGATTGGGTCCTTGTCGTAACCCTAAAAAATAATTATTAAGTGGGGTTGTAGATATAAATACTGTAAATCTGGAATACATATCCTTACCTTAATCCAATCAAACAGCAAATAGTACTGCTTATTAGCACTGAGAAAAGCACTTCCATAAAAACTTTCTTAAAAACAACACAGTTTATATGTTTGCTCGGTTTACTGGCATTAAGGAAGTTCAAAGGCAATAAAATAACTGAACCAACAACAGTTCACTGATTGGTATGCGGAGAAGGTGTCAACAAGCTTGACATGAGTGGGTAGAACTCTTGACCCCAGCAGTGATAACTCACTTGATGCCCACTGTGTAATTCCTATTCTGTGAATGACATTGTTATATACTTGTTACAACTGCTGCTCAATAAACCATGTTTGTGTTAATATTCAAGTTGGTATGTCCGCTATCCAAAGTGTGCAGAGGCCGTCTTATTGTTGTTAGTTACTTTTGAGACATGAATGTGAAGTTAATTAATGTGAGCGAAGACCACTCACTTTTTTCGCATTTAATTCACACTCGTGTTAATTTTAATATTTACAGTTCTGTAACGTTATGCTACTTCAAACAAAAACAAATTTGATCCTGTTGATGTGTGTTCACTTGTTTGTGAAACAAATATAAAACTGAGTTGAAGGATTTTTACAAATTATGAAATGAATTATTTCAGGAGGCAGGGATCTTAAAGGAACAGCATCAAATCCAAAGGTGTGTATATTGTCCCCGATTCACAAGTTGTTGATGGTGAGATCAGTCTTTATTCCAGTTTAAAGGGGTTTATTTATAATATATATAAATCTCAAATTGTTTCCAATGCATGCTCAGTGACCTGAACATGTTTGCTTTAATCTTGAGATAGAGCCACAAGCAGGACTATATAGTTCACTGGTAATTGAAGCAGTTTGTGGTTTTATTCCCTAGTTAATGTTATTTGAAACCAATCTCGTTAAAATCAGATCTTAGTTCTCACTCCCGCTAAACAAAGATCTGAGGAATCCCATTACAGGTCACGTCAGACCGACCTTGCACTAACTGTGACTGACCAATGGAATGATCAATCAGAAGGCAGCTTTCTCGTGCTTTATGGCACTAATTTCAAATTGGCCACTACGCTTAGCAACATATTTTGACAAACTCTCGATTACAAATTTGAAACCTAAACAAAAGAACATTCTGGAATGGCAAATAGATGGTCTAGATTGTATGGATTCAGTTGTTAAACCCGAACTATCGTCACTTTCATGACCTGGTAAGCGACGCTCTGATTGGTCGGATGAAAGGTCAGTCTGACGTGACCCCTTATGGGATGTCTTCAGATATTTGTTTAGAGGTAGCGAGAACTAAGGTCTGATTTTAATGAGATTGATTGGAAACAAACATTTCGGTCACATTTCACAAAAATACTGAAACGAAAAGTAGAGAATCTTTGCTCCGATTCGAAATCTGGCTTGATGTTGGAGGTTAGGATTGAGAAGTGTCTCATTTGTTCACAGAATCTCCGTACAGCTCCCCAGTCAAAGGACCAGGCCCTGACCAATGGTAACTTGGCTCTGTCCAGGAGTTGTGAGAACGGAAACCCAGTTCGGGTCATCAGAGGCTATAAACTGGATAGTCCATTTGCACCTGAAGAAGGCTACAGATACGATGGTGAGTAGTATCTGGGAAATCCTACCGATGTACTGCTCTGCTGTTACTATCTTCTGGTTACTATCTTCAAAGCTTTGATTTCCTCCTTCATTGATCTCATTGAAATCAGAATTTAGTTCTCACCACTGCTGATCAAAGGTCTGATGACATACCATTACAGGTCAAGTCAGAACGTCCTTTTCGCAAAATATTTCCCAAGCAATGAGAAATTACTCAAGAGAAGCCTCTTGTTGAAAGAGGCGACTAATGGGATCGAGTGGTTAGGCTCGCTTACTTGGTTGATGCATGTCATCGTATTCCAATTGTGTGGATTGATGCTCATGATGTCAGTCACTGGATTGTCTGGTCCAGACTGGATTATTTACAGACCGCTGTCATATAGCTGGAATATTGCTGAGTGTGGCGTTAAACAACAAACCAACTGGTCATTATGAGACAAACCAACCAAACCTACTCACTCACTCACCCACTCTCCTCCAGGGATCTACACAGTGGAGAAGTTCTGGTTCACCACAGGATTGTCTGGGTTCGGAGTCTGGAAGTTTGCGCTGCGACGCTGCAAAGATCAGGCACCTCCACCCTGGGATGTTATTCAGGTAGGACCTGCAAACTGGTGTATAATACAAAACATATATAATATCTAAACATTCAGCGAGTAACACAGGGGCACTTGACTGATTATTTTTTATAATATGAGACTAAGAATAAGTATGTCAGCCTGTTTTGCTTGAAATATATTTATGTTATGGCTGAAGCAAATTGTACAAGCCTGCTTCTTCATTAATTAGTGTGTTTTCACGGTTAAAACTGATTGAGGTATCCTGCAAAGTTATTTCATGTATTCTTTTGTTTAAGAGATTCAAAACAACATCTTTAACATTGCTACGGAAAATGCTATTGTGCAGAAATTCAGAAGTATAATGTATATTAATATACCTTTTCTGCAAAGTTATTTCAACGCTGTACAGAAGTATGTTTGTTGTGATCGTGACATTTCACCTTTCAGAAAGAAGATTCTCCAAAGAAAAACAAAACAGTCAGTCCTTCTACAGACAGTGCTAAGGGAGATAACTCCAGTGAAAATTCGCCAAGCCATAAAAGCGATGAAAATAAAGACATTGAAAATATTGAACACACAGAATCTTCACAAATAGAAGAAGCGATAGAATCAACCAAAAAGAAAGAAGAGGTCATAGAATCAACGGAGGAGAAAGAAAAGTCTAAAACATCTATGCAGGCGAAAGACACAAAGGAATCTGAGAAAGAAATATCTTTGCAAGAGAAAGAACATACGATGGAATCATCAAAAGAACAAGAAACGACAGAAAATAAAGAATCTTCACTGAAATCAACCAAAGAAATGGCAGACACATTAAAATCCCTGATCCCTGAGGAAAAAATATCGCAAGATGAAAATAACAACCTTGGCACTGTGGAAGACGATGCTGTGAAGAAGGCCATCCCTGAGACCAGTGACTCCGGTATTGAGTCTGATGCCAGCGGTGTGGAGTCATCTCAGGCCTCGTCTGCGAGTGTGTAGTCCAGGATGTTTCTTGTGGACAAAGTGTTGAAACTTCTTAGTTTCATTCATATTGACCATCATCACAGTTCTGTTTCCAATGCTTCAATGTTCAAAGATTTGCTTTGTTGGTGCCAGTTTTGTGCTTCCTTTGTTTTTTCAGAGTTAATGTGGTGCTTTTCATTGCATATTCCTGTTCAGAGGAGCCTTGTGTACATGCACTCATTCAGTTTGCTTAGTTACTGAATCCACTGACCTTAAATATGATAAAAATAAAAATAAAGTAAATTAGAATGAATATGACAATAAAAATTACCATGAAATGCCAGCAGCAGATTTTAGGTTTGTAATATTTATGAGGACCCAAATCTGAGATTCTTTTTAAGATGATTTAAATAATCCTGCGCAATGACTTTTTAGATATACTCAACATCAAAAGAAAGGTGAACCATAGAAATAAATAAAGAAGTACCACTCATACATGTTAATGACAAAAGTAACAATCAGTCAAGTGTTACCTCAAAGTATCTTTATTCTTGTCATGAAATGCTTCCATGATTTTCAAACTTTACGGGGCAGTCAGGTAGCCAAGTAGTTCGCTCGTCATGCCAAAGATCCGGGTTCGATTACCGACATGGTTACAATGTGTGAAGCTCATTTCTGGTGTACCCCCGATGTGACATTGCTGGAATATGGCTAAAAGCGACGTAAAACCATACCCACTCATTTCCAAACTTTACACACAAATCATGCACGAGACAAGTGGTGCATCTCCAGTCATGGACCTATGATGTCACATGTGATGCGTTCATGAGCGTCAGTTCACACAACCAGTATGTGTCGAATAACTCTAATATCTCTTGAATATGAGTAATTCTTCATGTATTAACCAACCTGTATGGTGTTCGTGTTTCTTTTGTCGCTGAGTATATGTATTTTTTTAAATAAGTTTTCACTTTCAAAATTCGTAATTGTCTAAGATGAGCTTATAATACTTCGCGCTAAGATCATCAGGATTTTGAAGAGGGAATATAGGTTTCACTCTGTTGTTTGCATTTGCAAAATGTTCAACATTTTTCAATTTGATCAGGATTATTGAATATGTACTGTTTCACCTGGTTTCCTTGTGTGTTTAATGCACTGAACTATCTGCCGACGGCTAGGTATATTCACGCATCAAGCTAAGGACCTCCTCAATCTTCTTTAGGGTGAGAAAAGAAACACCTTGATTTCCATGTTTAATTTTGATCACTGTTTCGCATGTGTTAAGCCTAGTTTTGTAGCAGGGATCGCGAGAGTGAGGTTTTAATTCTTAAGCTTACCCTTGTGGGGATTCAGGCTTAGAAAAGTTAGTTAAATGACGCTTGGTGACTTGGTTGATTGTGTGTCTTATGATTGACTTTGCTTGTAATACCAATCACTGGTCATATAGCGAGAATAGCGCTGACTGTAGTGTTAAACAACAGACTGAAAAAAAACAAAAAAAACATTCTATCACATCATTCCAAAAAATCTCACCAATGCTCATCAACAGAAGTCTAATCTTGTCAAAAAGATTATAAGACTCCTAGAAAAGTTTTCATTGTATTTTATATATGTATGGATTTTATTGACATGGAATAGATTTTATGAATGGAGTCACAATTCTGCCAATTACACCTGACAAACAGGCAGAATTGGTCCACTGTATTGAATTGGTGCAGAGATAAATGACACTGGGTGTCTACAGTGTGTGAAATAGTTGGCCACTGAACCAGAACAGCGATGATGATGCTCACACTGTCAACCACTGGTTTGTCTGGCCCAGATTGATTATTTACAACCCTCTGTGACACAGCTGACAGCTGCAGACTGTCATTTGTAAAAAGGTTAATTTCTCATCTGTTAGAGATTGACTTGATCATGCCCTAACTACTTTTGTCAATGCTCAAGGATAGTTTGGGAACAACTTTCATGAATAATATTAAGTCAAGTGATTTTTATCAACCAAAAATTCGCCTCGTTATTGCTGGAATATTGCTAAAGACCCGTAACACTAGACTTACTCATTCGTACACACATTGACTCCCCATCCCGGTTCTGCCCCGTGGGATGATATGTGGAGAAAATCCAACTGTATTGTACATTGTTGGTCAAGGAAGGTTTTTTGTCGTTTTCCTTTCTTTGGGATATTTTGCATTTACTGTCATTGTAAGTGATGCAGTAATGTAAAAATACAAAAGTAACAGTTTTATGTACCAAGCACATTTGTGAAGGTTGGATGCACAGATTGCCACTGGTGAAAAAGCAAAGACTCCTGATCAGATACCACTGAACACATGCTGGAAGAAGCACAAAGGGAGTCTTCCCATTCCAAGTGGGAAGAGATGATCATGTCTGCAGATCACTGTGCAGAGTTGTGTCCCTTTTCTGCTGGGACCAAATGGAAGACCCTCCATGAGATGATGCTTTCTTCTAGGGTATCAAGGCACATCATCAGATTTTGTGGGCTCCTTATTCGTGGCATGCGGTTGTGTTCCACAGTGGAGGTAAATATCTGGGGCCTTGCATGGTCTTCCAACTCGTTGAGGTATTACATTACCCAAACACTGATCATCCAGGCAGTCACTTGGAGTTTTTTTTAAGTTGCAGTGTTTTCTTGTTGATATTCATAGATGCTCAATTTGATCTATGCAAGAAACTTCACATTTTTTCGAGAAGATAAATGGCATGTTTCTGTTTTGTGTCCAGTTTTGATGCAAGCCTCCGTTATACAGCAGTTACAGCTTTGAGTAGATCGTAACAAGACTCCATGTGTAGATAACTTAGTTTCCTTTTCATTATCAATTTATTATTAAGTTTTTCACTGTTTTTGTCAATTTGAAAAATGTTTGGGTTTAAAGATGGACCTTAAAATGATTACCACAATAATCTATTGTATCCTCCAATGCAATGTGTACAAAAAAAGAAGACAAAAATAAATTCAGACTATTACAAAAAGCGACTGAACTGAACTCCTCAATTTTCTAAAAGAGATACTCCAGCTAAGATAAAGGTTACTTCCCTTCATTAATCCCCTTCATTAATCCCTTACCATTGTTTGTGTACAATTGAGAACAACCGAAATATATGGATATTCCAAAAGAAATAAAAACAAAAATCTTGAAATATGCTTGCATTTGTTTCATGCCTGTTATACAAATAAGGATCAGGGCCCCGTTCCTCAAAGCGATCTTAGCACTAAGGCTATCGTAAGGCCCATTCTTTAACATAGGGTTAGGATCGTCGTAGTGCTGAGATCGCTTTGAGGAACGCGGGCCCTGGTCGTCACATTTGTGATGTGTTGTCCTGTATCCCCGAGTCCTTCATCACTTCCGGCCTTTTTCTCACATCAACCCGACACAGAGACTGTTCATCGTGGCGTTAAACCAACCCACCCACTCACTCATTATGCATCAGCAGCATGAACTGTTGCTCAAGTTGACAACGCTTGTTGCCTTGACGACTAGAATCCTGGGTTATGCTTATCTTCAGAAGTGACGAAATTGCAAAGGTCTGTTGATTGCACGCCTTTGTTCCCAAATGTGTCAGAGGACGTTGCTCACAATATCAGTCAACCGTGAACATCATGCTTGCTGTAAAATGCGACTATGCTTGTCAGAGGCGACGAACTGGATCGCGTGGCCAGGCTTGCTGACTTGGTTGATGCATGTCATTGTGTCCCAGTTACATAGGTCGATGCTCGTGTCAATCACTGAATTGTCTGGTCCAGACTTGATTATTTACAGATATTAGTCACTCACTCACTCCCACGGCAGGAGCAAAAGCACTAAAACTTGATCATTCAATTAAATTAGGATGGGACCGTTTCACGTAAAATTGATGTCCAAAGGCGGTAACCAAGTTTTAGTTTTTCACTAACATGCATTTGAAATTTGATGACAAAAGAACAACGTGTTTTAATAATTAAATGATTTTATCAAAACTTGTAACAAAGGGAGACATAGTGACTATTATGTTGTTGACAGTTCAGGCAATGCTTCCCACGTCAAGGTTATAGAGTTCGCTCCTAAAGCAGAGCGCCCTCAGTAGCATGTCGCTATACTTGGAGTGCACCTTGTCCAGCGCTGTGAGTGTCATGTCTTTCCCGGCCTCGATAATAGGGATGACTTTAGCCTGGAAACACAGGGGCATTAAAGAGAAGTTCAGCTCGGAAACTCAGGGGCATGAGAGAGAAGTTCAGCTCGGAAACTCAGGGGCATGAGAGAGAAGTTCAGCTCGGAAACTCGGGGGCATTAAAGAGAAGTTCAGCTGAGAAATTAAGGTGCATATAAGGATTTCATTAGCCTCTGAACAAAGGGATGTCTAGGGATGACATTTCGCCTACGAACAGAGAGGACTATGGGATACATTTAGCCCGTAAATGATGGGAAGCAGGTTAACTTGAGCCTGTGAAAAGAAGGCAATATCGGGATAGGTAATCTTGAAAACCGAAGAGTGTATGGGTAACTTTGGCCTGTTTAACCGGGACATTTGGGTAAACGTTAGCCTGGAAAAGGGTATACATGATAACTAAGGCCTCGATACAGGGATAACATTAGCCTTTAACCATGGGAAAAGGGGTTAACCTCTGCATGGAAGCATTCACATTCTCATACCAGGAAAGCTGATACATACGAGAGCATCTCTCAACATTGTTATTTTGCCAAGGTTTTGAAATGGAATTTTGGCATCAGGACCCACAGACTTCAGAAGCTTCAGGCCCTGGCTTTACTCTTCTGGACCTTATTAAAAAACTGCAGCTTACTGTGTCAAATAAATCATCATCTAAATTTACCGCAGGCCATAAGGACCAATGCAACTTTGAAACTATGGGCCGACGCGCATATTTCGAACAGCGGATGTCTCGACGGTGACGCGCCTAGACGCTGCATGCCTTCGAAGTGAACACTTACATAGAAGGCTTTCCGGGAGATGACGTTACTGAGCGTCTTCTCAAGGTCGGAGCCGGCTGGGACATCAGCGATATAACAGTCCAGACTGTGCATGATCATCAGTAGGTGCTGCAACGCACAGGTAAACATTCACAAACCGCACAGGTAAACATTCACAAACCACACGGGTAAACATTCTCTTTCTTTTATCGCCCTGATTATATTTCTAGGATTTTCGGCACCATAGCCGTGCTCATGGGATTAAGTGAGTGAGTGAGTGAGTATGGATTTACGCCGCTTTTAGCAATATTCCAGCAATATCACGGCGGGGGACACCAGAAATGGGCTTCACACATTGTACCCATGTCGGGAATCGAACCCGGGTCTTCGGCGTGACGAGCTAACGCTTTAACCACAAGACTACCCGACCGCCCCTCATGGGATTAAGAAAAGTGAGACCTGCATCACTTCGGGCTTTTCTCCCACATCAAGCTGAAACGCAGTGATATAACTGGTATACTGTGTTCCGGGTGAATATTTGTTGAAATGAATGAAAGATTAAATTCATATCATATGGCAATGAAAGCAGATGCCAGTCTCATGACATCAACACGAATACCGACGATAGATTTATGTTTCACTTCATTTATTAGATTAGTCTCGTGGAAATCAGTAGGTGGAGCCTTACCAACAGGTGAGGAATATTACTAAGATTTATTATTCCCATATATAACTAACCGTACAACAAACTTGACAAAATACTAAAGCAGTTAGGACAATGAACAGGGGTGAATGTAAGGCTCAGGCATATTTTCAGTTCTTTAAATAAAAGTCATCTGAGGCGCCGCGATTCGCTGTGCAGAGTTGCGTCCCTTGGGCACGCCAGAAACCTATGATTGTGGGTTCGAATCCTGGTTCGCCCCGATTATGTTTCTAGGTTTGTCAGCACCATACCCATACACCGGTGGTAAACGTCTGAGACCTGCATCACTTCGGGCTTTCTTCCCACATTAAGCTGACACGCCGTGATATAACTGGAATACTGTTAAAAGCAGCGTTAAACCCAACTCACTCACTCACTCACTCAATAATAGACATTTTTACTTCATATCTCAACATTTTTCATGAAACGAACACCACATTATGCATAATATACGGTTGGGCTCGACGGGTCATTTAAGGTCAAACTACATACTTTCAAACCTTCGCGTATGCGTCTTTCTGGTAATACTTACAAATTCATCATGATACTGAAACCTATAGCCGCTGACGGTCGTCTCGTAGTCTCCCTGATGGATGGGGAGGAATTGAGCCTGGAAATAATGAATTACTGTTACTTATACAGCCACACATGACATCACCGAGGAGGTCATCGCTCCAACCCTGAATATCCAGGGAAGAGCAGGTCTTCAGCAACCCAGACTTGCCGTGAAAGGCGACTATGCTTGTCGTAAGAGGCGACTAACGGGATCGGGTGGTCAGGCCCGCTGACTTGGTTGATGCATGTCATCGATCCCAATTGCGTGGATCGATGCTCATGATGTCAATCGCTGGATTGTCTGGTTAAGACTCGATTATTTACAGACCGCCGTCATATAGCTGGAGTGCGGCGTGAAAAAAACCCAACCAACCCTGCAAGAAAAATATCCGGAAATAGCAAGGAAGTCTACAATACTATGTCAAGTTTAGATTTCTTCTCTTCCTAAAAGAAGAGGTCATGTGGGCCCATCTTTCCATTATGTATCTAAAGACAATTTAACAAAAAAATTACTTACGTTTCATTTCAGAGTTCGAATGCGTAGTAGAAAACTACTTAAATGTCTGTGTAGTATTGATAAGTAAAAACATTTCTGTCAGGACAAGTGCCAAAAGAACGTGAGGGCGTGAAAAATTGTTTTGGGACAGTTGGCTTCCCCGTGCAACGGAAGAATCGATTTCCACTGAACAGGCGACTGCAGTGTTGATGGAGCGTGACAGTGCACGCGCAGTTCATGCTCTCCGGGTATTTGCCAATGCGCCACGTCGACTCGTCAATGCACAACATCAATGCACGTAAGCTGTTCCTATTTGTGACTTGAATGTTAATATTAGCTGTCTTCAACCACTGCTGTTGTTATTGACTGCACGGATATATGCAGGTCCAAGGCTTCACTTTACAGTTGGTTTGTTCAGCAAAACTTACCTTTAAGCTATAAATAGACTTGTCACAGTTCGAGACCATGAGGTTATCTTAATATCATGAGTGTGTAAATACAATGGCAAAACACAAGTTCTCTCATCGAAGTACCGGCTTGAGTTTAATCATCGGGAAGTTGAATGTTGGCTTCTGTGGAATCAGGCAATTTGTAAATGTTATATATATTACTCAAAACAGTTTAAGGATTCTTTCACATTACTATTGTTATATGAAAAAAGAATCGGGTGTTCCTTCACTTTTTTTCAGTTGTATATGAGATTAAAATAATATCTGCAACCATTCCCGGAATGTTTTTGACACACTTGTTTGAAAGTGTTAAAGAATCTGCACTGGATGTCCGTTTGTAAATAACAAACGTGGTCTTAATGAAACTTAATTTCATTCACGATTACGTTCTGTAGACACGTTCGGGTCAAGTTACATTGACTGGTAAGATATCAGTTGGTCTCAACAGATGTCCGATCCATTGAATATGCATGAACTGCCAGGCCAAAAAAGTATATACTTTATTGGCTTTGATAAAAATAGTCTTGACAAAAGAATGTATATACTTGATTGGATTTGGCCAAAAATATTCTTGATTGAAAACAATCGCCTGTTGTGAGATACTCATTGATCTGCTGCAGGCATTAAATATCGTCTTTGATAACCGCATCAAATGCATCACCATCGAATAACTTTTTCTTGTTTCTTTCATTTTAAGCTACCATCAAACAAACATGGTGCATACTTTCTTTAGCCCGGTAGTGTATATCGGAGAGTCGTATTTCTACACATGCACGACTGTCATTTAAACATTTTCTCCCCTTGTACATGTATCTTGAGACGTGTGCTGCGGCAACATGTTCATGACAATGTGCAGTATAAAATGTACGTAATTATTTATATATGCAGTATATCAGAAGAAATCAAAGAGTACATAATTTCATATTTAAAATATATTTGGGACAGAATGGTATCATTATTTGCAGGCATAAAAGTAAGTTGAGTTTCATATATACTTGTACAAGTCTCTAAGGCAATGGGGGCGGTCGGGTAGCCTAGTGGTTAAAGCGTTCGCTCGTCACGCAGAAGACCCGGGTTCGATTCCCAACATGGGTACAATGTGTGAAGCCCATTTCTGGTGTCCCCCGCCGTGATGTTGCTGGAATATTGCTAAAAGCGGAGTAAAACCATACTCACTCACTCACTCACTCTAAGGCAATGATTATTACAAAAATCATAATTTCTAGATATATAAACAATTCATAACTTCTTGATTAAAAATAATAAAAACAAGCGGTCCCTATAAAAGACTGTACTGTCCGCTTATCTAGATTTGCCTGATATACATCCTTGGCCCGATTTTAGCACCACTATTACGGCGGGGTCACCTCAAATGGGTTTCACACTTGCCCGTATGTGAAATCGAACTGGATCTTCTTCATGATAAGAAAACTCGCTAGCCACTGGGCTACTGCAAAAGCCCACTTTAGTTATGTAGGAAGATAAAACTTCAATCTGAAGTTGTCATTACCCATTATCTTGAGGACAAACGAATGACATATGCATATGTAAACTCGGCTTAACGCAAGATAATGGTATGATGGCACCGCACTTAAACTGATGAAAGATTTTGACAATGCATGGCATGACATTACGGCCCTTGTAGGCATGGTATATCCCATGTATTTGATAAAATTAAAGTACTGACAGGAACAAATATGAAATTAAAAGTTAATTTTCAACAGGTATTTACAGTCGAAAAACAAATCAACTCAACATATTTTCAAAATATTTGTTATCTTCATGACACTTAGAGAACAAGCTAACAACACTGGTGAGTTTGAGAGTGAATTTTGTTGGACGCTTTGATTTGTGTTTTAATCGATATGGTTCGATAGTAAGAATGATTTACATATAAATCTGACACTGTTAAATGTTACGCAGGACAGTCTTATAACAGTGAAAACAAATAAAAAGAAAAGATACATAATAGTTACTTACCGAGACAGCAACAAGGAGAAACACGAAAACAAGGCCAGTCATGTTGGAACTAAATAATTCTTCTTGACCCACTGCGGAAAATACTGATCGCTTGTTGCTGGGAAAGTGAAAGCTGCCACTGACGATAATCTCTGTTCGCTTCGCTTTTTATCTAAGCGCGTAACGACACCGGAAGATTTTGTGTATGAACACAGAGACATAGTGCTTCCTTGCTTTAATCTCCTTAAGTCCGGGGGGCGAGCTGCAGCGTTCAGTGTCCGAGTGGTCAGTTTCCGGTCATCATGGCTAGTTTAACGGTTTCCGTCAGCATTCAGAAGTACATTCATGTCCTTGTTGACACAGATATACGATCATGTCCGTATTTTTCTTGTATGTTCTATTTTTAACTGAGGAGTTTGAAGTTATTTGTTTGAAACATTCCGTTTGTTTGTTTTAGATGATCCGCATTTTTGATTCACACCAGTTGATAAAAAAAACAAAAAGGAAGTATATATTTTGTAAGATTTTTAAATAATCGCCCTAATATAGGAAATGTTTCCGTAATATATGATAATAGTTTTATACGAACTCTACAAACTAAAGTTCATTTCTTTGTAAATACTAAAGACAGACGAATAATTTCGTTCAATTTAAAAAAACAACAACAATTGACGTGTGACCCCTCTTATTGGGACTGTACCGGTACCATGGCTATCGGCCGCATTACCACATTATCGGATAAACGAATCTTGAGTATGAAGTAATGTCCCTTTTATTATTGCTTCTGCTTGACCGGGTTTCAGTGTATGTATGAGTTACCTGATGGCAATTAAAAGCAGGAAAAAGCCATTTCCATAATGACAGGAATACTCTATTAAAGGTGTCCATTGTTCGGTTCCGACTGAGCGTATGTCTAGAAATCACTATCGCTTTGTGATGATGCGGAAAGGTTAGCGTATCCTGCCAAACGGCCCCCGTCACAAACACATGCAAAGGCAAGTCAATTGTTCACCTGAGAAACACACGGGAACATATGGTAAATTCAAAATAGAGAATTGCATCGGCCATCATTTTGGTCACTGATGCGTCAAATTTGGAAATGTCCTCTACATGTCAAAACAAAGCAAAACGCTAAAGACTATCACTCTTCGCTCACACATCTTTCATTCTCTTTGGACTCACTCACTCACAGAAACTTATATCGTATGTAATATCCTAGGTTCCCCTAATAATGTGTTTGGGTATATCAGCACTACATCTGTTTGGCAAGTATAGAAAACGTTTGAATAATAATGAGAGAAAGTCACATGACACATTTCACAGTTTGTGGAGATATTCATGTAACCAGTGGCAACAAAAACGCTTTGACCCAAATAAAAAAGTGTACGACTGTGGTTCACGCAATTTCACCATCCCGTTATAAGAATAGAATAAAAGGAATTGTGTATTCAAAAAGAATATAATGCCGATGCGATGTAAAATTTTAACTTACTCACTCATAAAGAATAGTCGCTGAAACCCCGCGATTGCGAATGGCACCATATCAAGAGGCGGAGGAAACACGAACTGTATTCATGGTTACATGAAGGTTAATT
The DNA here is from genome assembly GCF_023055435.1 of Haliotis rufescens. Lineage (NCBI taxonomy): Eukaryota > Metazoa > Mollusca > Gastropoda > Lepetellida > Haliotidae > Haliotis > Haliotis rufescens. The sequence goes on from NW_025963813.1 coordinate 2,273,250, forward strand.
ACTTGACATTCCGACTGAATAAACAACAATGTACACACATGCTTACAAAACAATTTCCAGTGAAACTTCGCATTATAGATTTTCAACAAACTTCATACAGTTTACTCATGTGGGGAATCGAACCCGGGTCTTCGGCGTGACGAGCGAACACTTTAATCGCCAAGTTAGGAGACGGTATTTAAATTTAAAGAAAATTAATGGACATTAAGATATTTTAAGAGCATGGTCAAAGTTCAAAGGTCAAATTAAGTTCACGGAATACGAGACATGTCTGAGTAATGCCGACAAAACGTTTCATATTTCAGTGTGGTCAATGTTCAAAGTGGTTGCTGAGGAGAAGATGCTTTCAGCCGACGGCGTGGACGGCGCCGACGACACCGGACCGAGCTGACCATGACATGAGCTCAGCTGTCGTCTTTCACTCAGGTGAGCTAAAAGTAAAGACCCTATGAACTAACTGTGTGTGATATTTCATGCATAATTTAACCTTATATTGTTCAAGGCAATTCAAATATAATCGGGGAGGTCGGGTAGCCTAGTGGTTAAAGCGTTCGCTCGTCACGCCGAAGACCCGGGTTCGATTCCCGACATGGGTACAATATGTGAAGCCCATTTCTGGTGTCCCTGCCGCGGTATTGCTAAAAGCGGCGTTAAGCCATACTCGCTCGCTCACTCACTCACTCACTCACTCACTCACTCACTCACTCACTCACTCAAATATAATACTTCTTGTCAGATGAACACAGAAGTTCTGCACCAATTTGTTGTAACACAAACCTGCACTTGTCGGGCATTAACGAAAAATAGTTGCTGAAGTATATGAATGTGAAATGATGATGATGACGATGATATTATTGATGATGATAATGATTTATTGCACGAAACACCATAGCCCCAGATACAAAGTATTTACCGTATGTGGTGGCTAATTATGAAACCCATGAATGTAAATATATCGCGAAACACTGAACGCTGAACACTATGATGGAATGCGTCGATGGATTTTGTTGTTGTTTACTTTTCAACATTATAACCTCCGAGGTCCACACACTTCTACCAGCGATGCTTGAGTGCAGGGATCCATCCCACTTGCGTAGAACGTCATCCCCATTTGCTTCGTGCTTGCCAGACAGTCCTTTCTTCAGGTTTGGCAAGACGTGGAGATCAGATGGTGCCAATTCTGGTCTAATCAGTTCAAAGTCACAGGCATGCATTGCAGCCATGGATAGCAGTAGTAAGTGAAGTTTACTTACTTCGTGAATTTCACTGTCCACTCAGACACTAACTTGTTCGGAGATTTTACTAACCAGTTATAGTCCGTCGACCCTCGTTGTGACACCCGGATTTTCACAATTATTTTCAACCCGTGGGGATCCGGGTCAGAATAGGCCGTCAGCAACCAATGCTGGGCATAAAAGGCGTGCAGGCTTGCCATAAAAGGCGACTATGCTTGCCGTAAGAGGCGACTAACGGGATCGGGTGGACAGGCTCGCTGATTTGGTGGATGCATGTCATCGTATCCCATTTGCGTAGATCGATGCTCATGATATCAATCACTGTGTGGTCCAGACTCGATTATTTACAGCCTGCCGTCATATAGCTGGAATATTGCCGAGTGGGGCGCTAAATAACAACCAATAACAACCAACACAATTATTTTTCATTATTTGATTAGCATTACTTAGAAGTTGACGGATGACAAAGTAATCACAATTTATGGATAACAGCTTCTTTAATACTGTAAAGGCGACGTTCCGGTATAGATCCTTATACCGTTGTCAAGCAAGACTGAATGAGGGACATAGTACAGAATACATATAGAAGGTGGGGGATTAACAGTAGAGGATTAACAGTAAGGACAAAGCATACATGAGTGGGATAACGTGAGTAAGTAATGACAACAGAAGGATAATACTGTCACAACATGATGGGCAGAGAACACATAGCTGGAAGCCAATGGGACATGAAGCCAATTTGACAGGATAAGTTGTATAGGTGCAGTGATTATTTTGCTTGATGAGTTCATAGTAGGCGGGTGGGATGAAGTAACCTTGATCTCTGTTGACTGATGGCTTGTGGCGGCGAATGTGGACAGCTTCTGTTAGTTTTCTTTCAATGAAATCATGGAGGTTGTTGGAGAGGATTTGGACGTTGTCCCAGTTGATGATGTGATTCGGACAGTTGCTGATATGGTCCGAGATGGCTGATTTACTGTCGGATTTAATGGTGGAGGTTTTGTGCTCTTTGATTCTGGTGTTGATGGGGCAGGGTGTTTCACATACGTAAGATTGTCCACAGTTGCAGTAAATTTTGTAAACTACACCTTAAGGCACTGATGGTTTGGTTGTGTTTCTGCCGTTGGCTCTAAGTAGGGTACTGAGGGAGGTGGAACTTGTGAATGAGCGACATGATATCTCAGTGGGCGAGCACACTAAAACCAGCTTTAGTCAGGACTAGTGCGCGCACGCACGCACGCACACACACACAGACAACACAAGACCAGTGGCATTTTGCTGCAGGGTTTATGAGAGAGGAATACGATTCTTTCACCTGCTCTCCCTTTGGAACACCTGAAGTGACATTCGTCCCCACTCGCCCCTTTCCGTAACCTGCAATTCGGCTTGTCCCGGAATAACACGAGTTGGTCCCACGCCAAACGCCACACGCCACACGCCACTCGCCACACGCCACACACCACACACCACACGCCACACGCCACTCGCCACACGCCACACACCACACGCCACTCGCCACACGCCACACGCCACTCGCCACACGCCACACGCCACATGCCACACGCCAAACGCCGCTCGCCACACGCCACTCGCCACACGCCACACGCCACACGCCACTCGCCACACGCCACTCGCCACACGCCGCTCGCCACACGCCACACGCCACACGCCACACGCCACTCGCCACTCGCCACACGCCATACGCCACTCACCACTCGCCACACACCACACGCCACTCACCACACGCCACACGCCACTCACCACACGCCACTCGCCACACGCCACTCGCCACACGCCACACGCCGCTCACCACACGCCACACGCCACTCGCCACACGCCACATGCCACTCGCCACAAGCCACACGCCACTCACCACACGCCACTCGCCACACGCCACTCGCCACACGCCGCTCACCACACGTCACACGCCACTCACCACACGCCACACGCCACTCACCACACGCCACTCGCCACACGCCACTCGCCACACGCCACACGCCACTCACCACACGCCACACGCCACTCACCACACGCCACACGCCACTCGCCACACGCCACACGCCACTCGCCACACGCCACTCGCCACACGCCACTCGCCACACGCCACACGCCACACACCCACAGACCGGGGGAGAAGGGTGTCATCTACATTGACCATCTTTATAAAATATGGATACTTCTAACACGACATATTATATTTTCGAAGACGGAATGTTTTCAGCACTTAGCACATACTCTATATCTCCAGGGCCACACGCCACACGCCACTCGCCACACGCCACACGCCACTCGCCACACGCCACACGCCGCTCGCCACACGCCACACGCCGCTCGCCACACGCCACACGCCGCTCGCCACACGCCACTCGCCACACGCCACACGCCACACGCCACTCGCCACACGCCACTCGCCACACGCCACACGCCACTCGCCACACGCCACACGCCACACGCCACTCACCACACGCCACTCGCCACACGCCACTCGCCACACGCCACACGCCACACGCCACTCACCACACGCCACTCGCCACACGCCACTCGCCACACGCCGCTCACCACACGTCACACGCCACTCACCACACGCCACACGCCACTCACCACACGCCACTCGCCACACGCCACTCGCCACACGCCACACGCCACTCACCACACGCCACACGCCACTCACCACACGCCACACGCCACTCGCCACACGCCACACGCCACTCGCCACACGCCACTCGCCACACGCCACTCGCCACACGCCACACGCCACACACCCACAGACCGGGGGAGAAGGGTGTCATCTACATTGACCATCTTTATAAAATATGGATACTTCTAACACGACATATTATATTTTCGAAGACGGAATGTTTTCAGCACTTAGCGCATACTCTATATCTCCAGGGCCACACGCCACACGCCACTCGCCACACGCCACACGCCACTCGCCACACGCCACACGCCGCTCGCCACACGCCACACGCCGCTCGCCACACGCCACACGCCGCTCGCCACACGCCACTCGCCACACGCCACACGCCACACGCCACTCGCCACACGCCACTCGCCACACGCCACACGCCACTCGCCACACGCCACACGCCACACGCCACTCACCACACGCCACTCGCCACACGCCACACGCCACACGCCACTCGCCACACGCCACTCACCACACGCCACACGCCACTCGCCACACGCCACACGCCACTCACCACACGCCGCTCGCCACACGCCACACGCCACTCACCACACGCCACTCGCCACACGCCACTCGCCACACGCCACTCGCCACACGCCACACACCCACAGACCGGGGGAGAAGGGTGTCATCTACATTGACCATCTTTTTAAAATATGGATACTTCTAACACGACATATTATATTTTCGAAGATGGAATGTTTTCAGCACTTAGAGCATACTCTATATCTCCAGGGCTCGTAGTTGAGTTTGGGTAATTTGAGATCGCGAGAACCATGGGGATGGATCCAGGGGTTAAGTTTTCCGAAATGTGAGCCCCGGGGATACAGAAGTTGTACTGTTAGTCAACATGTTGTATTTCGCCTTCATTGTGTGTAGCAATAGTATTAGACACATAACAAATAATCATCAATTATTTTTCCATCCTTCCCGTTTTGTACATGTGATGGGTTATTCTCTGTACAGAAAATATATCGAAAAACATTTCCAAAGTTGACCTGAATAACATGTATACTATTCAAGCCCGACATCTTTTCCGTTTTGTACTTTTTAAATACAGATGATGGGTAGTTAGTCTGTATAGAACTATACTTTAAAACACCTCAGTAATCTCTACAATCTACACTATCCAAGATGTGACGTTGTCGGACAAAATGGCGTATTCTGTACCATGTGGGAGGTGGTTTTTTTATGATTCTTTCACGTTGCTTGTCAGGATCACGTTGCTTGTCAGGATCACGTACCCGAGACCATTATCAGTTTTCACCATTTACCGGCGGCCGTTGTACACACCGAAATAGAACAGACCCTGTATCCATGCACCGGGCGTCATAAACACAACACCCTTCCAGTATCAAGTACGGTAACTATGACAACAGTTCACACTGTCGTCGTCTCGAGACTCTCTTCTGAAAGTCCTTACTCTGGGTAGAGGAGCCTGTTCGTATACAACAGTCTTATTGCGATCAGGTAAGTGTTGTTTTACTTATGCTTTGAAATATACGTACTATTAATAGGTAATTCAATATATAACGGTATTCAATAAGCAGATATGGCATGCATTGTTTTTAATTTAAGTTAAATCATTGGTTCGGTTCAAAGAGAAATACCATTCTGAAATAGAAGGAAAAAGCGATTTTCTTACCCATATTTTAGGCAAGATCTTCGGAAAGAAGTTTGCTATTATTTCATCTTTATTTCCATCATTTTTATGCAAAATATTCTACATCAATGTTATTCTAAAGGCGACAATATTCTCAATGTAGTACTCATTCGTATTCAAAATATTCATCTAGATAAGGTTATTCGATGTCTTGTTCTGCGGATCAGCTGAAATTGTTCACATTGGAATTATGGCGCACAAAGTACTTCCGTCGTTCCATTATAAATGTATTTTAGAGATCACTCAAAAATATTATTCAGTAATTTTATATAAACTGCCGGGCAAACGAAAGTACAAACCTGAAAAATGGATTTGAACCCCAAATTACAAACGTTATCAAAACGTTACTAGGCTGAAAACAGTTGCCAAAACACGACTAACTTTTGGTCCAAAACACAACTATGATACCCGTATCAAATACATCACCATGAAATAACTAGTTCTTTTCTGTTTCATTTTTAGCCACCGTCAAACGTGGGTGTACACTTTCTTTTGCCCGGCAGTTCCAATTCCATCATGAACTCTAGTTTAATACAAAAAACCCTAACCTTTCGTCAATGTATCGCATCTTAAGCAGTACAAGTGTAATTCAACGAAATAATGTCGACACATTTGTAACATTATAACTGGTTATTAATCTCGCTAAATCGAACTGTGATAACTCGATATATTATTTAAGATGGAACTTTATCGTCCTGGCAGACATGTTTGTGACAACGTAGTCGGATATCAACACTCCGCCCATCTCGAACGAATAACTGCTATATTTGGGCAGTCGTTGTTTTCATATTTGTTGATAATTTTCATTTATAAAAAATGAATATAAGCTCAGAGAAACCACAATAATAGTTACTAATAAATAACACATTTGCAATTTACAAAGGCAACATCACAATGGCAGGTCGAATCAATGTGCGGTGTGAAGAGCCTTCTAAAAGTAGTTGACCGCCTCCGTGGTCTAGTGGTATAGAGCGTCCGCCCGGAGAGCGGAAGGTCCGGGGTTCGATCCCCGACCGCGTCATACCAAAAGACGTTAAAAGATGGTACTTGTTGTTACCCTTTCTGGCGTTCGGCATTAAGGGGCTAAAACAAAGACTGGTCGGCTCGGAGTCAGTATACTGTGTCTGAGTGGGGTATTCTTGTTAAACTGCGGCATGGTATCTCAGTGAGCTAGCACTATAAATCGGCATCAGTCCGGACTAGTACAAGCAGCCACACAAACACACACATGTACATGCACGTCGCTATATAAGTGCAATAATAGTGGACGCGACGTTAAACCCCATTTCACCTCACCACATGCACACCACATTGATACACCACATGCACACCACACACCACAGTGATACACCACATGCACAACACATACATCACATTGATAATCAACACACACAACACATTGATACACCACATGCACAACACATACATCACATTGATAATCAACACACACAACACATTGATACACCACATACACCACACATACGTCACATTGATACACCACATACACACCACATTGCTACTCCCCATGCACACCACACACCACATTGATACACCACATGCACACCACATTGATACACCACACACAACATTGATACATCACATGCACAACACACACACCACATTGATACACCACATGCACAACTTACACACCACATTGATACGCAACATGCACAACACACACACCACATTGATACTCCACATGCACAACACACACACACCACATTGATACTCCACATGCACAACACACAACACATTGATACTCCACATGCACACAACACCACATTGACACTCCACAGGCACTCCGCACACACCACATTGACACTCAACATGCACAACACACACACCACATTTATACACCACAGGCACAACACACATACCACATTGATACACCACATGCACAACACATACATCACATTGATACTCAACATACACAACACATACATCACATTGATACTCAACATACACAACACATACACCACATTGATACTCCACATGCACAACACACACACCACATTGACACTCCACAGGCACTCCACACACACCACATTGACACTCAACATGCACAACACACACACCACATTTATACACCACATGCACAACACACATACCACATTGATACACCACATGCACAACACATACACCACATTGATACACCACATGCACACCACATTGATACACCACATGCACAACACATACACCACATTGACACTCCCCATGCACAACACATACATCACATTCATACACCACATGCACACCACATTGATACACCACATTGATACACCACATGCACACCACACACCACATTGATACACCACATGCACACCACATACACCACATTGATACACCACATGCACACCACATTGATACACCACATGCACACCACATTGATACACCACATGCACAACACATACACCACATTGATACACCACATGCACTCCACATTGATACACCACATGCACAACACATACACCACATTGATACACCACATGCACACCACATTGATACACCACATGCACAACACATACACCACATTGACACTCCCCATGCACAACACATACATCACATTGATACACCACATGCACACCACATTGATACACCACATGCAGACCACACACCACATTGATACACCACATGCACACCACATACACCACATTGATACACCACATGCACACCACATTGATACACCACATGCACACCACATTGATACACCACATGCACAACACATACACCACATTGATACACCACATTGATACACCACATGCACAACACATACACCACATTGATACACCACATGCACACCACATTGATACACCACATGCACAACACATACACCACATTGACACCCCGCAGGCACTACACATTGATACTCCACTTGCACAACACATACACAACACATACATCACATTGACACTCCGCAGGCACTACACACACACCACATTGACACTCCACTTGCACAACACATACATAACATTGACACTCCGCAGGCACTACACACACACCACATTGACTCTCCACTTGCACAACACATACATCACATTGACACACATTGACAGTTCACAGACACATACACCCTCCCCAACACCCCAACTGTTAGGTAAAAGGAAGGTAACATAGGCCTATAAACGACATAGATGTCACTGACACCTTAGCTAATGAAAGTAGCATCTATAACATTACAGTATGCAAGTGAGTATGGTTTTATGCCGTTATTCTACCAACATCACGGCGGGAAACACCAGAAATAGGCTCCGCACATTGTACCGATGTGGGGAATCGAACCCAGGTCTTCGGCGTGACGAGCAAATACCTCTAGGCTACCCCGTCGCCCCTACATCACAGACTCTCAAATAACCATAATCAACAGTTGTTTCAGTTTCAGCTTTTGCCACTAAAGATGTCGTGGTTACTCAAACGTCGGCGTGTGGAGCCAAAGACGTCATCGGAAAAACGCCATTCGGTAGCGTCATCCAACACGTCCTTGACCCCTTCACAACTTGACCTTGCCATTCGTGACCTACTCAAGCTGAACCCCCCAAGGAACAGATGTGAAGAGTTTTGTAGAGGTACAAAGGCCCTGTTCAGTTCGCAAGAAGCAGCAATCGATGGTGTTACAAACAAGTCATCACCCACTTAGCGGCGACCCTTTGATATTGTGGGGGCTGATGGGATTATTCTGACCAAAATAACCTGTTCCCGAAAATGCTGCAAAGATTATTTAAGAAATTCAGAATTATTTCGTATTTTTGTATGAAAGGGTATTTTGACGCACTATTTAATTCAAATGAAATTCACAATGAAATCCCTGCTCTGAAGGAGTACGGGTGGCCCAGTCGTGTAAGGCGCCGCGATTCGCTATGCAGAGTACTTCTGTACTGTTACTGTTGAGATCTTCTTCAGTGATGCCAAGGGAAAAAACTCTGTACTTGCTAATCCGGTATTATCTAGGGACCCGTTCCATTGAGCAGTCTTAGCGCTATGCTTATGATAAGTGTTAATGCATTTGAGTAACGATCGCCTTAGCGCATAGGCTATTGGGACTATTGTTGTTTAACACACTTTTTCTGTTTAAAAGGGGAGGGGTTTGGAGCACGAGTGGCCCTGTCGTCTGAGGCACCGCAATTCGCTGTGCAGAGTTGCGTCCCAGAAAGCTTCGGTCGTGGTTTCGAATTCCGGTTCGCCCCGATAATGTTTCTAGGTTTGTCAGCACCATACCTGTGCGCGTGGGTTTTGCCAAAGTGGTACACGTCTGAGACCTGCATCACTTTGGCCTTTCCTCCCACATTAAGCTGACATGCCGTGATATGACTGGAATACTGTTAAAATCGGTGTTAAAACCAGCTTTCTCACTCTGTTTAAAGGCAACCCAATTACCTCTTCCGGGAAGCGGAAACAGCTGGTCAAGATGGTGTCCATAGTGATGATCCCCGTGGCCGTCCTGACAGGCCTGACCGCCAATACCTTCTTCGCCACCTTCACCAACTACGTCCAGTCGTCTGACATCCGGGCAACACTGCTCTACAGGTACCTGTGTACAAACAGTGGCATTAGAAACTAACGCTACTAACATTCTTACTAAATATTCCCGAACATGAACCTCGACACTGATAAAGACCGTTTTAGTTTCAAGTGGGGAGAATTTTCTAAAAAAGTTTTTTTTTGTTTTTCTGGTTGTAGATATTGAAATTTTCTCTAGTGTCGCGCTTTTGTGATAAATGACTAAACAATCACAAAAACTTGTTCGCCGGTTGCCATTTTAAAGTTCATTAATCGACCTCAAAGAGAATTCGTTTAAGCTCAGGTGCCCATTTCTCGGTCTATAGATTTTTATAGTGTGAAAAGCTTGATACATTAACTAAACGACTTGAATCAAATGTGACAATTGGCTTGAGCGTAGCGTCTCTTAAGATGAAAGAATGGAATTCGATTTCTGCAGACACACCTGTCTTTTAACTGTCCATAAAGAACTGACGTTTCGGAAAATCCATGACGTTAAATAGGACGAAAATGCAGTCCTCGTTCTAGGATTAAGCAGCGCTTGGAACGAGCATTCGATGACTATCTTTAATATCCTATGTTTACCCTAGCGTGGAGCTCGGCAGCGTCATACATTACCTGCAGGAGGAGCGCGACATGAGCGCCCTCTATCTGAGTTCAATCGAGGAGAAGACGAAGAGTTTGCTGCTACAGCGATACCCCGAGACGGACCGGTCGCTGGAGAAGCTGACATTCTGGACTACAGGACCGACGCTCACCAGGACGGAGTTCCAGTCTAAGGACAGGTTTCTCTCCTACCTCAACAGGTTCCTCTCTACTTTATATATTATCATATGATGGTTTCTTAACCTTCTTCGTCTTGTGGTAGAGCGTCCGCCCGGAGAGCGGAAGGTCCGGAGTTCAATCCCCAGCCGCGTCATACCAAATACGTTAAAAGATGGTACTTGTTGTTACCCTGTCTGGCGCTGGTCTAAAGCAAGGACTGGTCGGCTAGGAGTCAGTATACTGTGTCTGAGTAGGGTTTTCATGTCAAACGCCGGCATGGCATCTCAGTAGACTGGCACTATTAAACGGCATCAGTCCGGACTAGTACAAGCAGCCCGACACACACGTGCATGCACGTCGCTATTTCAGTGCAATAATCTTACGTTAAACCCCATTTCACCTCACCCCACCTTAACCTTCTGCGATTACTAAGACGTTGAGGTGGCCTTGTGTTAAACGAGGTCATTTATCAGGGTCGCGTTGCTTTGGCCCAGCGCTATCCAGGGCTGCCCATTGGTGCGCTCAACACCAGGCTGTGGCACAGCGCTGAAGAGCGAAAGTCAGCAACGTTGGGATATGCTTGGCAGTGCCGAGAGGCAAAATAAAAATGACGGCTGAAAACGCCGTTGGGTATGACAACAAAAACATTAGACTGTGTGTCTCTCTCAGGATAAAACTCCAAATGTTCCAGCAGGCGAGGCTTACTCATGTATTACTATGCATCGGTTCCTGGTTATATTGTTTCAACTAATATATATTTGCATAAGGAGTTTGTGAATGCAAATTATCTATCATTGATCAGCACAGGAGGTGCATGTTGCATTATTTATATTACACCTAAATATGGTGTTCTGCTCGTAACATTCACATGCAGATACAGCTGGAGGTAGCACACTGATGCATGGACGGCTTCCAAGCTCTGCCTTGCGCCAATCCCAGTTGCTGGCTAACACAACGCGACCCAGGCTAAAACATTAGTGCTCAAATTGATTCATTCTCAATTCAATTCAAGCGCAGATTATGAAATATCTTTAGCCCGTGATCAACTAAGCACAGCTCACTGTCCAGTAAACTTGGCGCGGGTTTGCTAAAAGTTCTGTTTATGTCACAAAATGCGAATTGCAACACATCAGACGAGCATGGTAAGTACGGAGCAAGGTTTAATGTGAGCACAAAAACATTCTACGTTTTGTTTTATTCTTGGTTTTCACCGCCGTCATATTGCTGGAATGTTGATCAGGCCATACTGACTCACTTGGTGTTGGTGACGTCACTTCCGGCTTTCCGAAAAGAAAGCTATGGTGGCGAATGGGGCCAAGGTATTTATCAAAATAAAATGGAAATTATCACACTGGATAATCTCAAATGTTGTATAAAAGATGGACAATTTACAAGTTAACCTGAACCTATCCTGTCTTTATAACAGACATCGTTATGAGCTGGACACACTCAACCAGACGGTCACCATGGAGCTGCAGATGTACACCACCCTCATCCGTGTGTTCATCACGTGGTTGTATGATGCGGTAACGGAGGACCAATCAGGATCCATCTGGAGGAGTCTTGTCGCCTACCAGGAAGTCATCATAGCGAAGGAATACATGGGACTTGAGCGCGCTCTGGGAACTATTTTCTACGCAACGGGAACCTTCCCTTCCCAAGATGTGTATCTCTGGTTTTCTGAGAGCCAGGATGTAACGAACGCAACCTTCCTGTCTGCAAGAAGATACTCGGATTTGGTCCATGCTCTATATGATGAAAACGTGAACGTAAGTCGTGTTGTTGCCATCACACCTAAATTATTTGTTTCTTCATTTCTTTCTCCTTTGGGGGTAGGAACCTTTTCATACAAAACAGGTTTCCATTTTAGGAACCTAAAAAAACATGGGTGGGGGTGAAGTAAAGATAAGGCTTATGGAATATATCCTAATCAAAGAATTACCAGTTCACCTTTTTATTATCTGTGTCCGAATCTTGTAAAATGATTCAATTTATTTAAAGGAAAAGGGAGGATTTCGACATTGTAGATATACTGAACAAAATAAGTAAGGGATAATGAATATTTTGGGGGATTTGTTGACTGAGACTGACCATACAATATGCAATATCCCCCAAATATCATGATTCCAACTTGTTTTGTTCAGAATGCATGGCAGGTAATGAGGTTAGATTGGAAGGTGTTTAGTTTGGCCGTCGGTAATAAAAGGAAGTTCTGTCATTAAACCATCTCCATAGGTGTGTATTGTGACCTCACATTCATGCCAGCAGACGTTTACAGCACATCATAGCGGTGAGTGAGTCACTGATATGACTTTATGTGAATATATATCGTTTTTCAGCAACCACAGTTGATCTTGATTCTCTGAAGAGAGTTCCGACCCTTTGTTAAGTTAGGATCCGCATTCGCTGATCACGGAATAGACATTATTACGGAGTGGTATACGTCAGGCTTGCCCCAATTTTGTATTTCCTCGTTAATGAAACCGACACGCCGTGATACAATAAAAATACTAACCAAATCGGCGTTAAAAACAAAATATTGTTCACCCACTCTATGTATATGCTCCACATGTTGACATGTTGTTGTAGGGAAACGAGATGTTATTGGGAGTTTTGGGACGGATGAGAGCAGAGATCAGACGGAACGACCTCGAAGGAAGAGGATCTGTCAAGATGGCGCAGTGGTGGTTCAACAACATGACAATCTACATGGATCTGCTGCTGGAGACTCAACAGGAGCTTGCTGTGGAAATCACCCAGATGCTGGACCAGAGGCAGGCTACCAACCTGCAGAAGATGGTCGCCATCTCTATCGTCTTCGTCTGTGTCTTCGTCGTTTCAGCCATTATCATCTACGCTGTCTACTCCCTCACCGACGAAATCCAGAAATACTCCATTACGCTTGCTGAGAGGTTAGTAGCGGAGTGTGTTAGGGAAAGTGTGAGTGAAGCGCCACTTTGGACAGAATTCAGATACGTCTATCACTGGTCTTTTATGTATGTCATAGTATCTGACCCCTGAAGATCCGGGGTAGAATAGATCTTCAGCAACCTATGCTTGCTGTAAAAGGCGACTATGCTTGTCGTTAAAGGCGACTAATGGGATCGGGTGGTCAGGCTCGCTGACTTGGTTGATGCATGTCATCGATCCCACATGCGTGGAACTATGCATATAATATTAATCACTGGATTGTCTGGTCATAAAGCTGGAATATTGCTGAGTGAGGTGCTAACCACAAATAAACAAACCAACAAACAGATAAACACTGATGAAATTATTTTTTTTAAATTAACTGAATTGGCCTAGTCAGCACTCAGAGATTAACTTGATTTTGAACTTTTTAAAATAAAAACATCCATTCGCTTAATACAGAACTGCTGATGGGTATCTTAGACATCTTATCTTTAGAAATCAATAAATCAAGAAGTGTGCCTTTTTCGGCTCAAATTTACATGTCAAACATGCAAGGGGGCATGTGGTTGCAAATTCATTTTTTACCCAGTCTTCATTGAACTAATCAAGGTTTACCCAAAATTACCCAAACACAGATTACTTTTTTACAAACTGTTGCAGGAATGAGTAATAGTTGAGTAGACGTAATCAAATTTAACAACAGTTCTTTCAGTTTTCAAACACATGTAGAACAAGCTCGGTATACTTTCTTTTGCCCCTGAGTATCAGTATGTTTTTTATCGGTAATTTAGCTCTAGAACGGCGATGCTGGTCGTAAATGGATCGGGTTGTCAGGCCTTGTGACTTGGTTGATAGCGTGTCAACGTAACCGACGCAAGGATTGTTGTTCATAATATCAATCACTGGATTCAATAGTCGTGACTATTTACAGCGCTACGTCATGTTGCTGAGTGCGGCATTAAACGCACGCACGCACACACGCCCGCACGCACGCACGCACGCACGCACGCAGCTGCAGCTACACAATACTATTGCTGTTTTGTCATTTCCCAGAACCAAAGCTTTAAATAAGGAGAAGAAAAGAACGGACACGTTATTGTACCAGATGCTACCCAAGTCGGTGGCGGACTTGCTTAAAAGCAATGAGGAAGTGAACGCCGAGAACTACACCGAGGCCACCATCTTCTTCTCCGACATCCAGGGCTTCACGCAGATCTCGGCCCGTAGCTCACCTGTACAGGTGGTGCAGATGCTCAACGGCCTCTACTCCTGCCTCGACGACAGGATCGCCCAGTACGACGTCTACAAAGTGGAGACAATCGGCGATGCCTACATGGTGGTGTCAGGTGCGTGTTACTTTGGTAACGGTGTCAATGGGGATATACTTGGAGGCCGACTTTTTAAAGCTAGGATTTGTGTTAGGCACATGATAGTTTTTCAGTCCCCGTTTAAAGACGTGCATTTTGTTTCTCAGACCCTAACCCTGTCAAGTGAGCTTATGTGATGGCCGGGGACACGGGTGGCCCAGTCGTCTAAAGCGCCGCGATTCGCTGTGCAGAGTTGCATCCCTTGGGCACGCCAGAAACCTATGATTGTGGGTTCGAATCCCGGTTCGCCCCGATTATATTTCTAGGTTTGTCAGCAAAATACCCGTGCTCGGGGGTTTCCCCGAACTGGTAAACGTCTAAGACCTGCATCACTTTGGGCTTTCCTCCCCCATTAAGCTGACACGCCGCGATATAACTTGAATACTGTTAAAAGCGGCGTTAAACCCAACTCACTCACTCACTATGTGATGGCCTCTTTGTCCCTTGTAAACACCAACATCTGAACCAATGGGGACGGTCGGGCAGTCTAGTGGTTAAAGCGTTCGCTCGTCACGCCGAAGGCCCGGGTTCGATTCCCGACATGGATACAATGTGCGAGGCCCATTTTCGGTGTCCCCCGCTGTGATATTGCTGGAATATTGCTAACAACGGCGTAAAACCATACTCACTTACTCCCTGAACCAATGAAGCTAAAACTTCCCATACTTGTTACACGAATGATGACACCCAGATTTGTTCCAGAGGTTCAGATCCGACATCCAATATGGCCGCCACGGTAGCCATTTTGAATAAGACCATTTCATGACCATATGTGTAAATGATATGAAATTTTGTATTTGTTTTGTGCAGGAATCAACACATACGTATTTTGCAATGTTTTATTGTTTTACCTTGTTATTACCATGCGTTTTTCTTTATTCATATAGAAAAAAAATCATATTATGCTCATTTAAGGCAACGGGGTAGCCTTGTGCTTAAAGCGCGTCCCCGCCATGCAGCAGAATCGGGTTCGACTCTCCAGATGGGTACAAAAATATCATTTTTGGTTGTCCCTGCCATAATATTGCTTGAACAAAGACCTGATTGACAAATAATATTTCCAGGCATACCAAAGCTTAACGGCCAGCGCCATGCAGTTGAAATAGGCAGCATGGCCCTCGATCTCCTTGGCAACATCAACCGCCTGGAGATACCCCATCTTCCAGGAACCAAGTTCAAGCTGAGAATAGGCTGCCATACAGGTTTGTTACATTTGTATTATTGTGGTAGATGTGTTGGTAATCTCGAAACCCAGGCGTGTAAGTCTCACTACACACTGTTTGTTATCTTGTTTGTTTAACGCCAGACAACCCAGTGATTGATATCACTAACAACGATCCACACAATTGGGATATGATGACATGCATCAACCAAGTCAGCGATCCTGACCACGTGCACGCGATCCCGTTAGTCGCCTCTTACCAGAAGCAAGGGTGTTGCTGAAGACCAATTGTAACCCGGATGTTCACGGGTTCACTGCGCCCTGAAGGAATCGATTAATCCGCCCTATGAATAGGAAATAATCCCAATTAACGCACATCGGATGTTGTGTCAAAATGGGTTTTTTTCTGGGGTGACCGTTTGCCACTTATAATAAAATAATTCTATAAGAAAATCCAAACCCTTACATTTCAAGGAAGCTTTTGGTTTGTTTGTTTGTTGTTTAACGCCGCACTCAGCAATATTCCAGCTATATGACGGCGGTCAGACAGTCCAGTGATTGATATCATGAGCATCGAATAACGCAATTGGGATACGATGACATGCTTAAAACATTTAGAGAGCCTGACCACACGATCCCGTGAGCTACCTCTCACGACAAGCAAAGTCGCCTTTTGCAGCAAACATGGGTTGCTGAAGACCAATTCTACCCCGGGTATTCACGGGTACAGCTTTTGGTTCTCATAATGAACTACGAGAAGGTGAAAGGATGGAGAGGTTTCAATGAGGCAGTTTTATGGGGTTTGTCCTCAAAATATTGAAATGTCAAAAAAGATGTTTCAATAAATTTGTGGTCTCACATTTCTTGAATTGTCTCTATACTATTCACTTAGGAAGAGGTAAATGTTATTGTGCAAATTGCCTGTGGCCTAATTTCAGCGTGGATTTTATTTGAAATCAGATTTTTTATTTTTTTATTTTTTTTTATCATTTTACCAATGTTGTTGTCAGTGAATGCTATATGCAATTTTGTTTTAAAAAATTAAATGAAGATACCCTTGCTTTACTCTTTCTTGGTGCATGAAATGTGGCTGTGGCACTTGCAGGTTCTGTGGTGGCGGGCGTCGTAGGGACGAAGATGCCTCGATATTGTCTATTTGGGGAAACTGTCAGCATCGCCGCCAAAATGGAATCCCTGGGCAAACGTAAGTAACCTTGGTTTATATCCTCCTAATGCTGAGCGCGAAGCAGGGTAACAACACGTACTATCTTTTAACGTTTTTTGATATGACGCCGCCAGGGGATCGAACCACCGACCTCCCGCTCTCCAGGTAGAGCTATATCCACTACACCACGGGGGCTGTTGAGCCAAAATCACTCACACAATACCGTTTGCATTCATCTCCACAACTGTATCTAACCTTCTCATGTTTCTTGGGGCAGCGGACCGCCTCCGTGGTCTAGTGGTAGAGCGTCCGCTCGGAGAGCGGAAGGTCCGGGGTTTGATCCCGGCCGCGTCATACCAAATGACGTTAAAAGATGGTACTTGTTGTTACCCTGTCTGGCGCTCGGCATTAAGGGGCTAAAACAAGGACTGGTCGGCTCGGAGTCAGTATACTGTGTCTGAGTGGGGTATTCATGTTAAACTGCGGCATGCTATCTCAGTGGGCTAGCACTATAAATCGGCATCAGTCCGGACTAGTACAAGCAGCCACACACACACACACACACACACACACACACACACACGTACATGAACGTCGCTACATAAGTGCAATAATTAAACCCAATTTCACCTCACCTCACCTTCTTGGGGCAGCGGGTTAGCCTAGTGGTTAAAGCGTTCGCTCGTCACGCCGAAGACCCAGGATCGAATCCCCACATGGGTACACTGTGTGAAGCCCATTTCTAGTATCACTCGCTGGTAAAACTATACTCACTCACTCTTATGTTGTGATATCATAAAATACTCACGAGTTTATATTGTAGCGAGTCGCATCCATCTCAGCCAGACAACCTATGACGCTCTACTGGGAAGAGACGGATTCCGACTTGAGGAACGAGAAGACGACATGGCCAGGGCAAGTATTGCGTCTTCACATCCTCATCCTCATCAAGCTATCTGTATTACGATTCGCTGTGCAGAGTTGTGTCCCTTGGGCACGCCAGAAACCTATGATTGTGGGTTCGAATCCCGGTTCGCCCCAATTATGTTTCTAGGTTGTCAACACCATACCCGTGCTCATGGGTTTCACCGAAGTGGTAAACGTCTGAGACCTGCATCACTTCGGGCTTTCCTCCCACATTAAGCTGACACGCCGTGATATAACTGGAATACTGTTAAACGCGGCGTAAAACCCAACTCACTCACTCACTCACTATCTGTATTATCTGCGTGACCAAAATCTGTGTTTGAAATTAGCATATGCAGATACATTTGTTCTCCCTTCCTGTAAATCATAATGAAAAAGCAATTGACATCATCCAAGATGTTCATCAGTGTAGAAAATCCGCTTTACTCACTAAGATCGAACATTCACTGGTGTAGCATGAGGCGTGTTATCAGTATTACGGGACACAATTCGCTTCATTCTGTTGATAGACATAAAACATATCAACATCTGAAAAGATGCTTAGCTTAAGTTTTCTTTTGTTAACTCTCTATAAAAATTATAACATTTTTCATATGTAAAATCTTCATGTAAAAAAAATGAATGAAATTTAATTCGAAAATAATCCCTGCATGTGAATTATGTGAACAAGCATCGTGATAATATCATTTTATGTTTTGTTTGTTTGTTAATTAGTTTGTTTGTTTAACGCCGCACTCAGCAATAATATTTGTAAATAATCGAGTTTGGACCAGACAATCCAGTGATTGACATCCACAGCACCGATCTACGCATTATGTGACAATGTATGCATCATCCAAGTCGTGGGGCACGGGTGGCCCAGTCGTCTAAGGCGCCGCGATTCGCTGTGCAGAGTTGCGTCCCTTGGGCACGCCAGAAACCTATGATTGTGCGTTAGAATCCCGGTTCGCCCCGATTATGTTTCTAGGTTTGTCAGCACCAAACCCGTGCTCGTGGGTTTCACCGAAGTGGTAAACGTCTGAGACCTGCATCACTTCGGGCTTTCCTCCCACATTAAGCTGACACGCCGCGATATAACTGGAATACTGTTAAAACCGGCGTTAAACCTCACTCACTCACTCATCTGTCGTATCATATCAGGACTTCGTATTGTTCAACTAATCCGCTGGGCAAAAGAAATTTTACATTTGAAAACTGGATTTGACCAAAAAATATTGCAAACCTTATCAAAAACGTCATGAGGCTGAAAACAGTCGCCGAAACACTGCAAAGTTTAGATCCAAAGCACAATTTTGATGACCGTATGAAATACATCACCATTGTTTCTTTATTTTTTCGCAACCTTCAAACGTGAGTGTACAATTGTTTTTTACCCGGTTGTTTACATGAGTTTCCAATAAATATAAGCGACACCCCTTCCACAGCCGCAAGAAATCTCTGCTAAAAGCAGAGTCGATTGTACGATTCCGACTATATAATGATCATGTGTATGAATCACTATCTGATAGTGATGATACCAGGTGTTCGTCAAAAGGTGAGCGTATCCGGCCAAAACACACGCGGCGTAAAAACATACGCACTAACGGACTCAATTTTTTAAATGAAAGAACGTGGTGTCCCCCGCCGTGATATTGATGGAATATTGCTAAAAGCGGCGTAAAACCGTACTCACTCACTCATCCACTTTAACAGCGAGACCGGGAGCTGCAGATGTTCTTCAAAGGCTATGTTCACACCTACTGGTTGCTGGGAAAGGAGGGGATGCCGAGTCGCCTCTCCAGCAACGTCGGAAAGGCATCGACATCCGAGTCCAGTGCCAGCGAAGAAAGGATGCACCTCGATGGTGAGTTGTCTTCAGATAAAGGAACTCTAGGCTCGGGCAAAGTGGCTATGTCGGCAAGATTGATTCAAGTCATTCTTACATTGTGTGTCTGTGACTTCAAATGTTATGATTTAGATAAATCTCACAGTTAATGACAACCCTCATTACGGAATGGTGTGTTATGTCGTTTTAAGCCATCATTTTTTGAACTATGCGATATCGGCCTGTAATAATCGAATATTGACCAGACCAACGCAATCAGTCACAGACACTATCCACCCGATTCAAATGTCTGTTGGTTCTTGCCACAAGCGGGGCGGTCGGGTAGCCTAGTGGTTAAAGCGTTCGCTCGTCACGCCGTAGACCCGGGTTCGATTCCCGACATGGGTACAATGTGTGAAGCCCATTTGTGGTATTCCCCGCCGTGATATTGCTGGAATATTGCTAAAAGTGGCGTTAAACCATACTCACTCACTCACTCTTGCCACAAGCATGGAGCACTTGGGACCCTTTCTACCCCCAAACCCTCACTTAAGAGGGTTCAATCTACATTTCACAGTAAATATACCGTATTTGCCGTATAAAATCCTAGACCAGTCTGTAAGTAATCCTTATAGGCTCCCCTACGAAAAGGTACATGCCAGTCCCAATTTTCTTGCGTTCGTTACATAAAACAGTTTCCAGTACTTCCTGGAAACTATTTTCGAAAACATATGTGTTTGTTCACTACCACTGATCACTGAAAATATATTTTTAAGTAACTTCTTGTGTATGATCTTAATCAGCACCCCTTTGTCAGTTATCTTAGCGTCCGATTCACAGCCATTCTCAATGCATCTATTTTCACAAGGGCGAGTACATTGTCAATGAAAAGTTGCAGTGAACGTTTCGCAGGATGCTAACAACTGAAAAATACCTTTCGCAAGATGGGATGTTTATACTTGAAATTTGTATCCCCCACAGGTAAAGAACATGTGTGGGAGCAGCATTGATGCCTTGCTGCGTCTGCGTCTGCGTCACCGAGCGTCTGAACGTTGTGTACGTTAGAAGCATGCAATAATAAGTATACACCTCTTGGGCTGATACAGAGGGGGGGTGCGGGGGTGCGCACCCCCACCCCCCCCTCCCCCCCCCCACCCCCCCACCCCTTTTATCTCGAAAAAAATCTTTATTTCTGTATAAATTACCACCAAAGACAATAAATAGATCTTAATTGTGCACCCCACCACCCCCCCCCCCCCCCCCTTTTCAAAAAAGCTGTATCCGCCCATGCACCTGGATTCGTCACTGTAACTTTTCAATAATTCAGGAATTTTGGTTTGTGCGAATCTTTGCTTCGAAAATGTTGTTTACTGTAACAAAGGGTGACAACGGTATGTCGAGTACATCGAAAACATACTTTGCCATATTAACTTTTGCCAATGTTTTCTTATTTATATTTTCATCTGTGTACATATTTATTGTGTTATTTTGTTTCTCAGTAGTAATTTATTCCAGACTTTTCATGATGGTGTGCCTTTATTTGCTTTTTGTCACAACATTTGAACGGGCACATCATCATCATTATCATCATCATCATCATTATCATCATCATTATCATTATTATTACTATCATCATCATTATTATTATATCTATTATCTTTTGACAGATGATGTTCCAGTACGAGGAAAGGCAGTTATAATTATGTAACATGGCGCCCAAGAATACCATCCTCGAATTCTTAAATGGTTGTATCTCTAATCCTATTGTGTTTGATTAAAATTTGCTTCTCAGTATCACTGACAGAGAAATGGGTAAGAGTCACAAGGCCCTTATTGTTCTTGTGTTATTGACAGCTTTTGATGATGAAAACGTTATGAAAATCCAACGCAGTGTGATAAAAGTGTTCAAATGGCTGACGACTATCATTTTTACCTTTATTATATTTAGGCGGTGGGGGTAGCCTTGTGGTTAAAGCGTTCGGTCGTTGTGCCGAAGGCCCGAGTTCCATTACCCTCATTGATACGATGTGTGAAACCCATTTCTGGTGTTACCCGTGGTAATATTGATGGAATATTATCAAAAGCGGTGTAAAACCACACTCACTCACTCTATTAAACTGTTGCATGAATAAAGGTGGGTTTATTCAACGTTTCGGAGAGTCGAATCAATGAACATCTCAGTAGGCGTAATTAATGCACCTGTCCTCTATTTACACAATGATGGTCAGGAGGCACGGGTGGCCCAGTCGTCTAAGGCGCCGCGATTCGCTGTGCAGAGTTGCGTCCCTTGCGCATGCTAGAAACCTATGATTGTGGGTTCGAATCCCGGTTCGCCCCGATTATGTTTCTAGGTTTGTCAGCACCATACCCGTGCTCGTGTGTTTCATCGAACTGGTAAACGTCTGAGACCTGCATCACTTCGGGCTTTCCTCCCACATTAAGCTGATACGCCGTGATATAACTTGAATACTGTTAAAAGCGGCGTCAAACCCAACTCACTCACTTACTCTTGTAATCGAAAGGTTGTGAGGTTTGTAAGAGTGTTTGTTTGGTTTACATGAACAAGAGTATGGAGGTAATGCAACTTCTGTTTGTCAGATACAGATATGATTGGTGTTCAGTATGTGCTCTTGTGATTATTCATATTATGACTTGTGTTGATCCCTGTGGGTATCACATGTGTATGAAACTATTACGTGTCGAATATATTAAGGTTTCTTTGCATAATGAAATATTCTTTGCGTCAAAAAGGCTGCTAGAGCTACAATTCTAACTTCTATGCACATGAATACAAAAGTAACGTTTTGTCAAATATTGTGTACCCTTCGAAAATGTAAACAAATATTGTCAATTCATTTAAAATCGAATGACAAAGTATTGACTTTGGGTGTTGATGGAGGCATGGATGACCCCGTCTAAAGCGTCGTGTGCAGTGTTATGTCCCTTAGGTGTGCAAGGATCCCCTTATTCGTGGCTTGTCGGCGCAATGCACGTTCTGTTTATCTCGTTAAACTTTATGTAAAAAAAATATGTGTATGTTCATTCCTCATCTGTCTAAGTCATTGTTGTGTGAAATAAAGTATTTAATGCTCATATTTTGTTTTGATGTTATTATGAACATCCGCCCACCCACATCTTCGTCATCTGGGCTGATGGACATCATCCAGATTACTGTGACTGGACGCTGTCGAAGCACTCGGTATATAACCCTCCGTTTGTAAAGTGATCCATGGTGGAATTACATGTTGATGGAATACGTTCCAACGTTAAAACCTGGATCAAATCGCCACAAACATGTGGGAGGGACATATTGAGTACATTCCTTCCAGTTTTGTCGGATAAAGTAAAACAAAGGATAATTGTTAATAATTGATAAAAGTTAATATATTCACAGAAGACATCGACGCGTCATTGGGAGTTACCTCCCCTTGACATATAACATATGGAAAAAATACCCGACATTTATATCATGAAAATATTGCAAAGTTATTTTGAGGGTTTGTTTAAATGCCATATATTTACAAAACCAAAGATGCTGAGTTGTCTTGCTGAAATTAAATTATAAATCGGAGTTGTAATCGATGGGACGTTTGTTTTGAAAAGTACTGTACCCCAACAAAAAACAGAACGTCTTTTTTCTCTCCTGAAAGTCTGTTAGTATGACGTCATCAGAGTACATTAACGACAAAATGTAATTTTTCCGTATAAACCGTAAAGTATTTAATTACGATTTAATGTAAAATGTTTAATTACGAAATCGTAAAACACCTGGATATATATTCTTACCAGAATAATATCTGAAGGATTGTTCTTATGTTTTGTGTGCAACATCTAACTTGAAATTCAATGAGTTCCGATGGACATTGTCACAATTGCATGACAAGGAAAATATTTACAATATCCTTTAATATCAGAAATGCATTCCACAGTAGAAGTCAATTAACGATTCGTACTACTTTGATGGGTTTTTTTTTAACAGGTGCTGATTATAACACCAAAGGAGAATGTATTTCGTAATTAATATTGCTGTAATGTAAGTCAGTGATCCAGGTAAACCGATTCAAAGGCGAACACCATTCTGTGCAGCTGGTGTGTTCAGTACGAAAACAAACGCTTTTCTCTGTATCATTAGCCTACACGCGCCATCTGCCATTTCAAAGAAAAATTGCTTCTCCTGTAAACGTATATATTAGATCGCGCTTTTACGTCCCCCCCCCCCCCCCCAGATTTACACGAACGAATGATCGAGCTGACCGAAGTTAGGCCGAGCGACGAAACCGGAGTTCGGAGGATATCTGCAAAGACTGCAAAGACATCATATGGTGCGCTCTGCTCGTGCCGCAATAAAATATTCTCCTTTTTACGTCAGTTTGTTTTATTATTTTATTGATAAAACTCTTTTGGTTCCTTTCCCTATTTTTAGACATTGTTTGAAATGTTGCAGACCGCTGCACTGACACGATAGCACGGGGAATCCCTTGTGAGAAAGTGAACAGTTGATACACGAAATCACTCATATACAGCGACGTTGTTACGACGATGAGTTGTTTGATGGACGAAGCATTAATCTTCGACATTATGAACATTTGTTATCGTTTATAACGTAAAACATGTAACTTCATGGTGCCGGTCCCATAATGCTTTATTGATCTGAATATTTGTCAGCTTTATTCGAAGTCAACGTAGGCAAATTGTTCCATATAATTAAAATCATACATTTATCTGAATCCTAGAATCCCACACGTCTCGAACGAT
Organism: Haliotis rufescens; assembly: GCF_023055435.1. Lineage (NCBI taxonomy): Eukaryota > Metazoa > Mollusca > Gastropoda > Lepetellida > Haliotidae > Haliotis > Haliotis rufescens. The sequence goes on from NW_025963813.1 coordinate 2,298,189, forward strand.
CGATAATTCGATATATGTTCGAGACTGACTTGACTTTGGTAAGCGAGTAAAACGAGTCTCCATTCAAAATAATGAATAGATTTACAACACGATGTGTGTTCAAAGACGTTCACTGCAAATTATAGATAATTTGTTTAGTTTGGGTTCGACGCCGTTTTCTTCGGGGAGTTTCTTGATAGGTGTAGGGTGAGCCACAGTGCTTTCTGAGTCAGCTGCACGTGCCCACGGCTCCAAGTCGGTCTGAGCAGTAAACCCGAACACCAGAGCTGCCAGGAATATCAAGCCTGCACATACGTAGAACACGTTCCTCCATTCTTCAGGTGTGTCCTACAATCGCAATTATATCGCAATAATAATAATATTAATAATAATAATCATCACTTTAGAGGTCAACACTGACATACGGGTATTTACATTGGGTCTAAGACGTAGTGTCATCACTGATTTTCAGTGATCCATTCATATATTTTTCACCGCTATTTTGCCATTTCGCCCAATCTGTCCACCTGTTCATCGTGTTACCGAGACTGGTTATTCTCTGGCGTTGACGTTTCTTTATTTACATTGGGGGTCAACACTGAAATCTGGGTACTTACATTGGGCGTCAACACTTAAATCCGGGCACTTACATTGGGCGTCAACACTGAAATCCGGGTACATACATTGGGCGTCAACACTGAAATCTGGGTACTTACATTGGGCGTCAACACTTAAATCCGGGCACTTACATTGGGCGTCAACACTGAAATCCGGGTACATACATTGGGGGTCAACACTGAAATCTGGGTACTTACATTGGGCGTCAACACTTAAATCCGGGCACTTACATTGGGCGTCAACACTGAAATCCGGGCACTTACATTGGGCGTCAACACTGAAATCCGGGTACATACATTGGGCGTCAACACTGAAATCCGGGTACTTACATTGGGGGTCAACACTGAAATCCGGGTACTTACATTGGGCGTCAACATTTAAATCCGGGCACTTACATTGGGCGTCAACACTGAAATCCGGGCACTTACATTGGGCGTCAACACTGAAATCCGGGTACTTACATTGGGCGTAAACACTGAAATCCCGGCACCTACATTGGGCGTCAACACTGAAATCCGGGTACTTACATTGGGGGTCAACGCACCGGCGACGAGGGGCGCCAGCATTCCTGGTATTGTCGATATCGTGTTGTTAATCCCGAAGAGAAGCCCCGCATATCTGCAATACAGCAATTTTCGTTTGAGTGTCAGTGATGTTAATTGTATCATGACACCTGAAGTTGCTTCTGCTATGTTTACGACCTGAACTATTTGGAACACAAGCGTAATTGCAGTCGTCTACACACTCAGAACACTGATCTAGTTATAATTACATTGCTTCTGCGTTCGACTCCAGTTACTCGGGGTTTAGCAGGGGCACGGGTGGGTGTTGCAGGTCTTTGACGTTTAACACTTCGGTGAAACCCACGAGCACGGGTATGGTGCTGACAAACCTAGAAACATTATCGGGGCGAACCGGGATTCGAGCCCACAACCATAGGTTTCTGGAGTGCCCAAGGGACGCAACTCTGCACAGCAAATCGCGGCGTCTTAGACGACTGGGCCACCCGTGCCCCCCGTCAGTAACTACCATGCGTGACATTAGATTGTAGGACTGTTTTACTGTAAAGAAACAATTGCAGAGAAGATATCCAGGGTATTTTTCATGATAAAAATGGAGACGATATTCACTGAAGTATTTGGAATGGTATTTTACTTTTATATATGTCAATCTGACTCAGCCATTCCAACCCAGGTATTCTTTGTTTGGTGTCAACACCCATAAATCCACAGATCAAAGATGTGGTGAGGTTACCTAGTGGTTAGAGCGTTTGCTTGTCACACCGAATACCCGGGTTGGACGTCCCATGGATACAACGTGTGAATCCCGTTTCTGGTGTCCCTCGTGATTTCCCTGGAATATTGCTAATAGCGGCGTGATCCAGTCATCAGACACATACAGCAAATAGAATCACTGTAGAAAGTGACGCTTGAATAATGAGGACAGCAGAATAGTCAAGTGATCATATATAGCAGGAAGCGAATAACAGTTTTTGCCAGGATAATAAATGACGTCAGATGAGGTGCAACTTCCCCAGGCAAGAGAGTTAACTGACTTTAAACAAGGCTGGGCTCGATCGTAGCGCCACCAGTGGCTATTACGATACGAGTTATGTCCCTCCATGGAATAATCAGATTCCACCTCTCGTATCACTTGCATTTGCTTCAAATAAAATGGCGGCGCCCATTCAAGACGATCTGATCGATAATCAAGATCTATATTGTGATAAAACAGGTCTTACATCGCGAAGTGCATCAAATCACGTGAACACCTTGATTAAAAACATGAAAAGATTTGGAAAATATCTGTTGACAACGAGTTGGCGGTGCACATGTATTGCACATCCTGCAATCAATTGAAATCTGATTGACAGTTTACGAACAGGATTTCGATTTCATTGCGCGATTTTGATTGGACTGTGCATACACGTACTGGGTATATCCACATGTACATCCTTAGACATTCGTTTTTCAGAAGACTATTCCAGACTTTATTGCACTGATCCTCTGAGTTGTACCTGCTTGTACGAGACAAAGTGTTTACTATGTTTACTATGTTTACTATGTTAACTATGTTTACATGTTCTGTCAGTTTTATTCAGTTCCAATTTTTAGCAAAGATGACAGAGCTTTCGTTATATACAAGTTGTCAAACAAAAAACGAAGACAGTTATCAATGAGCGTTTAGATGGAAAATAGTTGTCTCACAGTCCCTGAACCATATTATTTTCCCTTCCGCCCAACCCTTTCTGTACTGCAAAAGCCCCAAATGAAGCAAGTCTAGATTTTCCTCAGGTTTCCGGTTGAGTTTTCCCACAATCCAATGCTTGTTTCCCAAGTGGTAAAATGGATTAGTCCCTATCATACCCCATTAGTCAGTGACCTCATGAGAATATAATAGTTGTCGCTGACTAAAACATGCTGTTCTCTCGTTTGCATGAAAATAATTTTCATTTCTGTGTTTCAACACTATCAAAAGCATTTATTATATCAAAACACATTTTGTCATGTTGAATTTGCTTCTAATTTTGAATGCTATTAGTTCATTTTGAACACATTGTTTTATTTATTTCACATGTTTTATATTTTATCGAAAACTGCGGATATCGCCAGTTTGGTTAGACCAGTAATTTCAAACAAACGTGTTGGTGAACGGCTCCAGGGTATATATTATAATAGAATGAAGACATAATACCCTTGATAATTGAGGATGGACGTTTGATTTGACGTGTATGGAATATTAGTGTATGTTAGCACTGCTAGTATTGTCGTCCGTGCTGAACACGTTACCTCGGGGCGAAGTCGATGGTGTTGACCATGAAGCCTGAGTTGACCAGTCCCTCCAGACCCACAGCCGTCGTGAGGAGAGCTACGGCCACGTATCTGTTCTCACACGTCACAAACCCCACACCGACCAGACAAGCCGCGCTGCCCAGAAATGCTGAAACATGGCGGCAGCGACACTGAGCCAAACAATTATTTTTTCCGTGTTTATTTCTCGTAAAATAATACAAGGCCCAACCCTGGTCGTTTGTTTGGCCCCAAAGACAGGTCCCACGTGATAAGACAAGCTGCACTGTACAGTCGGACCTCGTTATCCCAAACTCCGTTATCTCGAATTGAGACATTTTATCCGGTCTCTACTACATAAATACACAAATTTGCCCGCTTATCTCGAATTCGAGATAATTATTCATAATGTTATCTCGAACATTGGTTCGGTCCCAACTTTGGCTTTCCTATGGAATTTTGTACCTTTATCACGAAGTTTGCATTTGCCACATTTTTTAAAAGTGCAAATAAAGAACAGTTCAATTTAAACCAATTGCTCAACCAATTATGTTAACGAGTGACTATAGTTTTACGCCGCTGTAAGCAATAGTCCAGCAATATCACGACGGAGGACACCAGAAATTGTCTTCACACATTGTACCCATGTGGGGAAACGAACCCGGGTCTTCGGCATAACGAACGCTTTAACCACAAGGCTACACTATCGCCCCTAACCAAGTAAGTATTTATCCAATTGTAATGGTAATCTTTTTTAACAAATAAAACATCTGAGTAAGTTACATAAAACTTGGAAACACTGAAACTCTCGACAAATTGAGTGCGTGCTCATTATGCGCGTGTGAATACCTTTAGAACATGTTCACGTTAACGTGTTTGCTTGCTTTCTGGCGTGCATACGCTCGTTTACGTTCGCTTATGTGTGCTGGTCTGAATTTATGCATAGTATTCTTTGTTAGTGAATTAGACATTTTTACCAGTCCGGTGAAAACATTCAGAATGGTAATGGTGCTGATTTGGAGCAGATCCTGTCACGGCTAAGGGACGCAACTCTGCCTAGCTAACTTCGGTACATTAATTTGTTGTGATTTTGCTTGTGAATATCAATGCCCTTCTATATCTAAGATTAAATCCCTCCTTTATAGAAGTTATTTCGTAACATGGCTTTAATTATTTTTTTTAATTTTCAATAATTCTAAACAAAATACAATTGGAAATTAAAGGTTAATGTTAGGAATAACTTACAAATAGATTGGAAAGATCGTCGGACAAATCTTGTAGAGAGATAGTTCTTCCTGAGCCAGTCTGCCACGTGGCCACCAGCAATAGACACCACCACCATGGCGATGTAGGGAACAGCTGATAGTAACCCGTTCTGAATAGATGGGGATACAAACTGGATGTATCAGGCCGTTATAACATACTTTGATTGCTATTATGGTGAACCAAGACAGTTACCGCGTAGTGTTATTGGTGTTTTTAGACCGAATGATATATTTTATTTTGGGGGTATTCGTGTTCAGCAAGCACTTAACATAAGTGGGAAATAATTATTGTTCATTCTTTACCGACCTCTGGGACCATGTGCCGAGAACCGGTTATACTTTGGAGACGTCCACATAGAAACAATGGTATAAATGACTCCAATATGTGTGCACCTGGAGCAAAGGCCAATAGAAATTGTAAATATCTCCAACTGAACCAGTTTTTACTATTACATAGATATATCGAGGCACATGAAAATTGAGTTATGTCAGAGCTTCCACGTAGATTGAATCATACATGGGTAATATTGGACAAGTTGATGATGCGTCATGAATGCTGAATAAATAGATGGATGGATGATGGATGGATGGGTGGTAGACAAATGATGGGTTATGGATGTATGCATGATGGTTTGATGGATGGTGGATGAATGATGGGAGAATGGATGGAAGGATGATGGTTTGATGGATGATGGGTGGATATATGATGGTTTGGTGGGTAGTGGATGAATGATGGGAGAATCGATGGAAGGATGATGGGTGGATGTATGATGGGTGTATGATGGTTTGGTGGGTGGTGGATGATGGATGCATGTATGATGGTTTGGTGGATGATGGATGCATGTATGATGGTTTGGTAAATGGTGGGTGGATGTATGCTGGTTTGGTAAATGGTGGGTGGATGTATGATGGTTTGGTGGATGATGGATGGATGATGGTTTGGTTGGTGGTGGATGATGGATGGATGTAGATGGTTTGGTAAATGGTGGGTGGATGTATGATGGTTTGGTGGATGATGGATGCATGTATGATGGTTTGGTGGATGATGGATGCATGTATGATGGTTTGGTGGATGATGGATGCATGTATGATGGTTTGGTGGATGATGGATGCATGTATGATGGTTTGGTGGATGATGGATGGATGATGGTTTGGTAAATGGTGGGTGGATGTATGATGGTTTGGTGGGTGGTGGATGGTGGATGATGGTTTGGTAGATGGTGGACGTATGGTGGTTTTGTGGACGATGAATGGATGTATGATTGATGGATGGATGATGGATGGATGTATGATGGTTTGGTGGATGATGGATGCATGTATGATGGTTTGGTGGATGATGGATGATGGTTTGGTGGATGATGGATGGATGGATGATGGTTTGGTGGATGATGGATGGATGTATGATGGTTTGGTGGATGATGGATGGATGTATGATGGTTTGGTGGATGGTGGATGAATGTATGATGGTTTGGTGGATGATGGATGGATGGATGATGGTTTGGTGGATGATGGATGGATGTATGATGGTTTGGTGGATGATGGATGGATGGATGGTGGTTTGGTGGATGATGGATGGATGGATGATGGTTTGGTGGATGATGGATGAATGTATGATGGTTTGGTGGATGATGGATGGATGGATGATGGTTTGGTGGATGATGGATGGATGAATGATGGTTTGGTGGATGGTGGATGATGGATGGATGCATGATGGTTTGGTGGATGGTGGATGATGGATGGATGCATGATGGTTTGGTGGATGGTGGATGATGGATGGATGCATGAAGGTTTGGTCGATGATGGATGGATTGGTGATGGTTTGATGGATGAAGGATGATGGATGGATTGGTGATGGTTTGGTGGATGATTGATGGATGTATGATGATTTGGTGGATGGTGGATGGATGGATGATGGTTTGTGGTTGGAGAATAGATGTATGATAGTTTAGTGGAGGATGGATGGATGATGGTTTGGTGGATTGTGGATGGATGGGTGTATGATGGTTTGGTGGATGATGAATAGATGTATGATGGTTTGGTGGGTGATGGAAGGATGGGAGATGGTTTGATGGATGATGGATGGATGGGTGAAAGTTTGGTGGATGATGGATGGATGTATGATGGTTTGATGGATGATGGATGGATGATGTTTGGTGGATGATGGATGATGTAGGATGGTTTGGTGGATGATGGATGATGGTTTGGTGGATGATGGATAGATGATGGTTTGGTGGGTGGTGGATGATGGATGGATGCATGAAGGTTTGGTGGATGGTGAATGATGGTTTGGTGGATGATGGATGGATGTATGGTGGTTTGGTGGATGGTTGATGAATGTATGATGGTTTGGTGGATGATGAATGGATGTATGATGGTTTGGTGGGTAGTGGATGGATGGGTGGATGAAATACCGTCTTGATGTCGAACTTGAGTACGGCCTTCATGAACGTGGGCAGGCTGGTCATGAGAGTGTAGTGCATCCAGTTGTTGCAGAAGTGAGCTGCCAAACAGGACCAGTTGGCTCGGCACAGAAACAGCTTCTTCCAGGGAGTAGAGAGAACCTGTCGCACAGAGTCAGTATGAATCCAAAGCTATACACGGCATTATTCGGTTTGGTGCAACCCACTGGCACAGGCTTGGTGCTGACAAAAAACCGAGGATCATAATCGGGATTACAACTCAAGACCAGCGTTGCTTTGGAAAGAGTATTGTCGCCTACTTAGCACGACTGAGGGACAGTGAGGAGTTGAACTTTCCGTCTATCATTATTCATATGCCACACGCAGATATATGCGTTTGCCTGTTTCTGTGAATTTACAATGATTTGAGCAGATACTCACTTGATGTATATACTGATCAAAATGAGTTTAGGGCCATTAAATATTCACATTTTCCGAACACATTAAACAACCTCAGTCTTCACTACCAAAATAATATATAAAAAATATGAGCCCTGACTTTTTAGTTCAGTATCCATCTCTCACCTTCCCATCCTTATCTCCTATGCTGTCGATGATGTAGCGCTGCTCAAGCTTGGTTATAGTCGGGTGTTCGGACGGAGTGTCAGCAACAACGAACATCCATAGGCCAGCCCACAGCAACGTGCCAGTGCCTAGACAGTGGAGAGAACAAGCGTGTCTTCAGCTCAAACGGCCTTCAGTTTCAACTTGAAGTTTCACACAGTCAGTAAACATGTTTTGCAATAATTCCATGGCATTGATGAATAATTTAGAACATAAACTACCGGGCAATGAAAGTATTCACCCATGTTTGACGGTGGTTAAACATGAAACATATCAGAAATGGTATTCAATGGTGATGTATAGGATACGGGTTTCACAGGCGATATTACATGCATCAATGAGTGTCTCACAACTGGTGACGTGCACATGACGTCTCAAGGACCTAGTACACAGTAATGAACAAAGTGAAGTGTGAGTTTATAGTGTACAAGATCTTTTGACAGGTAGTTTTTATACACAGAACGATACGTTGGGGGTAATTTGTATTACTTTGTAGCATATATTTCAAACCTCAATTTATTAAAATGATTAACTGTCTTCTGACATTTTTGTTTGCTTAAAGATTGGTTTCATTCATTTTCAGATATGAAAGTCAATCTCTAAATTCAATATTTTTATATTTTTAGATGCTGCTTAGCAAATCTGTTGTTTGTACACGCAAAACCTTTAACATGCGCTTTATTTTCAGTTATCGTTTAGGATATGTAGAAGTTTGAAAATGCCACTGTGAAGCAACACCGACACCATGTATTCTAAAACTGGTGTGCCTTGCCAACGTTCAGTCATCGTTGGTCTCCTAGAGCGTGATATGGCTGCTTTGTCGTTTTTGCAAGGCGTCCATCTTCCCCAGGCATCGGAGTTAACTCACTGTAAATGTCCAGTTTCCACCTTTGCCGAACAAGGCTGGAATTTCTGGGCTCGATCATAGCGCTACCAGTGGCTACTGCGAAGTTATGTCCCTTCTATGTCCCTCGTCTTCTCACTGACATGACATATATTTGTTCCGGGTAGTTACAATCTGTCGTTCTTCACGCCCATACCTTGATTGACAGGTCCTTTGAACTTTTGTTTGATGCTTCTCTCTGTTGATTGGCTGCTGCCTTTGTGGGCGCGTCAAGTTATATGCATATATTAAACACCTGATTCGTGTCACGCAACATTATGTATTCATCCCTACGCCTGGAATGTTTACCAATCTCTCTCAGACTGTTTTTCATTAATCTAATGTACATAACACGTGTTATCGACGTCAAATTTAATTGTAAAGATTGCCTGTGAAAAGTTGTTGTTCTTTCTCTATGAATCGAAAAACCGATTCATATACAGTTTGCACATCAGTTTTTCGATTCATACCTCAATGACCCCCCCCCCCCCCCCCCCCCCCCAAAGAAAAAAAAATAAAAAAAAATAAAAAAAAAATAAATAAAAATTCTTTTTTTAATTAAACACACACAACAAACAAACAAACTACAGAGTCAATCTTTTTAATGCTCATTTCACATTCAAAACTTCTACTACTACTACTACTACCACTACTAGTACTACTACTCCTACTACTACTTCTACCACTACTAGTAGTACTACTACTACTACTACGACGACGACGACTACTACCACTGCTACTACTTTTGTTAATGCTACTTCTGCTACAACTACTAGTAGTACTACGTCTACTTCTGCTTCCACTACTACTATTTCTACCCCTGCTTCTACTACTACCACCACCACCACCACCACAACCACTACTACTACTACTATCAGGGACACAACTAGTACCACAACTACTACAAGGGTACAGGGAGATCCTGCCTCCTGAGCATCCTGAGCCAGCATCGTATCATACATGTCCTGTCAAAGTGGTCAAGTTCGCCGACTTGGCTAAGCGCGTCTTGCTAAGTTGTCCAGGTTGTCATTCACCGATTTGTTCGGTTCTGATTGTCATGATGTAGTTAATATCACTGTCTGCGGCGTTAAGCAGCATTCACTCACTTGTTCTGGAGGCGTTGACATAAACACTAATTCTGTGTAATACATCTTCTATCATACCCCTTACCTTTTATGTAGAATATTGACCCCCAAAGATTGCCTGTGAAAAGTTGTTGTTCTTTCTCTATGAATCGAAAAACCGATTCATACAGTTTGCACATCAGTTTTTCGATTCATACCTCATACTACTACTACTACTACTACCAGGGGTACAACTAGTACCACAACTACTACAAGGGTACAGGGAGATCCTGCATCCCGAGCCAGCATCGTGTCATACCTGTCCTGTCAAAGTGGTCAAGTTCGCCGACTTGGCTAAGCGCGTCTTGCTAAGTTGTCCAGGTTGTCATTCACCGATTTGTTCGGTTCTGATTGTCATGATGTAGTTAATATCACTGTCTGCGGCGTTAAGCAACATTCACACACTTGTTCTGGAGGCGTTGTCACAAACACTAATTCTGTGTAATACATCTTCTATCATACCCCTTACCTATTATGTAGAATATTGACCCCCAACCGTTGTCAAAGCCGTATTCACAAAGAAGACCGGATGCAGAGAACGTGAAGATGTTGCCGATCAGAGAACCTGCAGAGTACAGAACATGTATGTAGGTGAACACAGAGCTGGTTTTACAGTGCTACCCCATTGAGAAGGATACTCCACTCAGCCATTGTATACTGACTCCGGGCTGACTATATGTAAAATATTGTAACACGCATTTGACAATATACACTAGTAGTTCAATAACAAAAAGGTATTTTGCTTTTTCTTGTCATCGGGCCAATTTGGTAAAATATTTACCTGAGTAGGTAAAAGATGCCAGTCTGCTTCTCTCAAGGGGCGGGGCCCACACCCCCCACATGGTCTGCATGGCTGGATATGTAACAGACTAAACAGACACCTCGTTAGAGGAATACGACATATAAAGTCAATGATCAGAGAACCGTCCGGATGAATAAATGTCACGGGTGCGGAAAAGTGTATTCCTATACGTTTTCAGATAAAAACGGGGTCCGTTCGAACGAGGTTGAATATAATGTATAAAGCGACAAAATAACGTTTCCATAAGCATGAGAAATATCTCCGAAGAGGAGAACCCATTGTACGATTCCGACTATATCACCAGCATGTCGCGAACAAGTGAGCGTATGCTGCTCCACTGGTCGCACCCGTCACAAACACATGCAAGGACAAGTCAATTATTCACTTGAAACGCAACCACGAAATATTGGCGAGATATCGTGTGTTGATGCATGTTAACGATGTTGTTAAATGTTGCTACGGAAATTGCATCGGACACATTTTTTGCATCTTTCCGAGGCATGGGTGTTAACTGACTGTAAATGTCCAGTTTCCACCCTTGCCGAACTAGGCTGGAATTTCTGGGGTCGATCGGGGCGCCCCTGGTGGTTACAATCAGATCCACCTCTCATATCACTTGCATATGCTTCAAACAAAATGGCGGCGCCCAGTCAAGACGATCTGATAAAAAATCAAGATCTATTTTGAAATAAAACTGGTCTAACTTCGCGAAGTGCATCAAATCACGTGAGCACCCTGATAAAAAAACACGAAGACATTTGGAAAATATCTGTTGACGCCCAGTTGACGGTACACATGTTTTGCATATCCTGCAATCGACAGAAATCTGTTTACGAACCGGATGTTGATCGTAACCCGATTTTGACTGGACGATGCATAGACTCGTTAGTCCAGCCAAAATATACCCTCATAATTGCAGCCTAGTTTGGCAAGGGTGAAAACTCGACTTTTATAGTCAGTTAACTCCCTTGCCTCGGGAAGATGTATTTTTTGTAACTCATGCGACGCATAATCAACTAAAAAATCGGTTTAAGTTTACATGCCTTTGTTATATTTGTAATATTGATGTCATCACACGTGATCCAGATCTGTGTCATTGTTACCACCATTGTTTCCATGCAGCTGTTACCATCATTGTTACCAAGCGGTTAATGACTGTTGTCGTAATTCAGTACTATCACTGCGTATCAGCGAACCCGTGAAGAGAATTTTTTTTTATTTGAAATGTCACTTATACCAAGTTCTTTGACCTAACAATTAATATAGTGATGCTAACATATAATTGTTATGTTAGTTGAGGCCTTGTCAGCGGAAACAACTTCAAACTTTTTCAAGTCGGGGAGCATGATTTTGACTGGATTTGTTCCTTCTCTGTATCCTCTTTTTTCAGTTTGTGCATCCTACCAATGACAACATCACGCACTGACTTAACCCACTCTGAAAGACATGCAAAGCAGCTTCAATTAATGCTCGCTCAAATAACACGTACCGATGATATACCAAGTAGTATTCTCAGCGCCATGACGAGTCTGTAGTCCAACCTTGCACATACCGGCACCAGGAGGGTGGTCAAGGCATTGACCACAAACATAGAGCCAATGACCTTCTTTCCCCCAAACCGTCCCGCCAACCACCCTCCTGGTATCTGCAGGATAAAGTAGCCATAGAAGAACGACGACAAGATGGCCGACTGTGTAGACTTGTCCCACTCAAACTCTGTTGTCTGAAAGACCAAATAATACAAGAATTGAGAGAGAGACAGGACTTTCTTTGTACATACAAATACTTTAAAAATTGAATTGCTCCTTAAAAGTAGTTTCCAGTATGACCCGAATATAGAAGAGGTATTGGCGATAATTAAAAATATGTTCTGATCACAAATTGAAAGCGGCGTACAAGATTATTTCGAATTTGTTTTGATTAATATATAAATTGAAAGCGACAAACAAGATAATTTAAATTTTGCGTTGATCATAAACTGAAAGTGGTATACAAGATAATTAAGAATTTGTTTTGATCATAAATTGAAAGCACTGTGCAAGATAATTTCGAATTTGTTTTGATTTTAATTTGAAAGCGCGTACAAGATAATTTCGTTTTGACCATGGCCTGAAAGGAACAAACAAGAGAAAAAGCGGAAAACGAGAGACTGTAGAAATTGTACTGGTCGTGTCCTGAAGACATCAGGAGTATTGAACCATTGTGACGCGTTAAATCTTTGCAATATTGTGTTTATAGTAATAGAGACCACCTTGGTTCACAAAAACATTAGCAACAGCTCTAAAAGTCACGACACACCAGTGATATTGTCAAATCCTGTTGTGAGAGCGAGACTGTTTGCTTGAGGTCGGCTTACGCTTCTGATTTGCCAACACGTGGTATTGTCATGCGCCAGTGTTGTGTTCGCCACACACGTACCGGTTGTCGTCTTGCCAGTATTCTCGTGTTGGCATGCAGCCAGTGTTCGCCACACACGTACCGGTTGTCTTCTTGCCAGTATTCTCGTGTTGGCATGCAGCCAGTGTTCGCCACACACGTACAGGTTGTCTTCTTGCCTGTATTCTCGTGTTGGCATGCAGCCAGTGTTGTGTTCGCCACACACGTGCAGGTTGTCTTCTTGCCTGTATTCTCGTGTTGGCATGCAGCCAGTGTTCGCCAAACACGTACCGGTTGTCGTCTTGCCAGTATTCTCGTGTTGTCATGCGCCAGTGTTGTGTTCGCCACACACGTGCAGGTTGTCGTCTTGCCAGTATTCTCGTGTTGGCATGCAGCCAGTGTTCGCCACACACGTGCAGGTTGTCGTCTTGCCAGTATTCTCGTGTTGGCATGCAGCCAGTGTTGTGTTCGCCACACACGTGCAGGTTGTCGTCTTGCCAGTATTCTCGTGTTGGCATGCAGCCAGTGTTGTGTTCGCCACACACGTGCAGGTTGTCGTCTTGCCAGTATTCTCGTGTTGGCATGCAGCCAGTGTTGTGTTCGCCACACACGTGCAGGTTGTCGTCTTGCCAGTATTCTCGTGTTGGCATGCGCCAGTGTTGTGTTCGCCACACACGTGCAGGTTGTCGTCTTGCCAGTATTCTCGTGTTGGCATGCAGCCAGTTTTGTGTTCGCCACACACGTGCAGGTTGTCGTCTTGCCAGTATTCTCGTGTTGGCATGCAGCCAGTGTTGTGTTCGCCACACACGTGCAGGTTGTCGTCTTGCCAGTATTCTCGTGTTGGCATGCAGCCAGTGTTGTGTTCGCCACACACGTACGGGTTGTCGTCTTGCCTGTATTCTCGTGTTGGCATGCAGCCAGTGTTCGCCACACACGTACGGGTTGTCGTCTTGCCAGTATTCTCGTGTTGGCATGCAGCCAGTGTTCGCCACACACGTACGGGTTGTCTTCTTGCCAGTATTCTCGTGTTGGCATGCAGCCAGTGTTCGCCACACACGTACCGGTTGTCTTCTTGCCAGTATTCTCGTGTTGGCATGCAGCCAGTGTTCGCCACACACGTACGGGTTGTCTTCTTGCCAGTATTCTCGTGTTGGCATGCAGCCAGTGCCTAGATGGCTTCACTTACTTCACACAGTTCATATCACTTCATGTGTCAATAGTTCTGCCATGAACACGGTCAATTATTCTGCATATTGCAAAAGGATTTAGTTTCTTATTTCACCCATAAAACATTGGCAAAGTCAAAATGTAGAACTTGGTCATTCAAATGTTCAAAAAACGTTGTAATACGTTGCGAGGTATACGCTTGTAGCATTGGTAGTATTTGTGCACGACTTTCCGTATAGACGTCATCTGAACTTTAGGATTTGTTTTTCAACTACTTGGTCCAGTCCATCTCTTACAGGAAGTAACAGAGTGGCAGCTTGACCACGAATGCACAACCATAAGACCCTGACATGGTGTTTTAAGGCTGTTGGCGGGATGCAGGCCAACAGGGAACATACCGCTCATACAGGTCGATGTAGGTCAGCGATGTAATGCGCCAGGGGGGAGCTGGGTGCCCAGTCTTCTTTGGCGCCGCAATTCGCTGTGCAGAGTTGCGTCCCTTGGGTACGCCAGAAACCACGATCATGGGTTCGAATCCCGGTTCGTCCTGATTATGTTTCTAGGTTTGTCAACACCATACCCGTGCTCGTGGGTTTCACAAAAGTGGTTAACACCTAAGACTTGCATCACTTTGGGCTTTCCTTCCACCTCAAGCTGCTATGCCATGATATAACTGGAATACTGTTGAAAGTGGCGTAAAACCCAACTCACTCACTCTAAAGCGCCAGGCAAGCAAGCGCCAAGTGTAGAGATTCTATCCGCCTTGTGACCAGGTCGTTATTCAGCCTGTTGACCTGCAATGTTTACACATTTACAATGTTGTCACAGGCTCTTGTGTACAGTGCCTTCACCATGTGCGCTCAAAAGCAGAAGGTTGGGGACCTATAACCCTACCCTATTCCCCTGGTTAAATAACAGTCGGCGTTTTCCAAACCTGGTTGCCTTGTTTGTTTCTAAATGCGCGAGACTTCGTCGAGGTAGTACACAATGTTGAAGGGCATTTGTCAGCCGAAATTATGCTCCCATTAACAAAAATGATGATGATCATTATACTTATAGGAATACTGGAAAAATGTATGCTGAATAAAAATAAAATAATAATGAGGATTTTACAAGGTGAATGCTTTGATGACGATGTTGCTTATCATTAAGACTACACAGCTCCATAAACTTGCTTACAGTAGCTACAATGAGAATAACGAAGATATGTGAAATAACGTATTCCCTACTTATTATATTATTATGATTATGAGAGCGTCTACATCATCATCAGTGTCATCATCACCATCATCATCATCATCATCACTTACATCAAAAGTTTTAGATGCTTCATTAGCACAGCTTTTAGTCATATCTGAGAGGTTCTCCTGCGTGAGGTTGCCGCCGGCCGTGATGTTCATCTGCTGTGACTTCACCATACACACGATGGCTACGCTGATGTTTGTGCGGACGCAGTAGAGGAAGAAGAAGCCGAAGATGGCCGTGTAGGCCAGAATCCATCGTTTGGATGTAAATACAGGAACTGTAACAAGACACATTAATTGAAAGAAAGGATGACTTGAAATATCGAGCAGTGCGTTTAAGTATCAAAGGACCGGGCTCGTATTGTGGCCGAGAGGGGACATCGCTTTAACGCCTTTAGTTCCGGCAGCGAGAGACGAGAAACCGATAACACAAGACGAGAAAGCGACGCCACGAGACGAGAAAGCGATACACATATCGCTTTCTCGTCCCATGTTATTGCTTTATCGCGGAAAAGAAATATCCCCTCTTGGCCTCAAAAGGGGTGTTATGTATTTCTATACGATTAAAAGTATATACGTAAATAAAGCGACAAAACCCTTTCCAATCCAATAGAAATATCAGAATATTCTATTAAACACCAGCTGGAGCTGCTGGAATATTGCTCGACACGAAGGGAATGTTGACTATTGGAAAGTTGAAGTCATCCCCCTTGTCATACAGTCTTGTGGAGAGTGTTTGGTCTTTAAATCTTTAGGCATAGATCTAAATATGAAACAGATGAGGCGGCCTCTCTGGTCTCCATTACGTCTAGTTCAAGTGGGTTAATCAGCGGAAAGGGATTAGTGACTTGATTGTTATTGAACGATATCGGTATACCTGAAGCTTAAATTAAACTTCTTGGCCAAATCATCTTGTTTTTACTTTGCCAATCAGAACAGAATATAAGATTCATATTCATAAAGCAACAGATCCGCAGGAAGGGGAGCACAACTGGTGCCCATGGGGATGCCTACTTCATGCCTAAATGTCTTAGCCCAAATTTTACGTAGATGTTATCTATGAGGCAGTCCAGCATTTCACATATTGTTTTCTCAGTAAACTTCAGATGGCATTTGCTTTCATATTTCACAAATTGTCCTGAACCTCTGAATATAAATACGTTACTGTATCTGTGTTCCCCATGATCTGTAACAAAAGCCCCCTGGATCAAGGAATGAAGTTTTTCCTTAAGTTTGTCCTGTTGGATAGTTGTGCACACAAAAAAACAAATGTTTTCACAGAATGGAACCTGGCTCTTTTCTGAGACTGCAAAAACTCAAGCAAATCCTTTGAGTTTTTGAGAATCCACATGTCATTATTTCCACTTGTCTCAAGTACTTTCTGTGAATAGAAAGAACGTCCTTCCTTGATTGTATTAAGGATTACGGTTAGTCTTTGAGACAGGGTTTTGGTGGTACATTTTCTCGACCCAGCAATGTATCTCTCTTTGCAATGATGTTTATGGAGCTTTCGAATCAAGTACAAAAGAGGAATGAATATATGTCTTCAGGTTTTAGAGTCAGTACTGACTTGTGGTTTTGGCAGTTGTCTTCCTCAGTTGGCACACTGGCCTTATATGTGGCATTATTTGATATGCAGCCCGAATTGAAGGCCAGAAAGCTATGCCCCCCCCCCCCCCCCCCCCCCCCCTCGGCCACCATAACCAGCGATGATATAGCTTGAATATTGTTACGCAACACTCACTCGCCGTAAGTATCCACTGGTGATGGAGAAACATAGTCACACGTGAAGTAATGACGAGATGTGGGCTTTTCTCGGACCTTTGACAGGGGCGGTCGGGTAGCCTAGTGGTTAAAGCGTTCGCTCGTCACGCCGAAGACCCGGGTTCGAATCCCGACATGGGTACAATGTGTGAAGCCCATTTCTGGGGTCCCCCGCCGTGATATTGCTGGAATATTGCTAAAAGCAGCGTAAAACCATACTCACTCACTCACTCAATCACTCACTCACTCACTCGGGCCTTTGACATCTCCTGGTGACTCGTGCCTCTGACTAATCTGTTTTTAGTCGATAGCTATGTTGACATTTCCTCTTTCTCCGTATCATTTAGAAATCAGAACAATTAAGATGGAAATAGTCTTCCGGTGAGCCTCAATATCTTTAAGGGCTAGGTTTTTTAAAAAAATTCACAAGAACAAGAAGAGAACCAAAACAAAATCATTATGGCAAAGTGATGATACCAGGGGGGAGGGTTTGTATGTTGTTTTACGCCGCACTCAGCAATATTCCAGCTATATGACGGCGGTCTGTAAATAATCGTGTCTGGACCAGACAATCCAGTGATTGATATCATGAGCATAGATCAGGGGGGAAGGAAACGAGTATTAGTGGTTAAACTTCACAGTTAGTTTCAAGAACGTACCAATTAGTAGTAAGTGAGAGAGTTTGGGGTATAACGCCGCTTTGAGCCGTCTTTCTGTTGTATGACGATGTGTCAGTTTCAGGAAGAAGAATAACCCTAAGTGATGCAGGCCTCACATTAACCACATTCCGTGATTCATGAAACCCTCGTACAGTCAAAGTTTGAAGTACAAGCTTGGTTCCTGTGTATTCCTTATTTCGTCATTATTTAA
The DNA here is from genome assembly GCF_023055435.1 of Haliotis rufescens. NCBI lineage: Eukaryota > Metazoa > Mollusca > Gastropoda > Lepetellida > Haliotidae > Haliotis > Haliotis rufescens. The sequence continues at coordinate 2,316,093 of NW_025963813.1, forward strand.
TCTCTGATGTATCGAATCGGACGTGTCGAAGTTACGGTTGTCTCGTAGTCATTGTCACCGAACTTTTGCACCACAAATGTACTCGGAAAATCCGACATTATTTTTCAATGTTTTTTTGTCGCATGTTTCGTGTTTTCGTTGAGCTGATTATGTATATAAACACGCCCTTCTTTGAACAACTGTTATGTCGTTGTGTTAACAAACATGAAGGGGACACACATGTATGTATTGCTCGAGTCACCAGGAGAATAGAGTTCAATTCGGAAATGAAGTTTGGCTACGTATACCCCACTTTTGATTCATTGTCATTGAATACCTTTAGTTCGATGATGAAATAGATAATCAGTAAAAGTCACCAGTTCACCGCAAAACTGTTCTGTATAGCAAGTTTCATCAACGGGTTTTGGAGTTTTTGACTATCTGAGAGCAAAACAATCAATGAATGCTGTTCTCATTAAAACACACGCGTGTAAGTATCATGCTCCCAAGAAACACGCTAACATCCAAATTGTGTGCCGTTCATGAACATGCGACCGCCTCCGTGGTCTAGTGGTAGAGCGTCTGCCCGGAGAGCGGAATTTGGTCCGGTTGTATATAAACTTACTCCAGAACTGTATTTATCATTTAACTTAAAAAGTTTATCCATGACATAAGCTTATGACATAAAAACATGTATGTCATACCCCAATGACATAAGTATGCAAATTAGATATGCAAATTAGATAACCGGAAGAGCGAGCGGTTTGATTTGAAACTATATATTATAAGTGAAGTTACACCAGAGATATAATCAGATTACACAGAATCGTTGTTGTGACCGTTATTAAAGCTTCAATTATTCTGCAAAAGTCTGTTCAAGTATTTTGTTTAAATAATCCGAGGAACTTTTTTTCTCAGCGAATTGTTTATTTTGGTTTACATGGCTATGGAAAACATGTATCACTACGCACGATCTATACGTAAGATTTCGACAAGTTGCTGATGTTAATGTTTAATGCAATTATTCCTTAATTTGGAAGCAAAAATGTGAAAATGATAAATAGAATTCATCACGAGTGTTTTTTTAATATGGGAAATATCAACCTCGTCCCGTTAATCGGTATTTGCCTCGCCAAAGGCTCGGCAAATACCGATTAACTAAGACTCGGTTGATATTTCCCATATTAAAAAACACGAGTGATGAATCCTCTATATAAACTTACTCCAGAACTGTATATAAACTTGCTCTAGAACTGTATATAAACTCACTCCAGAACTGCAGACCAAATCTGTGAGCTTCTGGATTTTAATGGAAATTGTGTGCCACATAAAATACATTGTTACAAGATGTTTGTTTTATTTATGCTCATAGTTTTATTCTACATAATATCTTGGTTTGCAGATGTAGCTGAAAAAATATCTGGTCTCCATACAAACCCCGGCACAACAAAACGTTATAACAACAACAACAACCGACAACAACCGACAACACGAATTAAAGAAACCAAACAAAACATGGCCTCTCACTTGGACAACCTACCCCAGCAATAAAACAAACCTGATGTCACGAACTTCAAAAGAAATAAAATAAAACACGACCTCCCACAAGGACAACCTTCAACAACATTAAAACAAAAGTGATATCACAAACTTCAAAAGTAATAAAATGAAATATTACCTCCAACAAGGACAGCCTACGGCAACATTAAAACAAAACTGATATAACGAACTTCAAAAGAAATAAAATATAACATTACCTCCCTCAGGAACAACGTACTTCTCTGTCATATTGTCCAAATGATCTCCACAACACTTCTAACGTCAAACTGGCGATAGACAAACTTAGGGCCACTTCTAGCAATCAAATATCTTCGCTTTGATAGGCAAACAAATATTTGTTTGACCCGAATATATATTCTCAATAAATAAACATCCTTCAACGACTACGGTATCACTGGGGATTCTCTGGTACGAGATGCCAAGTGTATTCACGTCTACTCCAGACTGTGTATCTCGTCACGTCGCCTGTCACGTGATATGTCACATTATGCGACGTTGAGTACGACATGTAATGTAGGTTCTTTATGTAAAGGCACGGTTACGATGTTTCAAAAGGAAGCGATAGCTTTGCATAGCCTATTCAAACAGAGATTACTGTAGAAAAAGGTTTAAATGAAAACAGAGCTTTGGGTGAAGCAGCACGTGTCTCCTCCATGTATCACGTGTAAGCACAATTTACCTGGGGATGATTTGTGTACCGGGGAAAGTCACAGGTGCTTGTCGGTACAAATGACCAGGGAATCTGAAACATATCTATGAAAAATATTGATGAAGATATTAAATAATTTTTTCCCACTTGCGACTAGGTGTATACAATGTCAGTTTACTAACGAGTACACTTGCTACGTTATTAATACCCAGCCTTTATGTAATCCTACAAAGGGGACAGATGTGGCACAGTATTCTTACTTACCACTGAGAAGAGTTATCACCCCTGACATGTGCAAGGATCCGTTGCTTGCGGATTCGAATATCAGCTTCACTTCGATTATGATTTGGGCTGTCGACGCATGAAACACGTGCATTTTACCAAAGTGTTAATGTCTACATTTTGCGCCACATTGTTTTACTTTACAAAGTAGACCGCCTCCATGGTCTAGTGGTAGAGCGTCCGCCCGGAGAGCGGAAGGTCCGGGGTTCGATCCCCGCCGCGTCATACCAAAAGACATTAAATGATGGTACTTGTTGTTACCCTGTCTGGCGCTCGGCATTAAGGGGCTAAAACAAGGACTGGTCGGCTCGGAGTCAGCATAATGTGTCTGAGTGGGGTATTCATGTTAAACTGCGGCATGCTATCTCAGTGAGCTAGCACTATAAATCGGCATCGGTCCGGACTAGTACAAGCAGCCACACAAACACACACACACACGTACATGCACGTCGCTATATAAGTGCAATAATCTTGGACGCGACGTTAAACCCCATTTCACCTCACTTTACAAAGTAAACACTCTCTGATACAACTGAAATTATGTTCAAAGGGTTGAAATAAAAAGAAAAACAACTTATTGTAAAGGGTACTGAATAATGAACTTCTGGGTTGAAAAGGAATGCAGTGATACGTGTTTTGTACTTGTTCATTTGTCTATTTTAAAAGCTTGCAGTTGCTGTTTGTTTGTTGTTTAACGCCGCACTAAGCAATATTCCAGCTGTAAGACTGCTGTCTGAAATTAATCGAGTCTGGACCAGTCAATCCAGTGATTGACATCATGAGCAACGATCCACGCAATTGGGATCGATGACATGCATCAACCAAGTCAGCGTGCCTGACCACCCGATCCCGTTAGTCGCCTCTTACGACAAGCATAGTCGCATTTTACGACAAGCAAATCCACCAACCAACCAACCAACCTTTAATTGGAGATCTGTAACAACTGATAAACATTTGAGATGTGCTGGCTGTTTGTGTTTACAATTAGAGATAAGCGATCCCCCGCACCAGATGATGTTAGCTGTTGCTAGTCTTCTATGGCCCAGGATGTTGGCATATTGTAAAACCTGGGGTGGGGTCTGGGGTCTTGGGCTGGGGTGATGGGCTGGGGTCTTGGGCTGGGGTTATGGGCTGGGGTCCTTAGCTGGGGTCTTGGGCTGGGGTTATGGGCTGGGGTCTTGGGCTGGGGTGATGGGCTGGGGTGATTGGCTGGGGTTATGGGCTGGGGTCCTTAGCTGGGGTCTTGGGCTGGGGTTATGGGCTGGGGTCTTGGGCTGGGGTGATGGGCGGGGGTGATTGGCTGGGGTCTTGGGCTGGGGTGATGGGCGGGGGTGATTGGCTGGGGTCTTGGGCTGGGGTGATGGGCTGGGGTCTTGGGCTGGGGTGATGGGCTGGGGTCTTGGGCTGGGGTCTTGGGCTGGGGTCTTGGGGTGGGGTGGGGACTGGGGTCTTGGGCTGGGGTCTTGGGTTGGGGTGGGGGCTGGGGTCTTGGGCTGGGGTGATGGGCGGGGGTGATGGGCTGGGGTTGTGGGCTGGGGTGATGGGCTGGGGTGATGGGCTGGGGTCTTGGGCTTGGGTGATGGGCTGGGGTCTTGGGCTGGGGTCTTGGGCTTGGGTGATGGGCTGGGGTCTTGAACTTGTTTGGGTTCACATCATATGTTTACAGTCTGAAGCTGAGAATGAAGACGTGACTTAGTGACGCACATATAAACATAGCTGTGTAGGATACAGCTAGATGTTTATCACAGGCTGTCAGAGCTGTCCCCATACGTCAAGTGTTAAATACTAGGTTTTTAACTGTTTGGCTAAATGAAATAGTGGAATGAATTCAAAAGCAATAACCTCTCATTACAGTTTCATCTTTATATTATGAAAACTAACTGATCTTTATGATTTTAATATAGATTAATAAGAATAAGAATATCATTATCTAACTTGAATGTCGGAATCGTGAAGCAAACTTTAATTTCCCCCGCAAAGTTTAAAATGCCCTTCAAAAGTTCAAAGTTAATATTTGACTGATGTGTTGATGACGTTTGGATTATTTTAGTGTTTAATGCATGAACTCCATTTGGGACCATAGCTAATTAGCACATGTGTTTATACGTCTGACAAGGCAGCTGTAGCTAGATAACAGTAATGTTCCTTTCGTTTCCCTTTATGTTGAGCAATATTCTGGCAGTTCCAGCCTTTGGTGTCCACATCTCACAGTGTTTGATGTACAATTGACCATGCTCTTTCCACGAAGATTTCAAAGAGCGTCATACAACTCTTGCTCAAAAGTTGTTTGATCAAGATTACAACATTCGCGGCCTCAGTAAAGCTTTCGAAAGGTTTTAGGGTAGACATGCGGAGGACATTTCAGTGACAAAAATTATGTCCGATGCAATTCCCTATTTTGATTTACCATATGTTCCCGTGTTTTGTCAGGTGAACAATTGACTTGCCTTTGCATGTGTTTGTGATGGGTGCATCGAATGCTTGTCGTAAAAGGCGACTAACAGGATCGGGTTGTCAGGCTTGCTGACTTGGTTGATGCATGTCATCTTATCCCAATTGCGTGGACCGATGCTCATGGTATCAATCACTGTATTGTCTGGTCTGAGTTGAGTTTTTACAGACCGCCGTCATATAGCTTGAATATTGCTGAGTGCGGGGTTAAACAACAAACAAACAAAACTAAGAGACTTGTGCAAGTCCAACAGCTGGTTTACACACACATTTGTATGGAATGCTGGAACTGTCAGCCACTGAGACAATTGACAACATAATGTTCTATATTTTCTATAACATTTATTGTAGTATATTAATGAATGAAAAGTATATTTATCCTTTCAAAAATGGTAAAAAGTCATTTTTAGAACATTTTGAGTTTATTTTCAAAATACTTCTCTTTCAAAGACTATATATTAAACTATTAAATCATAATGTTATAAAGTAATTAGTAAACATCCTTAAGCTTACTCACTTCCAAAATAAACGCACACCCTAAAGTATGAAATGTCCGAAAACGAACATTTTAGTGCATTTCTACTGTTAGGGAATATTCACAAATCTGTCACAAGTACTTCCTAAAAAGGAAAATGTAACTTATGCTGGATTGCTTTTAACTACATCAAAGAAAACCTTAGAACGTACCCATCTAATATGTGAAAAACTCAGAATGTTAGTCAATATAAATTATAATCATGGACTATATTTTGGAGGTTTAAATCCTATCCCAGCTGTTCGTGGCCCAGACATAGTGGGTCGTGTATGATTTTCTTAATTGTGCGTGTTCTGAAATGAATGTCATCAAGTTTGACTTCAATGATGTAGGGACAAGGTTTTCGTGGATTTTCGAATGGACAATTGTTTTCTGAGTGATTGAATTTCAAATCCTCTTATGTCATATCCTTAAGATGGTCGTTGACGGAGACAGCGACGATTATCGATCACAAAAAGGTTTGTAAACAACAGGTTGTGTTTTATACAGGTCATGGTAGAATTTCGGTTTGCATCAGATAAAAGACTCCTGTAAGTGTTCAAATGGTTTAATTTGCCATACAGACTTCAGAAAATGCGTGATTTCATTAAAAAAAACATGAACATGCCAAAATGTCAATTTACAAATCAATAGCGTGTGTGCCGACCTCTGGTTGCGATCAAAGCAACACATCTTCGTCTCATGGAATGGACCAGGCGCCCCACAAAGTCCTGTGGAATATCTGTCCATATCTGCTGGAGCATGTTTCGAAGTTCCTGGAGTGTCTGTGGAACACATGGTTGACGTCGAAGGCGCCGATCCATCTGATTCCACATGTGCTCGATTGGTGAGAGATCAGGGGGAGCGAGCCAGCCAGGGGATGACATTCACGTTGTTTTGTTAAAGAGAGTCCTGAACAAGTCGAGAAATATGAGGCCGGGCGTTGTCATGTTGAAAGGTAATGCCTGGGCCATGACGACGCAAAAACGGTAGAACAACAGGGCCGATGATCTCGTCGCGGTAGAGCTGTCCATTGAGATTTCCCTCTACCAGTATCAAACGGGTCCTCTGTCTTGCTGTAATCCCACCCCATACCATAACGCTGCTGCCTCCGAACCGATCTTCTTCCATGACACAATGATTGACGTAACGTTCACCTCGACGTCGGTACACTCGAATCCGTCCATCGCTGTGGCTGAGGTGAAAACGAGACTCGTCAGTGAATAGAACTTGTCCCCACTGCATGGCCGTCCAGCGTAGACGCTGTCTGCACAACTGTAGACGTGCTTGACGGTGGTTTCCTGTCAAAATGGGACGTCTGGCGGGTCTTCTGGCTTCTGCTTTTCTGTAGCAATTGCGTTTTTGTGACTTGATTCCATACATGTACTACAATATTGAAAACCAAACTTTACTTGTTTGAAAAATACACAAAAATATTGGTGTCACGGGAACTTTTGTTGTTGATAATACATGTGATAGAAGAGTGAGTGAGTGAGTGGGTTGGGTTTAACGCCGCTTTTAACAGTATTCCAGTTATATCACGGCGTGTCAGCTTAATGTGGGAGGAAAGCCCGAAGTGATGCAGGTCTCAGACGTTTACCACTTCGGTGAAACCCACGAGCACGGGTATGGTGCTGACAAACCTAGAAACATAGCTGGGGCGAACCGGGATTCGAACCCACAATCATAGGTTTCTGGCATGCCCATGTGATAGAAGATACCCAGTCACATTTGGCAACCCATGTGAAGAATCTCCTCTTGGCTATATTTGGATGGCACAAAGTGTTGGTAACTCCTCAATGGTCTCAAAACCCTCTTTTGGATTTTATTCACAATTTAAATCAAGTTTCTGTTGTGAAAACAAAATTGTTAATATCAATATGTCTAATTCTAGAACTGCATTGTTAAAATTTTGAACTGGTTATTATATACTTGGTGTCCAGAAATACATAAGAAATCATTCTTCTGAAAATGAAGGTAATTTATTATCCTTTATGTAATGTGCTTGAAAATGAAGGTAATTTATTATCCTTTATGTAATGTGCTTGAAAATGGAGTGCAGGTAATTTACAGTTGTTCTCTGTACTCACAAGTCGGGAGTAAATCCTTTCAAAGTATGAACATTGTTACATATGTTTCAACCGTGGCATTGTAAGTATGTTTGTATGTTTGTAGATAAATATGAACATTGCAAAATATGCTTATCGTTTATTTCATATAAGAAATGAACTGTGAGCTGATACTCAAGCTACTAATGTTCCATCTAGTTGTACCCACCTGTGAGTCACATGACCTTAAACATGTATGTACTTTGGGTCTTATGACCTTTATGAAAATAAATCCTTGAATCCTTAATGCTCATACAAACACAATATTATCTCTTTGGAGACGGCAATAGTCAGTCAGCAGGGCAACAGTCATGACTTGCCGCAGGGCGGTCGTCCACGTGTTTTTTGTTTGTTTTTTGTTTTTGTTGTGTGTTTTTTTGTTTAATTATCACTTAATTCAATTAATTTTAAAGAAATAAAGGTCAAATAAAGCATATTCACTTTTCATGAGACCCCATTTCGAATATGCGTGGGAAATATTGGATTGATGTTACGTTAAATTATCAACCCAATTAGAAAATCTGAAACTAAAAGCTGTCAGTATAGATACTAGGCTCCCAAAGTATGCTTTCTACAAACATCAGTATTATCTAACAGGACGGGAAACGTTTATAGAACGAAGGAGGAAGCGTAAGCTATGTTTGTTTTACAGTGTAAAACATAATGGTGCACCATCCTATCTTAAATAAAAGTGACAAAACCTTTCAATGTTCAGAAGAAATCTCTGCCAATTCGATAGTCGATTGTACGATTCCGACTATATCATGAGCACGTATTTATGAATCACTATCAAACAGGGATGATACCAGGTGTTCGCGAAAAAGGTGAGCGTATCCTGCCCCACCGGTGACACCCGTCACAAACACATGCAAAGACAAGTCAATTGGTCACCTGCACAACACACGGGAACATATGCTACAAGTCAAACCAGGGAATTGCATCGGAACTCCGAGCAGACATTCTGCACAGAGAAACAGATCAGCAAGAAGTGGGGTGCAATTGGTGCCCATGGGTGTGCCTAGTTCTTGCCATAATGTCTTACCCAGAAAACTAACATCGATGTTATCAGCTGGGTCCAGCATCTCACACATTGTTTTCTATGTAAACTTCAGATGTATTTGCTTGTAAAATTGACCTGAAAGTATAATAGACCTGTACCAATATTATAGGTTCAAATGTATGATATAATTTTAGAAATTCAGACAATATGGTGATATTCTTTACCATTAAGACTATTCACAGGTCTGTATGACAAGAGGGATAACTTCAACGTTCCCTTTATGGCCAGCAATATTACATCTGCTACTGCCTTTGCTGTCTACATTTAACAACAATTGAAGAAGAATAGAGCATGCTCTTTCTATGATGTTTTTCAACTCTTGCTAAAGGAATTGGCTTCAGTTAAGCTGTAAAGAATTTTAAGGCAAACATATAGTGGTTATGCCCAAATGTTGCACTTCGGTGACCAAAATTATGTCCAATGCAATTCCCTATTTTGACTTGAACTATATGTTCTGGTGATCGTTCATTTGACTTGCCCTTGTTACTGGTGAGTGTCAGTGGGTCAGGATATGCTCACCTTTTCGCGAATACCTTGTGTGGATATACCTGATGAGTTTGTAAAGGCTTTTGTCTCGTATTTAGGTGCATGATTTAATGGGAGTTTCCACTAATATCGTACGGAATCAGTTCTTCAAAGAAGTGATCCTCAAGGTTCTACATCAGTCATATTGTTGTTTATTGCCATTTATTCAAGCATTCATAATGAGCGTAAGGGAAAGCAATTGTTTTGAACATATCTAACATTGGTGAAATCACTGACTGAGAAAAATACGTAAATTTCGATCCATATCGCAAAATATGTTTAATTTTTCAAACAAAGAGCGTGTGGAGAAAAACGTTTTTTTCTCTCTTATAATGCTCTTCTAACTATTTGAGATGCCCTTTCTGATGGCTATGTCGAATGTCAACATTTACAAAAGAACAGTGTTAAACATGACAAAAAATCCTAGGTTGCCTATTTTCCTTTGTTTATCTTTTGCTTCTTCTATTGTGAGATATTTTGTGGTTGATTACACAAAATATTTCAAAAGTCAGAAAAAGAATATGGTCAAGACATCCTAGGTTTCCTGTTTTGCTTCCAAGTCCACATTTGTAGTTTAGATTTCTGACATTTCTCCAAGACAAGTGCGGATTTATCTTTGGTAACACCAACACAATATCCGTTTGACTGGAGAAACACATGTTCGTCTAACCTGACCACGTGCCACTCCTGGTTCCCGCTCTGACCATGACAAGCCTTCACCACAACGTCAGGTTCATATCCCGATTCTAAACATTCTCCTCCCACTCTAATTTCATGATGTTCTGTGAGCTCCCACAGTTGATTTCCCTGCCCATGACAAGAATACAACAAAACGTTGTTGGAGCCCTCCTGTGCTCTGTGTCCCGCGTCAAGGCAGAGGGTAGTCATCTCAGCATTACGTACTGTCCCTGTGTATATACCGTCACCTGGGATTACTTGATCTGGATTAACATATGCCAAATAAAACTCAAACGGGTGACACTTCAATGAATCTCTCAGCGCTATCCTGTCAGCTATGTCACCATAATCCGCAAGGCTACCATCGTAATTGACAGTAAAACGTTTGAACTTGTCCAACCACACATTGGCCACACGAGCTAGATTTCTTATGTACCTGATCCTATTTTCGTCTGATGGTCTATGAGGGTGGTACATATGTGCTACATTTGAACAGGGGATGATCTCCAGTCCACCTCCACATAGCCACGTCTTGATAGATAACTCGGCATTCTCCCCACCCCAGATTTCCAAACCAGGGTCAAACATTCCAAGTTTCTTGAACCAATTCCTGCTGACGGCAATGACACATCCCACCATGGCTGGAGACCGCACTGGATCAGTCTCACGCTTTCTCTTTTTCCTCTCCCGTTCTGACATTAGGGACCAGGAGAAGAAAAGATTAGGGAAGGTGAGAACGGGTATTCCAAGTCTCCGTCCCTGCCCCCATTCATTGATTTTGAAGTTTTTAGGATCTACTCCATGAATGTTAGGAGTAGCTACAATGCTCTGATTTTCGGCGATCCTTGTCACCAATGGTTCCAGCCAGCCAGGAAAACATTCACAATGTGCGTCCATAAACACTGCTACAGGAGCAGTAGAATGCTCAAAACCCATCACCCGTGCTCTTATCAAGCCCTGTCGGGACTCTGCTCGAACTATCTGCACTTTCCTGAATCTGGACACATACTCTTTCAGTGGTTCCTTCAGAGCCTCGTCTGTGGATGCATCGTCCACCAAGATGACCTCTTTGATCAGATGAGGTGGAGTGTTGTCCATGATGCTATGGACAGTGCGTAACAGGACTGACCAATGCTCGTTGTAGAAAATAATGATCACACTGGTTTCAGGGAGGTTGGGGTCTGAGTACAGTGAGTGACATCCTTGTAGGCGGACATCAGGCAGAGATCTCTGAAGAGGTATGAGACTACTGGTATAACTGGAGTACTCCCTTTCCTCAATACTCCTCTGGAGCTTCTCGGCTTCTTCTTTGGGGAGTTTCTTCAAATCTAATATAACCGCTGTTCCATTGACGCCTGGATTCATCAGCTTCATCACGGTGAACACGAGTTTCACATTGGGATCATCCGGGCTGTGGAGACGTAACAGAGGATCTGTCAATTCCCGAGACAGTCCGTTGCGATTAGTCCCTATTTTGTACATCAGTACGACTATGACGTTTATGAATAAACAAGTCAGGATGGTTCGTCGTTTTCTGGACCTTGTGCACGTAGACGCCATTGATTTACAACAACTGTGATAAATGTCCAACAAATCGGCCAGAAATGGCATCCACAATGTAATTTTCATAGGTGTTGTGTGCATGTCAGCCTAGACATGTGTGTCGCTGTTCGTTTTGTTAAATCATTAAATTATTCAAAAATTCTTATTGTATAGGTGCCTGTTGATGTCGAAACGTCTTCGGGGCGATTTGATCAGATAATTTATTCTGTTGCTGAAGGGAACAATATTTACAAGTATTCCAAATGTGTTTTCACATTATATAGCAGGCCGTGACAGATACTGCACATTTGTTTCACAAAATCAATATATCTATTTTTTTCTCTCAACATCTATTGCAGAAGCACGGACAGACGTCGCCCATACCAGATAATCAATAACTGTTCACAAGAAAAGAAAACTGAGTCTCCCCATGTTTTCAGTAAGGTTGTGAAATTTATTTACCTGATAGATTGTCATATATGTCTGGCTGATGTGCAACGTAGAGATGTAGAGACAGCATTATTAGAAGGTATTTTACAATAATTTAATGATTTAGTCGTTCTTGTGCACACAGCACAAACAACTCCACACAATGTTCACCTGCATACAAGACCTACAAATCACGTTGTGCACGCTCATCGCAGTTGTTGTGAAGTGTGTAGGCGACAGAAAAGTCTGAATGTAGAGGGTAAATAACTATCAATAGTCTGCGAAAAAAAATCAGTTAGTTTCTTTCCGTTTGAAGTGTATATGAAAAGAGTATACTCTTGGAAAGTAGAACTTTGCAAACATGCTTTTCTATAATTGGGGGATTTACAGGCCCAAAAGTCATTCATGTTTTAATATTTATTTGATCTGTTAAAGAGTTGACAAAAATGGACCAAATGAACAGTTTATTTTTTAATTATTTTAAAAACATTGTAATATCAATAAATATAAAATATGATATTTCTTTCCCGCCAGTAAAAAATTCCAGTATATGCGTATTGTAAACAGCCGGCTTCACAAACATAGGTCACAGCTGCGCCGGAGGACATGGCACTTGAACATTTTCTAGATTTAGTTCACACTGAATATATCAGCGCTGAACATGTCACCTCTTCACAGGAAGATTTCTACGTTATTATTCGTGTTACTTTTGACGCTCACCTGTAACTATTTCTGGGTTGCGAGAAGAATGTGGAAACGAGTGACCTGCGTGAGTAAACCTGACAGTGATTATAACCACATTCATTTCCCTGATATTCCGAACATGACACTCTTAGAGTCAGTGTTGGGATTAAAACAACCAGGTGCCAATGGTACTGCTGTCGTAGTGGATGTGAAGAAGTTGCCCAAAGAAGAAGCTGAGAAGTTCCAGAGGAGTATTGAGGAGAGGGAGTACTCCAGTTATACCAGTAGTCTCATACCTCTTCAGAGATCTCTGCCTGATGTCCGCCTACAAGGATGTTACACACTCTACTCAGACCTCAACCTCCCTGAAACCAGTGTGATCATTATTTTCTACAACGAGCATTGGTCAGTCCTGTTACGCACTGTCCACAGCATCATGGACAACACTCCACCTCATCTGATCAAAGAGGTCATCTTGGTGGACGATGCATCCACAGACGAGGTTCTGAAGGAACCACTGAAAGAGTATGTGTCCAGATTCAGGAAAGTGCAGATAGTTCGAGCGGAGTCCCGACAGGGCTTGATAAGAGCACGGATGATGGGTTTTGAGCATTCTACTGCTCCTGTAGCAGTGTTTATGGACGCACATTGTGAATGTTTTCCTGGCTGGCTGGAACCATTGGTGACAAGGATCGCCGAAAATGATTCAATAATTACCACACCTATGATACACGGCGTTAACCCCTTGAACTTTGGTGTTACCATGACAACGAATATCCGGTTACAGTGGGTGTCTTTCCCTGAGCTACGATTTGCTTGGATGAACGTTCCACAGCGTGAGAAATTAAGACGAAAACGACCAACAGACCCCTACCGTTCGCCTGCAATGGTAGGATGCGTCTTTGCGATTAGTCGAAGATGGTTCCGGAAGCTGGGTCAGTTTGATCCCGGCATGGAGGTGTGGGGTGCCGAGAACACGGAGCTCTCCCTCAAGACCTGGATGTGTGGGGGAGGTTTGGAGTTAGTACCCTGCTCCAATGTTGGCCACATGTACCGTCCAAATAAATACTACGACTCCAATCCTCCTTTCTTCAGTCGCAACATTGCCAGAATTGCCAACGTTTGGATGGACGGCTACAACGTCTTCGCCCGCAACCACGACGGTGCCTTGGCCGATGTCGGCGACATCTCTGACAGGTTGAAGCTACGACGGGATCTGCACTGCCATTCCTTTGAGTGGTACCTTGCTAACGTCAACCCGGAGTCTTACATTGTTGGAGATGGGATATATACTGGCGAGGTGCGGAATGTGGGCTTAGGGACTTTTTGTATTGACGACACTTATGGGAGCAAGAGGTTGGTATCACCCATCGCTTTGTTCACGTGCCATGGGCAGCTAGGGAATCAACTGTGGGACTACACAGAGCTCAGGGAAATCAAGAACTTCATGTTTTGCTTCCAGGAGACTACAGGGCCTGTTGCCATGGCAATATGTGACGAAGGTGAGATGAAGCAAAAATGGCGTTATGATCCATCTGCTGATGGACATGGTCCGGTTGTGTCCGCCAGTGGCCTCTGTCTAAGCGTGGACACCACCCAGCTGATTCTTATTACAGAGACATGTAACGGCAACGGCCTCCAGTTGTGGCGATGGAGAAAGAGGCGTGAGCCGCGCACATGGAAATTGAAAAACTCAATGTGAGTTGAGGAGCAAGCTGTATGATTTCAAAGCACCAAACATTTTCTTAATATACCCAGCATTGTGTTAGGACATCCATCATGTCCAACGAACATTTTATAAATAAAAACAAAATAATTTGTTTCCATCTTTTCGGATTTTTTTTTTATAGAACGGAAAAGTGAAAGTGAAACTTTTACTCACTTCAGTCTCCTACAAGTCCGTATGGTGGCCCATGTGTTTTAATCTCTCCACCATTTGTTATTGTTATTGTGATGAGACTTAAATGAACAATCTGTCTGTCTGTCTGCGTGCGTCTTTGTTCAGCCCCTTCTGTAGGTGTAGTTAGTGAGGTGAGGTGAGGTGAGGTGAAATGGGGTTTATTAAGATTATTGCACTTATATAGCGACGTGCATGTACCTGTGTGTGTTTGTGTGGCTGCGTGTACTAGTACGGACTAATGCCGATTTATAGTGCTAGCTCACTGAGATACCATGCCGCAGTTTAACATGAATACCCCACTCAGACACAGTATACTGACTCCGAGCCGACCAGTCCTTGTTTTAGCCCCTTAATGCTGAGCGACAGACTGGGTAACAACAAGTACCATCTTTTAACGTCTTTTGGTATGACGCGGCCGGGGATCGAACCCCTTACCTTCTGCTCTCCGGACGGACGCTCTACCATTTGACCACGGAGGCGGTCACGACAAGTACCTCGGCTTTCTATAGACTATACCTAATACCCACGCATGCCAATACCCAATACCCAATAAGCTCATGTCAACTGTCGTGACATAACCAGCGTTGGAAACCTCTCGTCTTTGGACAAAAAGGGTTCTATATAAGCAAGAGGTAAATATATTCTCAACTAGTAAATAGATATTACATAATGTAAATCAATAAACTATATTTAAAGCCTCTTCTTGTTTTGATCTGACAAATATGACAGAAATATTGACGCGGGAATAGATTTTGTCAGATGTATTTGTTCAACCAAATATTGCACGTATATTTAAGTGATATTCATTACGCAAGCAGTTTGATATGTTAATTTTATCCCTTTGCATTTAATGGATTCTATGCATGCGAAAAGGCGTTTCAACGGAAATTTTACCATTATCACCTACTTGATTGAAGCACTAAGTGGACATTCTAAAAAGCATATTCCAGTACCCTAGATTAAGTGATAGAGCATCACAAACGATGTTGTCATGTTTTCATGATTTCAATTCTGATAAGTGTATACTTGTTGATATGGGGCGGTTTCTTACACTGGACGAAATAGTCTTGTAAATTGCCTTTTGTAAATGCGTATGCCACCAAGTCGCCCCAAAAGGAAGACTACCTGTTGAATTGTTTTGGTAGTAGATTTAGTCAGTGCGTGATGGTGTCATAGGTGGAATGCACAAACCGAAAAAGAGGAAAATTAATAGGAATAAACCTATTCTCGCCCACTCAGCTGTCGACTGCCTTTGTGGTCTAGTGGCAGAGCGTCTGCCCGAAGAGAGGAAGATCGGAGGTTCGATCCCCGGCCGCGTCATACCAAAGGTGGTACTTGTTGTTACCCTGCCTGGCCCTCGGCATTCATGGGCTTAAACAAGGACTGCTCGGCTCGGAGTCATTATCCTTTGGAATACTTTAAGGGACATTCTCGCGATCTCGCATTCTCGACTTTTTGAAACGAGCTAAAAGTGACGAAAACACGAGATCGCGATTTGGCCAAATCTCGCGACATTTCATTTTCTCACTATATCGGTTCTCGCGTCTTAGATGCTGCCCGTGCATATGCGTAATAACATAAGGTCAAGGTGCATGCGCACGTTAGTAGTCCTTGGGCCATGCTCCTATCATGATCTTCATTCTAAAAGTAGCATTTAGCAAACTTATGACTTGACTTTGAAAATGCTATGTAATTTACATACAAAAAGTCCAATGTCGAGTGGAGTAGAGTCCTCTCCCGTTATTACAGTTTCCTATGTACTTTAAATTAAAACCCTCAAACTGCTCTATATAATTTAACAAAAGAAATTCTATATGAATGTCCAATGATAGTGAAAACATTAAATTATCCGGAAGCTGGAAACAAAATAGCACCATCAGTGAGTGAGTAAATATTGCTCAAAGCCGCATCAGCAGTATCGCAGCTATTCGTGGCTACACGTCAATTATTGAAATAATCACAGGCTGTGAGTTTCCCATGAGACAATATTATACACGGCTAGCATATTCATTGAAACAAAATTCTCACAGACCAATTTGTAGCATTCATCTAAAGTGAGATGGTCAGATGTTTTAACACGATACCATATTCGCTACTTTAGGCCATACCAAATTAATAAATAGATTTTCATCCGCTCCCGCCTGACTACAAAACATCCCGCCTTACATTACTCTATTGCCCCCAAGTTCCCAGAAATAGAAATATCGCTAATATGAGTGTTTCTACTTTCTTCACTTGCATGGTGGAATTTGTTTATATTTGAATATACATCTGTGAGGTTTAAGTTGATTTTGACAGCCCGGGCCAAGTCGGACCCAACACTTCAGACAGAGATTTTCTTAAGAAAATACAGGAAAAGTGTTTGACTTTAACGGACCAGTTTTCTTTAAATACGATGTACTGTGACATTATAAAGTGGTATATAGGTAGATAAAATACTAATCTATAGATGTAAACACATTTGATGATACATCTATGTGTTTAAAGTTGATTTTGACAGCCCGGGCCAAGTCGGACCCACCACAAGCTAAACACTTTTGATAGAGAATATGTTGAGAATGTAGAGGGGAAAGGGCTTCACTTTGAGCACCTTGTTTTCTTTAAATACGATGTACTGTGACAATATAAAGTGTTTTATAGGTAGATACAATACTAAGCTACAGATAATAACACATTTGATGATACATCTGTGTGTATTATTGATTTTGACAGCCCGGGACAAGTCGGACCGAGCACAAGCCAAACACTTCTGATAGAGACTATGTTGAGAATGTAGAGGGAAAAGGGCTTCACTTTGAGCACCTTGTTTTCTTTAAAAACCGCGATCTAAGACACTATAAAGAGATATTTAGGTAGATATAATACTAATCTATAGGTGTGAGTCCATTTCATGTTACATCTGTGAGGTTTAAGTTGATTTTGACAGCCCGGGCCAAGTCGGACCGAACACTTGTGAGACTGTTGAGAGTATGGGGAGAAGAGGTCTACTTTAACCAACGTGTCTGCTTTATACACGATGAACAGTGACATTATTAAGTGGTATTTACATAGATATAGTACTATCCTATAAATATAAACGTTATGCCGACAGATGGAAATTTGTATCGCGATAGCTAGAAGTTTTTGATACGTTTCAGATCTTATTTCGTTTAACGATTGCTCTTTTACATGTTACCTCGATCAGCGACGCATACACACAGCTCCACTTTCTGGATTTCAAGCGATTTACTCCAAAATACCTAATTATGTTTCACGTTTTTGGTTGGTGATTGTTCATTAATGTCATGTGTGTATGTTGCATCAATAATATGTAGGTATGTAGATAATGAAGTAATTAGCCAATAACACTTTGGCCCGTCTTGGCCCGGCCCGGCCCGACTTTTAGGCAATGCCACCGATGAACTCCGCCGTTCGTTTTGTCTGTTTGTTTAGGCTGAAGAAATTAATCAACATGCGCCCTTTGTCGAAATCTTTATAGATCACGGTTAACCAATCAGTGTTCAAAAATGGGTAAAACAAATATTGCCTCCAAGTTCATTTTGCTGTCCTTGCAGACGGTAGCCCAGTCTCTTGTCACGCTCAGTTGCGTTGCGTATCATCCGGGTACTCACGGGGAAAAAACAATAACAAAGGCAACAACCAGTCCCGGGGAATTGCTTTAGATCTTTGCCCCTTTAATTAATCCAATCAAACACAACTAGCACCGCTTATTAGCGCTGAGTAGAGCACTCCCGTAAAAACAATAAGGTATATGTTTATTCTGCCGACTGGCATTGAGGACGTTCAAAGACAATAAACTAATTAAACCAAGAACCGTTCTCTGATTGGTATGCGGAGAAGGTGTCAACAAACTTGAAGGCAAGACAAGACAAAGGCTTGCAGAAGTGGTTTATTTCTCATGAATCACCATGGTGACATAAAGAAGTTGACAAGAGAGACATATATACATAAAAATGAGTCAACAGTTTGCATACGCAGTCCATATATTTTACATACTGGGCTAGGCGTAAGAGAAGAGGTTTATAAGAACAAGTCACGAGAGAAACAATTTTTTCAGTATTTGGATATTTACAATAATGTAATGGGAGATATTTATTTCTTGAATGGTCCAGTTCATGGCACTCTAGTATGAAATGAAATTCATCACCAATTTTAAACTGACGGAGAGAGCAAACCTCCCTGTTGAGGTTATTTCATCCCCCCGTTTCAATTGGGAGTCGGTGGTTCTGATTTTAGTAAACCAAATGCGTAAATTATGAGGTAAATACAATATTGGGGGGATATCTTTATACAAATTATAATAGTGTCCTTTTGGGGAATTAACTTTGTTTTTCCTCCAACTTTGTAAACATTGGCCTATAAGGACAGTTTTGACGTTAGCCTTTATCCACTGAACTACACTGGGGAATTCCCGAGGCAGACAAATGTGATTCAGACCTGTTCTTTGTAAAATACGTTGGATTTCATTTACAAGCGGAAACTTAAACTCTGAGTGGGAAATTTGGAGTTTCCCCATAAGTTTGCACATTATACCTGATAATTTGGTTTCTGCTAAAACTAATTTACACCAAAGTGATACCATTCTTAAATTAACATGATGTTTTATGGGTTTCTCCCTAATTCTCCGTACATCATGAAATCAGGGGTAGTTTGCTTAACCTTCAAAATATATTTACTAAATCTTAAATAAACACGTTGCAGTATAAAGCCCCGGACTTCAGATCCGTACAACAATAAAGGTTGAACAAGATAGTCAAACGGTTTAAGTTGACATGTCAGTTGGTACTTCTGGTACTCGTATTTTTCTAAAAATAGCAAACATTGTTCAAGAAGATTGGTCAGATAACCGTTTAATGGCTTTACAAAATCGACCGTTACTTGAAAATAAAATACCCAGAAAGACATGCTGTATTGTTGTTGTTTTTCAATTAGGGGAATCTTTATTTTGAAGTCTAAATGTACAGGCAATTTTAAAAGATCTTTTAGCAAAAGCTACAGTTATTGTTTAAGCAGTGTTCACCTTGAGTTGCCAATGATTGCAATAATTTTCAAATACGTTTAGCATAGTTCAGGTCGGAAGTTATCTCAGACATTAGGACTGTATCATCCGCACAAAGAATTACCAATAGCTTGATAAAACTTCCAATTTCTTTTAGAGCACAATCATTTACTTTTTCAAGACCAATAACGTCATTTTCTGACAATAATGACTCAGGATCATTTAGGATAAAGGGCAAAGAGAAATAGGGATACGTCTTCGCCTTGCCTTACTCCAATGTTACAAGGAAATAATTCAGTGACACTGCCATTATGAGAAACAAATGATTTTATGTGTTTGTACATGTTATTGATAACATTAAAGCATTTACCAGTGATATCACTTTGAATCATTTTGTACCATAGGTCACAACGCCAAACCGTATCGAAGGCCTCACTAAAATAAATAAAAACACAATACAGCCGCTTCTTGTGGTTCAAGTATACATCGACGAATGCTTTTAATATATATATATATATATATATATATATATATATATATATATATATATATATATATATATATATATATATATATATATATATATTATCAGTAGTTAAATAGTGTTTCTTAAAACGGGTTGTCAATATTATTTATACATGTATTACATAGAGCATTGTCACATGTATTTACAGTTTTACGTGGTATCATCCCAGAACTGACACATTTATTTATATATACAGGGTTGACGGGGATATATTTCAGTGAAAAGGACGCACCACAATGTAACTCATTTTTTAGAAATAGTTATTTATAACTATTAAGGCAATTTGGAAGAAAGCGCGAGACCGCGACACTTGACCAATGTCGCACTCTCGTGCTTTTGTGACACTTGCCTATACAGTTATATGTAACAATTTTTAAATACGCGAGAACGCGAGATCGCGAGATCGCGACACGTGATTAATTTCTGCTAATTACCTGTACAGTCATCTTGAGCCGGGAGCACGGGCGGCTCAGCCTTATGGATAAACTCACTGGCCTGTGGGCCTGACTAGATCAAGCACACACACAGGCACGTCGCTATATTAATGCAATAATCTTGAACGCGACGTTAAACTCCATTTCACCTCACATCACCATTTAGCTTTCATCCGAGGAATACCTGACCTTCGTGAATAGTTTCCCACGAACAGGGCCTCAAATATCATAACCGTATATGTAGGCATCACTATATAAAGTGTTTGATCAAACAACGTACAAACACAAGGTGTAAGTGACTTCTTGTATTGGATGCCAAAGCTCCATACACATTCAAACACAGAGACATACAGCGCAGAGTCCAGCGACTGCACCACCAAATCCCTGCCTCAAAGATTAACCATAATCCTTAGGAAGAACTTCTATGTATTCACAAACAGTATTTGAGAATTAATTCCTGTGGATTCACAAAAACTCATAGAATTTGCTTGATATTGTGTGCAACCCCACGCCAAACCTGAGGGGAAACGTAATTCCTTGGCACACGGGTCACTGGTTCCTAAACGTGGTGACAATAGATATATGTGCATCATTGTCTTCAAAGGTTCAGGAGAATTTGTAAAAAATGAAAGGAAAACAAATCTTTACTGAGAAAACACTACGTGAAATGCTGGACTTATACATGGACCCGTGAATATCCGGGGTAGAATAGGTCTTCAGCAACCCATGCTTGTCGTAAAAGGCGACTATGCTTGTCGTAAGAGGCATCTAACGGGATCGGGTGGTCAGGCTCGCTGACTTGGTTGAAGCATGTCATCGATCCCAATTGAGTGGATCGATGCTCATGATATCAATCACTGGATTGTCTGGTCCAGACTCGATTATTTACAGACCGCCGACATATAGCTGGAATAATGCCGAGTGCGGCATAAAACAAAACCAATCAAACAGCGTTACACGACGTTTGCTCAAAATGCAAGACCATAGTAAGGCTTTCAAAAATAATTATTGGAGACATGTGGAGGACATTTTCAAATTTGACACTTCGATGACCAAAAATTATGTCCGACGCAATTTCTTATTTTGACTTGTACCATTATGCTCCCTTGTTTGTTCAGATAACACTTGACTTGACTTGCCTTTGCATGTGTTTTGACGGGTAGCACCGATTGTGCACGACACGCTCACCTTTTCGCGAAAACCTGGTGTCACCACGAGCTGAAAGTGATTCATAAACACATCCTCATGATATAGTCGGAATCGTACAATCGACGCTGCTTTTTTCTTAATTTCATAATACGTTTCTTATGAATATTTGGAAAGGGTTTTGTCGCTTTTGTTAATGTGAAGTGTTAAACCAAAATTCATTTACCCCCTAAGTAACTTCTTACCTGGGGAGAGAACAGCAAATAAACTTTAAGCTCATCCAGAGTCATATGCAGAAGCTTGTGATATACTCGGAATCATACAATGATTGTGTATGATATAGATATTAACGTTTGCAGTTTGTAAATGTTACTATATCAGAAACTGTCGCAGATTATATACTTATAATTAATAGTTATACGAGAATCTCATAGAAGTGGTCGTAAAATATCACTAAAGGTTGTCCTCTACATAGCGGTGGAGCACAGCTTATTTATATTTTGAAGTGAAATTTGTTTTTCACGTTTTTCGTAAAGACAAGTGATGTGGCCTTCACAAAACGTTGATTACAACCTGATTATATTTATCGCCAAAATAATCCTTATTCGATCTAGGTAATCCTACTTTTGAATGTAAATAAATGTGCGCGACTCCCTAACCAAAAAGTTATTCTTATAAACGTTTTGACCTCAAAGAAGGGTATCAGTATGTATGTAGTTTATAGTTATTAGGAAATTATATTTAGCAAACTAAATTGACCAATCATATCAGTCACTCATTGATCGCTCCGTGTTGTAAAGATGGCGCGACCTGCCAGTCGCCATGGTAGATATGATGCTAAGATTTGTAATACATTAGCGGATACTAGTGGTTTTCATTCTTCGGCAGTTAAGTGCAGACATACACAAGGTTTGCTTTGTAGTTTCGTGTAAAGCAGCTGAACTGTCACTCTCATTTGCTTTGTAGACTGTCAGGACTCAGAATCATGGCAATAAATCCAGCCGAGAGTTTGGCCCCCGCACGGCTGTCGAGTCATGTTCAGATAAATCTCAAAATTCATCCATCTTTGGTGGTTTTGGCAATGGAACAACAGCTATTACCCGCTTTATTGTGTCCTCAGTATTATACACAGGGAAAATGCAGTTCACTAAGAGCAGCGACATTTCAGCTGGCATACTGACTCATGACTGGTATATATTCGAAATATTGCGGAAATATCCAATGTTATTGTTCACGTTTATGCATTATTATCATCTTAACCCTTATGGAGTCCGGCCGTCTGACAGCTTTTACCATTAATCTTTGAAACAATGCCTGCCTTAAATAAAAGCCGGATAAACGACCCTCTGCCATGAATAAACACCTGGGATAAATGCTGGGTCTTGTTTGACACTGAGTGAAAATATGGTGAATCGTTCCAATTGTTCTCTGTAAGGATCCATACTGTATGTGTCAGTTTGAGGTACAGAGTGTGAGAAAAAAACAAAAGAATTTGAAGTGAATAAATGCAGAATCTCAGGCCCTTCCCAAATGAATAAACACAAGGGTTTATTGAGTTTATAAGGGTTTAGTCAAGGGTTTACGGTATATCGCTCAATGCCCACTATGTGCTAACGTCATGGTTTCAAAACTGTTTACACAGTGTGTATTGCATTGTCCATATTTCTTCATATGGTGTAACCAAATTGTACAACATTCAAATTAAGTGGGTTGTCTTTCCAAGTTATAGTTAGAGGACAAGTGCCAGTACTTTATTTGGATATAAACATACGTTTATATCCCAATAAAGTACTGGCACAAGTTCTCTATCTATCTTAGAGCACAGGCAAATACTCGAGCTCCGTGAACTGGACACTGCATATCGCACAAACTCATTCACAATCAAAGCAGATTCCACGATTTTATATAAACTGTATGGTTTGTGCAACCTACCCCAGCATGGCAGTATCCTTCTACATGTATATGCTGTATTGCCTGCTTGTTAACAATGTAGGGGCACGGGTGGCCCAGTGGTCTAAGGCGCCGCGTTTCGCTGTGCAGAGTTGCGTCCCCTGGGCACGCCAGAAACCTATGATTGTGGGTTCGAATCCGGTTCGCCCCGATTATGTTTCTAGGTTTGTCAGCACCATACCCTTGCTCTTTGGTACTCACAACCAAACTCACAATTGTTAACAATGTCATGAGAAAGTTACATCCATGGATAGTCATGATGACATTTGGTTATCTCAGGTAAGTGAAAATACAACTTTATCTGATATTGAACTGAGCCAAACTTTGGATGATTTTGAAACTTTACAAAATTTGAACCCAACAACCTCAAAACACATGCAAAAATAATGATCATCTAGTACTTCAGCCATGATAGATGATTTGATTGCAGACCCAGTTAAAACCAGGATTAATACAAAGTGGGGTTTTAACATTTAGACAGAATGGGCAACACATAAAAATAGAAACTTGCATGTCCATGAACCTACATTTCTGTAACACCTGAGTTTTTCGCTATTTTGGCCCCCCCCCACCATCTTTATCAGATAGTGTGCTTCATATTGAGGCATTTAACGGACAATTATTCAAGATTGGATATTGGATTTTCAGGCTGATGAATCAAAACTATCTCTGTCATGACCAATCAAGTCCAGGAAAAGGGACAGTTTTCAAATTTACGATGGAATAGAACTTTAGTCGGTAGAAGTTATTAAATCAATTACAAAATGTCATAATTGATGTTAATGAATAAAAGAACCCGTTGTTTGTTGTTTAAGTCATGTCATGCTGAAATGTACAAAAGTTTCTTGAAGCACAAGAATTTAACGCCTATATAAACTGTTTACTCTACAGTACTTTATCAGAATATTAATGTCCTCCAACTGATCAAAATAGCGACCATCCATTGGACGAAAGTATTTGCCTGTGCTCTAACAACATGAACATCATCATAATTCAGAAAATCAGAAAATCCAACGGTGATAGTGCTGGAAAACAAAGTTGGATATTTTCTACCTTTCCTGTGATAAATAAACACCGTAATGTGTAAGTAAGCACACCCTCATTTGATATCATTTATATGTACATACCACAACGATTATAGACACATGACATTTATGTCAAAGTATATTCATTGTCAAATGCCCTTGAGTTTAACTGACTAATAAAAAGTTTGATGAATAATACTTTTACATCAAAAACACAATCTACGGAAGTGGTTGTGATTTGATCAAACGCAGACTCTTTCAAAGATTTTATGACATTATGAATGACAGTTTCAATTATACGTCTCCAGATTTAATTCCTGGGTTACTTCAATATAGGTTGCAGTGTCAGTGCTTTTTCATTAGTGACAAAAACAACTTCAGGGTATAGGCATCAGACATTTTCAGTGGAAGACATGTAATTGATGCTGAATAATCAGGGCAATCCTCAAAGTCACATCGCTCAGTACAGGACATCCTGAATATGTCTTAATATTAAGGGACTGGTAATTTATTATGGGGAATGGGGTGTCGGCGAGATTGGTCTTTATATATGAAGATTGTATTTAACCAACGTCCCCCCCAATTTTATGTAACACTCCCCCTACCATTTTCTCTTTCATAGTATTAGGTATTATGAATTTTATACATGCTTTTTTAAAATTAAATTTATCAGTCATATTTTTTTTCTCATCAAAATAAATCTTTTATTTGAAATTTCAATTATATGTTTATGAGCGAATTCCTTTTAAAGTATCCACAGATTCATCATTTTATACCTCACATTTATATCAGGAGTATAAAAAGTAAAATACTCTTCACAGGTATTGTAAAATATAATAATGACATTTCTTTCCCCTGACAAATGGAGTTGTCTCCCCTAGACCATCACCATAAAGATCCACATGATACACATGTAGGCTGTGTTTGATCTTGTGTGCTGTATTCACATTGTGATATCAAAACATATCAAAGACATACATGATAGTTCATGTCGAAAAAAAAATCCTATTTCATCCCATTTTAAACAAGAAAAGTTTGAAATTTATAACAGCATTAGAAACAGTTTTGTCCACTAATCCCATATAATGATAACATAGAGCAAAACCCTTAAAATGGCTAATTTCATCGCACTTTAGGGGTTGTATAGTGAGGGACTATATATGCCCCCAACACACTTTAGGGGTTGTATAGTGAGGGACCATATATGCCTCCATCGCACTTTAGGGGTTGTATAGTGAGGGACTATATATGCCCCCATCACACTTTAGGGGTTGTATAGTGAGGGACCATATATGCCCCCATCGCACTTTAGGGGTTGTATAGTGAGGGACCATTTATGCCCCCATCGCACTTTAGGGGTTGTATAGTGAGGGACAATATATGCCCCCATCGCACTTTAGGGGTTGTATAGTGAGGGACCATATATGCCCCCATCGCACTTTAGGGGTTGTATAGTGAGGGACCATTTATGCCCCCATCGCACTTTAGGGGTGGTTTAGTGAGGGACAATATATGCCCCCATCACACTTTAGGGGTTGTATAGTGAGGGACCATATATGCCCCCATCGCACTTTAGGGGTTGTATAGTGAGGGACCATATATGGTCCCATCGCACTTTAGGGGTTGTATAATGAGGGACCATATATGCCCCCATCGCACTTTAGGGGTTGTATAGTCAGGGACTATATATGTTCCCGTGGCCGAAAAAACCCTTCATATCCAGTAAACATCTTTTGGGGGATTAAGGGACCGGTAATTTACAATATGGGATTTTGGGCCAGTGGGAATCAAAAGGTCACCAAAAAATATCACAGTCCCTAGGGGAGGGTTATAAAAAAAATAAACATTTTTGGGAAGGATTGATGAAAAGAAAATATAAAGCGCTTTTGTATTTTATCTTTTCAGGGAAGGTTGTGAAAAAAATGTACAAGGACACAGGGAGGGTTATCTGAAAATAAGACAAAGATTGGGGGAGGGTCATTACTTTCAGTGCATCAGTGCATCAGTGCATCAAAAACCGCTCTTGTTGAGATGATGGAGATGGAATGAGATTATCTCCATTACAGGAGCAGCAGGGAGGTATAAGGAGACAGCCATGAGCCACCCGCAGGCAGGGAGACAAGTGAGACGTTCCAGCGCAGCAGGTGCCTATCACACCCCAACTTCCTCACCCACATTTGGGGACCCCTCACTGCCAAGAGGGGAAAGGTCACACACAGCATCTCGGAGGAGGATGCAAGTCCGACAAAACAGTGTACCATTGTATGTTATTTATGAAGTAGCTTGAGACTGACCCCTGACCTCTGACCTCTGACCCCAGACCCCTGACCCCTGACCCCACCCCCATGATTTTCAGTTGCTTTTTTATATAATCTGTGACAACTTAGTTGTAAGCTATTTTTATTGTTTATGCCCATCCATCCATCTATCTGTACATACTCTTCTTCACCAAGACAACTAACCCTATCAGTATCCCAGAGTTTACATGTAACTTCACAACTAGAGGTCCAGGGGACCCCCAATAAATAATTTCAATGGTTTTGTAAAGACATGAAATGCTGTACTGCACTATAAGATTTGATAATTACTTTATGCCCGTGAAGATCCGGGTTAGAATAGGTCTTCAGCAACCCATACTTGCTGTAAAAGGTGACTAGGGTTGTCGAAAGAGGACTAACAGGATCGGGTGGTCAGGCTCGCTGACTTGGTTGATGCATGTCATCGTATCCCAATTGCATGGATCGATGCTCATGATATCAATCAGGGGATTGTTTTGTCCAGACTCAATTATTTACAGACTGCCGTCATATAGCTGGAATATTGCTGAGTGTAGCGTTTAACAAGAACAAACAAAGAAACAAACAAATCAAGTCTGTACGTATGTTGATCTGCATCACCGAAGGATTAGACTATATATATGTCATCAGTGCTGATTAAAGTCTTGTAGTGAGGATCGAGTGGTTAAAATGTGTGACCTGGATGAATGTTAGTATGCTATCAACCACTTGTTTCACTGGCCCAAAGTCACATTGTGACCTGTCTGAATGTGCGACATGGTTATCTGATGTGTTAAATGTTGGTCATGCTATCAGTCACTCGTGTTTTATGCTTGTGTGTGTGCGCGCGGACATTTGCATGTGCGTGTGTTTTAGTTGTCGACGTAATAAGCACCCCGCTCTAATAAGCGCCCACGACAATATTTGCTAATATATTGGCTAGTGAACAATCACAATTAGCACCCCTTCCGATTGATCAATGTACACAAGACTTATTCGTGTATAATACGCACTCGTGTGTTATATGCAACCTTAATAATGGGCAATTAAATTCTGGAAAAATATATCTGTCATATATAAACATTTCAGGCTGTCAGCATAAACCACAAAATTTATCTTTCAATTCTGTTTTTTCCACCAAAATAATATTCTAATAAGAGCCCCCTATTTCTAATTTTGAGAGCGCCCTGGGCGCTTATTACGTCGAACACGGTAGGAGGTATAACAATATTTATAAACGAACATGATGCATTTCCCTCTGATACAACTTCGTACACCAAGTTCACCTACATGGTTAACACGTCTCAAAGCAGCAGTTTGTTTGTTTGTTGTTTAACCCCCTACTCAGCAATATTCCAGCTTTATGACAGCGAGGTAGACACAATTTTATGGATAACAACTTCTTTAATACTGTGAAAAGCGACGTTTCGGTATAGATCCTTATACCGTTGCTTGATCGAAACGTCGCTTTTCACAGCAGCATAGTATCTTGGTGGCCATGCACGACAAAACCTATGCCTGGACTATACCAACAGCCACATGATATATTTCACACAATATAGGTGATTTACATTTAATCAAGCCACACCAACCATTCTTTCCAACCAGAAGATTTTAAGATATTCAGATATTCAGACTATTTTTTCATATTTATCTCAAATAGTTGATTCAAATGATAACAGAGCTCAAATTGTTTTGGATCCATTGAGTGTTGATGGTTTTCATTTTGGTATTTTCAATATAGCTTTACTCCCCTGGTACCGTGTGAGTCTGTTGAGTATTTTGCAACCAATGAGTAGGGGTGCTTAAAATGCTGACATCTAATTTTCATCTGTTCATGAGCTGCCCAAAGTGTGTCACATGTCACATCAGCTCATATCAGCTCACGTCAGCTCACATCAGCGATATTCTCATTAGTTGCATTATTCACTGCAGATCTGTGAAGAAATACAGGCAGTCGATCTGGAAAGGCTACATGAATAATTACACCCAGTGTTGGTTATAGTTGTTGGAGTTGTCATGCATATTTGTTAATTGTGATTAGAATGAAACGATGCACCAAAATTCTGATGCACCATGACACATTCGGACCTGTATCATGATACACATCTTCCCGAGGCAAGGGAGTTTACTGACTAAAAGTCCAGTTTTCACCCCAGCCGAACTAGGCTGCAATAATGGAGTTACTGGCTGGACTAACGAGTCTGTGCATAGTCCTATCAAAATCTCATTACGAAATCGACATCCGGTTCGTAAACAACATGGATTTCAACTTGCAGATTTTGGTAGACTGCAGGATTTGCAACAGATGTGTACCGTCAACTGGGCGTGGACACATATTTTCCAAATCTTTCTGCAAGGGTGGAAACTGGACTTTTACAGTCAGTTAACTCTCTTGCCTGGGGAAGATGCATGATACATGACAATAAAAAGTACATATTTTTAACTTTCTGAATGTGAACATGCACATCCAACCAGTTTGGGGTCATTTTGGTCTCTGTTACGATTTGTGATGGACACAGTCAACATGGCTAACATGAAAGAAACAGTCTGTCAGTATTACAATATCATGATCTTTGTGGGGGCCGCTGGGTAGTCTATTGGTTAAAGCATTTGCTCATCACGCCAAAGACCCCGTTTCAATTCCCCTCTAGTACAATGTGTGAAACCCATTTCTGGTGTCCCCTGCTGTGATATTGATGAAATATTGCTGAAAGTGGCATAAAACCATACTCCCTCACTCACTTATGGCCTTTATGATGTTATCAAGATATGTCTGGTATTGTGACAAGTGTATCGAGATACATATTGTATCATGGGCTTGTGTACCGTTGCACCCCTGTCATTAACATTAGTGAAAATCTATCCCTATCACATGTTGAGTGGTATATGTGTGACCCATTGTATTTTTTGATGCACAGAGATGATATGGAGAGTCCCCGACCAATGTCAAGTGGTTCTGATGAAGGTTATGTCCCTTCTCCACCCCCTCGTCCACCATCCACACAAAGGGGGCGCCCCATGTCGTCAAGGCAACGACCCACGAGCTCTCGGAGAACTCGACCCTCACCGGTGGAAGAAGGTACTCTGATACTATTCCTTTGTGTTAAAATGCAACAATTATTATGCAATAGATTGTTAATGAAGATTAGTTTGTGGTATTTTCAGATCTTCCAGCAATTTCAATGATTAATTATTATCTTTGTTTGCTAAAACATTGATCACATTGATCACATTGATGATATTTTCTTTAAACAGACATCATCATACAGCAAATTGATTTTAATATTTTAATGTCACTTAACCATTCATCTTCCTGAGGCAAGAGAGTTAACTGACTTTAAAAGTCAAGTTTCCACCCTTGCCGAACTAGGCTGGAATTCCTGGGCTCAATCGTAGCGCCACCAGTGGCTATTATGAGTTATGTCCCTTCTGAGCCTCTCCTATGGACCAATCAGATTCCACCTCTCGTAGCACTTGCATGTGCTTCCAACAAAATGGCGGCACCCAGTCAAGACAATCTGATTGATACCGGTAATCAAGATCTATATTGTGATAAAAAAAGGTCTTACATCGTGAAGTGCACCAAATCAGGTGGGCACCTTCATTCAAAATATGAAAAGATTTGGAAAATATCTGTTGACAATGAGTTGACGGTGCACATGTTATGCAAATCCTGCAATCGACTGAAATCTGCATGACAGTTTACGAACCGGATTTCGATTTCATTGCGCGATTTTGATTGGACTATGCATAGACTTGTTAGTCCAGCCAAAATCTAACTTCATAATACCAGCCTAGTTTGGTGAGGGTGGAAACTGGACTTTAAAAGACAGTAAACTCTCTTGCCTCGGGAAGATGGGCTCCATTGTCTTTCAACTAGTTAGAGTGACAATTCACCATATTAAGTGCCTTGCATCAATAATTATATTTATATATTTTTCAGAAAACAGAAAAATATAATTGCGAAGTAGCTATTATCAAAAGAGGTCTTGTTTCATCAACGTTTGAACTACGTTTGTTCGCTCCATCGCTGTTCGCTGTTAAAAGCAGTGTTAAACCCAACTCACTCACTTTCTCACTCACTCACTCACTCACTCACTCACTCTATTTATTGTGAATATGCATTTGGCACATACATGCTTTGTATGAATGAAACAGTGCATGAACATTTTCATTCACAATTTAATTATTTCTGCACATTCGGCAAAATTATGGTCAATACATTTTTCACCTTGTTTTTTTTTTCACAGATTTACCAAATGTGACTGTTATGAGACCTCCATCATCGTTTAACAAATTCCGCCGTCTGCCCTCCATTGGTGATCCCAACCTTCAACAAGGGGATACAACCTCTCTCCCCTCCAACATGGCCAGCCTTCACCTTGGTGAGACCGGAGACTCCAAGTCCCACTCCACCAGACAGCCTAGTAGTGTGACAGTTGACAAATGTGACAAAACAGAAACTCAAAGAGGTCAGAATGATCCCGACTCTGTGCCATTCGAACCTCTCTCTGGATTAGATCCATTAGCCCCAGAACATCCATTACCCCCAGAACATCCATTACCCCCAGAACCATCGGAACAGGAAAAGCGGTTGCTGCTTGCAGTCAAACTGCCAACTGGCAAACGATGTCAGCGCTATTTCAGTCCATCGGACTATCTGCAAGATATACACCATTTTGCAGAAAACATCACACAACAGAATTTGTCACAGTACGTATTGGCGTGTAACGCACCAAGGAAAGTGTTTTCCAGCTTGACCGTACAGATCCAGGATGTGGAACTGCTGGACAAGACGGTTCTCTACTTCGAGGAAAAATAGGGCTGTGCTTGAAAGATGTGTATAGTTTTATGCACTCAAAGAAGACAAGTGTTTTGAATAGGGGAGACAGTTTATTGGATATGTGATAGTATCCATGATTGCAGATTTAATATTTTTGACTTACGTTTTTATTGATTGGAAAGCAATTCAACACTGCACTGTGTACAGAATCAGATGTTCCACAAAAGGACAACCCCTGCATGGTTGTTGGTTAAAAATAGATAATAGAATGGATCTTGTCTCATCAAAAGCTTTTGCAATCAAAGACACACAGAGGGCTCAATTAGAGCAAATGTTGCTGTGATATGAAATTAGTTGTTCAGTTAAATACCCATCACAACTTGACTACATATCAGATCATTCCCAATCTCACTGAAATCAGATCTTAGTTCTCGCTACCACTGAGGACATCCCATTATGGTTCATGTCAGAACGACCTTTCAACCCACCAATCAGAACGTCGCGAACCAGATTGGGAAAAATACAGTCGGAAAAGGTTAACTTGGGGTATTCCAAATGAAATTTACAGGCTTTACAACTGATTTCATCAAAATCATCGTCTGTCTTGCATTTCAATGGGATAAACATTTGAAATGGAAGAGACTATCCATACTCCATGGAAAGTTTACTGTACAATTTCAGCCATCTGTTACACATTCCAGATATATCTTTTGGTCAGTTTTCATAACTTGAATAGAGAACTCTGTCAAAATATTTTGAAGTGTAGACTGCAATAGAAGCTGGCTGTTTGAAACTAGTTCCGTAAAGGTCCAGAAAGCTGCTTTCTGATTGGCTAACGGCTTTCTGATCGTGATGTCATGTTTTGACATTACCTGTAATGGGATGAATACACAATGCCATTTAGAAAGTGGTCAAATGTAACAAATGTTATATTTGGGATAACACTTTCTTAGTAAAGTACAGATTCTCGAATTTCTTTTAGGTTGAGTCCTGTCCGGGATTCGAACCCACACTTGCCAGAGTGAGGCACCTAATCGCCAGCACACAAAGTCAGCGATCTAACCCACTCAGGTGCCGAGGCTTCCACAAAATGAAAGTCCGACAACTGGTAGTCTAGATCAACTCAAAATAATATTTTAGTAAGCGCCCCCTATTTCTAATTTTGAGAGCGCCCTGGGCGCTTATTACGTCAAATACAGTATCCCAAATATAACATTTGTTACTGTAATGGGATGTCTTCAGATCTTTGTTTAGTGGTAGCAAGAACGAAGATCTGATTTTAAATAGATTGAATCATTCCTCATTGTTGAGGGCATATATTAACTCATTGCTGAGAGTTGAGTGTATAGATCAACTCATTTCCAAGTATCATCCTGATAGAAGCAATAAGGAGATGAACAAACACTTGAAGAATCCCCATACAGGGTTGATGATGCTACAGGGTAGATGGTCTGATGTGATGGCATGACCTGAATCGGATGTTGTTATCACTGTGAAGGTCACTTGATCTGATGTACGATTATCTTATTCTATCACTGCATATATAGAATGCATATATGGCAAGATTATTTCGATGCCTCATTGTGAAGTGTGAACAAGTGTGTGTGTCTTTTTTACTATGAGTTTTTCTTACATGTTACCAGTGTTTTATTGCTACATGTAGCACTTTTCTTCTCGATACTGAAAATGTAGTTGTTTTATTTGTTTGATATTTATGCTTTTGGGGCATTAAATTATGTTTTATTGTAGGTATTTACGTGACTATGTCCCAGTCACGACACAACATTGAAAAGATAATTTGATGAGTTTATTCCACATTTTGCATGTGTGACCATTGCCATGTGCTATCACTGGATGTTCAGTTCCGGATGCTTCACTGCACATGACCGAACAATATCATGTTATCCTTATGACTACTCAAGAGTAGGTATCACAGTTTTGTTGATTTTATTTTTTTAAAACTTTTAATCTAAAAATAGAAATTGTTTTGTTTACTCAAATTGCTTTAAAGTGTTTTGTGTTTGGTAACTGTTGTAAAGTGAGGTTTTTTTGCAGTTAACAGATATCAACACCTTTTTCTTGTTAACCGTCACAGTATTACAATGCTCTATGCTGAAAGTGCTTCTTAGGAAAGCATCACATGTAGTTTGTGCTGCTTTAGAATGGCAAGCTTGTACAGCCTGCTGTATGTTGGGAGTCTGCTGACAAGGGCCATTGTTGTTTTATTGTTGAAACAAGGGCCACTGACTCTGTTTTTCATTTAAAAAATGAGAATATTTTTTATGGATGTATCATACAATTATTTTGTGATAATCGAAAAGACATCTTCAAAGCTCAATACATTTGACATCAATATTTCATGAAATGGGTCAATCAGTGCTGGTTCCAGGTATCAAATCTAGAGTTCTGTCCCCTTGTTCTTGAAACATGATACCGTCTTCCGGGAAAAACAACATTTACACACATTTATGGAGTTTGAAAATCAAACATATCTTGGTTGAAACCGGTGACATTTTTTTTCATTTTCACCCTTTCCCGGATCTTTTGCAGAAAAAAATCTGTGATCCAACAAAAACGGCAATAATGGCTTAGTGATGTTCTGATGAGCAGTTACTCTGGTATTTGTGAGTTTATACCAATTCATGTTTAATTCACAATTGTTTCATAATTGTGATGCACATTATTATATGACATTCACATAAAACACGTGTACAAATTATTTCTTGTCACCATGAATGTCACAACCATTTCAATATTACAAATTGAAACTAACATTAATTATTTACAGTGATAGAGAATTATTGAGAAGAACCGATGACAGGACACTTGATATGCAATGCAAGGGAGTGTCCTACTTGCTTTAGTCATCACCCCTGACAACCAGATATTACTTCTATATGATACCTGTCTGCAAGAAGATGTTTCAAAATCTCCATAGGTCAGGTCAGGTGAGCATTCTAATAAGCCATTCTACATGGAGGATTTTCAATTCTTATTACGAGCGAGCGAAGCATTCAGAGCTGCATATCTCCTATCTGTATTTCAAAATGAACATAAACAGGCAGCTCTAAATGCAAAATAATAAAGGCTGGGCTGGTATATCATTTAAGGTTTTAAGATCCAAATCTAGGTACAGAATTGTTTTAGAAAGCTGACATGTTGTTTGACTCATGGATCCTTTATTTGGCTTGGTGATCAAAGTTCGCTCAGGGATTACATGACATAGCCTATGGTTTAGAGGTCTCGTTGTGATGCTGGTTTTGGTAAAAACAGGGTCAAGGTGTTTTTATTGCATTCTGTTCATGGCGTTCAGATGTAACCGATAATCATTCAATGGAAATGGTATTCCTTCTGAGGTTGCAATACTTGTAAAACCTTTCAAGTAATTGTCTGCTGTGTTGGTCCTGTGATACTGGTACAGCACACATTAGCATCATATTCCATCCATCAACAAAATATAAATATGACTGAGACTCTTTATTATTATTTACTCAACAGATTCATTGATTGACCTTAAAAATTAGGAATATGAAAAATAAATCTAACTTTGAAGCTTTGTTATGAACGCTGCATTATGATTCATAATTGTTGTTGTTTTCATATTTTGTTTGTACCTTCACTGGTACTTTAAGTAATGTGTAACACTATTAACATTCCTGTCACCTTGCCAAAGATGCCAAAAGGATAATAGATCATTTGCATGTAAGATTTCTCTCATCCAACTAAAGGGGGGCACGTGTGGCCCAGTCGTCTAAGGCACCGCGATTCGCTGTGCAGAGTTGCGTCCTTTGGGCACGTGAGAACCCTATGATTGTGGGTTCGAATCACGGTTCGCCCTGATTATGTTTCTAGGTTTGTCAGCACCATACCCGTGCTCGTGGGTTTCACCGAACTGGTAAACGTCTGAGACCTGCATCACTTCGGGCTTTCCTCCCACATTAAGCTGACACGCCGCGATATAACTGGAATACTGTTAAAAGCGGCGTAAAACCCAACTCACTCACTCATACACTCATCCAACTAAATACAAAAACAGAAGAAAGAAGTTCAAGAACCCATGTTAGTTTTAATTTTATTTGACCTACAGCCATAGGTTTTGAAAAACAAAGCTGTTAACCAACTGATAAAACAAGAATGGCCTCTATTTATTCGTGAGACACTTTTTTGTGTTTGACTATGACATGTTGTTTTTTAGTTTTGTTAACAGTTACACAGTTGCTTCATTGATATTTTTGCTTTGTGAACCATTTTGAGTTGCACAACTTATTTAGTTGCTTTTTTTCATTTGTATATAACATGTACATGAAGATTTAGAGGTTGAAAATTGCTTCAATAACCTCCATGTTGTTTAGACCAGAAAAATGTGTGTCATGTTTTGTAGATTTATTTGGTAAAGTATCCAAAAATGCAGCAGGTAGAATACATGTATATAAAATAGAAATAAATGTAGTTGTTGATTTGAGTGAGTTGGGTTTAACGCCGCTTTTAACCTATTCCAGTTATATCATGGCGTGTCAGCTTAATGTGGGAGGAAAGCCCGAAGTGATGCAGGTCTCAGACGTTTACCACTTAGGTTAAACCCAAGATTTTAGCTCACCTGACTGAAAGTTTGGATCTTTGAATGATTGGTGTGTAGTAATATCAATTACATTATACATAGAACATCCCATCAGTTCTCAACCAGAGGGTGAGATTTCTGGAATAGCATGTTCTGGACACAGGGACCAACTAAGGATACTGACTGGGGATACATGTTTAGGACAGGAAAAGTCTTTGGTCACTGCTTCAAAACACTGATTATTTTCTGTTGAGAAGAATATATATGTTTTTATTGCACATTTCCTTTTCAGGACAATAAGCATGTCCTTCAAACAGTTAATTATTTCATAACAACTAAGGAGAAATACTTGAGTTCCTGTTTTTCTGGAACAATGGTATTTTATAGTGATGACAAATGGTCAGTTCTTGATATGGGGTTTAACTTTAATCAAATACTCTCTGTGTCTTATTTTCTTAAAGTTATAATGTTAAGTGAAGGTTTTATGTACATATAGATGATTAATACAAAGTAAAGTGAAATATGTGGACTTTTGCTTGATGGAGTTTGTCGTCATGAAGTCATATTTGTCTAAAGGGATCAAATCAAATGAGATTGTCTTCAAAATACCCAGATTCTGTACCCTGATACTTATGAAATAGATCAACATGTCTTTAAGATGTAATAATGTTACAAAGTTACATTTGAGCTCCTTATTTATGCAGTGTTTTATCTGTCATTGAAGGTGAGCTTCAGTACATCTAGTGCTCTTAGTAGTTTTGGTATTGTTACATGTGTGTGATGTATAAAGATGGAATACAGGGAAACTCGAATATAGTTACCCGGTATACCCGACAGAGACATTTACAGGGAATTCATCTCAAATCGAACACATTTTCAGGTTGATGAATCACTGGCAGAGTGTAATGTCCCATCCATTTGTTGTTTAACACCGCATTCAGCAATAGTCCAGCTTTTCTTATGACGGCCTGTCAGTAATCAAATCTTTGTAAATCACCGATCCATTACGTCACCTGTCATGACCAGCATAGGTTGCTTGGGAACAGTTCTAACCTGCAAGCCAAGGGGTTCCCAAGTTAGTCGCCTCTTACGTTTAGCAATAGGATCCTGACGAACTGTGATGTGTTGACGATGGTGATGTTCCTTATATTTAAAGTAAGGATAATGGGGTTGCATTCTATTTACTATCATACCTGTCCGTGACACAGGTGACACTGTCGTCTAAGGCTCTGCAATTTCCTTGAATACTGATAAAAGCAGCGTTAAACCTGACTCAATCGCTCATACCAGATATTGCCAGTACAGAGAAACCCAGCCAGGACACCCAGGGGGCGGTTCCCTTATTGAGTGGAACCGCCCCCGAGTCTTGTGTACAGAGCGTCTGCCTGGAGAGCGGAATGTCGGTGGTTCCATCCTCAGCCAGTCAAACCAAAACACGTTAAAAGATGGTCGGTCCCCAAAGGAGACAAAACAAGGCCTGTTCGGCTCGGAGTCAGCAAACTGTATTAGAGGGGAATCCATTTTGAACTGTGGCATGGTTTGTCCATGGGATGGCACTATAAAACCATCATTAGTCCAGACAAGTACAAGCAGCAAGCACAGTGCTATATAAGTGCAATACTCTTGAATAACTGTCATATAGCTGGAATATTGCGGAGTGCAGCATTAAACAGCAAACAAAACTCTTGAATGCGACATTACGCTCCATTTCACCTCACCCTACGGAGTGGAAGGTGTACACACGTTGGGATATGACTCCATGATCATGAATCGCCTGTCAGGAAGTTAGTTTATTGGATGATTTCCCACAAAATGGGACAGTTCTGATTAACAAGGTGCCAGTTTTCTGGGATGGATGTTTGTTGATTATCTGCTGTATGTCCCTGCATGCTGTGATAGTTTGTTTTGCACTTTAACCCAGATGTGCAGTTTACAAAAATAAAGATTAATTTAATTACATCTGTTTCATTTTTTTTTTTATCTCTCCCCTGGCATATAATGTGGGGGGGATACAGTCATCACCTGGGCTGTCTGTCTGTCCATTTGTCTGTCACTCTGTCAGAGCAACAAATTTTTAAAATCAGAAATGTATTTTTTCCTGTTTCTATGGCAACAAGTTGATAGTGGTGTGTGTTTGTCCAGACCACATCTTTAAAACTAATAGGTATTCTTTCATGAAACTGTGCTCACACAGTGACCAGATTAATAATTGGTGCTCTTTGCTATTAAGGGATTTTTAGAATTTTTGTCAGTTCCATGGCAACAAGTTTGACTTTGACTATGTTTATATTGGTGTGTACCTGACTTGGAAATACAAAGTTCTGAATCCCAATTCCATGCTATTATTTTGATAGCTCAATAACTACTCTTGTATATGGATCATCGCTATATGACTGAAATAATGCTGGCTTAAATTTTAACTCACTCACTCTTGTATATGGACAGACAGATTAGATAGAAATTCTCTCAAGTTGGACAAGTAACAGTCAGAATTGTTCTTTTGAATTTGTGGGGGCCTTAGGGATTTGTCATCTGATGATGACTCTTGCTTGTTGTTGCTCTCACCCTTTGTACCTTGAAACATAATCGGGGAACCGGGATTGGAACCAATGATCATGCTGGCGTGCGGAAGGGATGCAACTCTGCACAGTGAATTGCAGCGGCTCAGGTGACTCAGCCACAAGTGCCCTCACGAATAGGATGTGCTCCCTCAGACAAATATTTACTCTCTTAAGGAGACACAAAATATTATTAGTCCTAGCCTTTGTATCCCTTTGAGCCTGCAAGTCAGAGAATACAACATACCTATCACAGGGATGCGCCTCAAGGTCACGATAACCTGAACTGCAGCTTCAGGTACAACTTGGTCACTAAACCTTTCTGATTCAGAACAAGAATACACAGACATGGCACAGGGGAAATAATGACTAACGTTCGTTTTAATTTGATATGGATGTAATAGATGCTGATTGGAAAACCTCTGGCCCTGGTTCAACGGATTAAGAACATTCATTCGGTATATTTTTTATACTATTGTTTATTTCCCTTTTTGGTCAGCTTTGGACGAGAGACGGGACAAACCTTCTAAAAGGCAAGGTTGGTGCAAATCCGAATTTGCAATCGAGGCGTGTATTATATCAAGTATACCAGTTCGTTTCTCTTGCGCTTCTGTATCTACATGTAAGAAGAAGATTTGTTGTTTTGCACATTACATACACGTTAGAATCTTATTTACTGAAACCATCGGAACTGCATTAAGATATTATGGAATGACGTCTCACAAAAATGATCCATGTAATCGTATCCCCATAGATCGAGACTCGCTCACAGGATTGTCTGGTCAATATTCGATTATTGACAGACCGCCGTCATATGGCTGGAATATTGCTGAGTGCAGCGTTCAACAAGAAACAACCAATGCAACTCCATGCCTTGGTGTCTTCATTTCCCTACTGTTGACGTGCAATCGAGCTGCTGTTTCTACCAAGATTTCAAAGAGTGTCATACAGCTCTTACTCGGAAGTTTTTAAATTTTTTATCAAGGTTACAGCATTCAAGGCCCCAGTGAAGCTTTCAAAATGTTTTGTGGTAGACATGTATAGGACATTTCAAAATACGATGCATCAGTGACAAGAATGATTCCCGATGCAATTCCCTATTTTGACTTGCATCTCCCCGTGTTATTTTTTTTCAAATGAACCGTTGACATGCCTTTGCATGTATTTGTGATATGTGCCACCGTTGGGACAGGATACGCACACCTTTTCGCGAAAACCTGGTATAATCACTATTTGAAACTATCTGAAGTGAGTGATATTATATCCAAAATATGAACAGTACTAACGCTTATTCAGTAATCAAAGAACCTTTATACAAAAGTACCCCGCCACAGATAACTTCTCACAAACTGTTCAGGGGTGGATCCAGGATTTAGGGCGATGGAGGCTTTGCTTTTGATTTTCATCTCTAGTTTGCTGAAGGGAACAGGCTGTATTTCCGCTTCGTCTCGTGCTGTGGAAAAGATAAATGGATCAAACAAAGATAAAGGAAACACTGTCAATCCTGTTTTCATTACCAGAGTTTGCTGGCTTCTTAATTACTTTGAAGTTGTTTCTGTGTCAGTTCTAATCCTGAAGCTAGTAGAAACAATTGTCAAGCCAATCACAATCACATCACATAAAGCACATCGAACTGATCTGAGTGAAGCTACTTATCGTGAAACGTATATGTACCATTTTGGGCTTGGGTTATTCATTGTAGAACTAAGTGGGAGGGTTGTGGTAAATGTTGTGTAACTAACTGAACATTCACAATGCGAGTAGGCATTACGATAATAGTCACACTGGGTATGAACCTGTGTTAGCATTGAACGAACAAACGGAGCGTAGAGCAGTCACCATGTTACCCAAGGGGGTCAATCACCAAAGGTATCAATGAATTCTTTGTGAGGAGGCTGTCCCATCATATGCAACAATTAAACGGCGGGTGTGTGTGTGTGAGAGAGAGAGAGAGATTGGGGGGGGGGGGGGGGGGAGGGAGAGTGTGAGAGAGAGAATTACATCACCAGCACTACCGTCCACAACCTGGTACTGATAAGAGTGGGTTAGTGAGTTGGGTTTATCGCCGCTTTTAACAGTCTTCCAGTTATATCGCAGCGTGTCAGCTTAATGTGGGAGGTAAGCCCGAAGTGATGCAGGTCTCAGACGTTTACCACTTCGGTGAAACCCATGAGCACGGGTATGGTGCTGACAAACCTAGAAACAAATTGGGGCGAACCGAAATTCGAACCCACAATCATAGGTTTCTGGCGTGCCCAAGGGACGCAACTCTGCACAGCGAATCACGGCGCCTAGGACGGCTTGGCCACTCCCGGCCCCCGGTACTGATAAGAAGACGCATAACACTCACAGAGTTAGAGGAGACCAAAGGCATATCATATGGGTCACTGGAATAAGAGCGACAAAACCTTGTCTGTTATTATATGTTATCAGATAAGACGTCATTTTTGTCACTGATGCGTCAAATTTGGAAATGTCCTCCCTCATCCCTCATGTCATTTAGTTTCATGGAGAATTTTGTTGTTGTTGTCACTCTTGATCTTTAAGCACAGATCTAAATATGAAACAGATCAGGTGGTTTCACGGGTCTCTTTCATTTCTAGTTAAAATCCTTCATGAACATCTATATGTGTCACAGGTTTGTGCGCGATTGGTTCCTCGAATGCTATCGGCTGAAATGAAGTCACCGCGGGTCACCATCTGTCACTTGTTAACCAGATATAACAGCAATCGAGAATATTTTCACACCAGGCTGCTGACAGGTGAGAGGCGGCCGGGTAGCCTACTGGTTAAAGCGTTCGCTCGTCACGCCGAAGACCCGGGTTCGATTCCCGACATGGGTACAATGTGTAAATATTATAGCTAAAAGCGGCGTAAAATCAAACTCACTCACTCTAACAGATGACGAAACCCGGATCCATCAATATGATCCCGAGAGCAAACAAGGATCCATTGAGTGGAAACACTTTGGGTCTCCCAAAACAAAGATGTTAAAAGCAACGAGATCAAAGCAAAGGCAAAATACACATCGATTATTTACATTGGGAACAACTTGGAATTGTGAATATTATGCCAGCTTCTTAAAAAGGAGTTCATTAATATGTTCATATCCCACGTAGTATGGGGGCAAGTCGATCCTTTACACAGTTTAACACCAAAATCGCTTTGTGGAACGAGACCATTAACATACAAACGGGGCCGACCTGACAGTTGTAAGAGGCGACTAACGGGATCGGGTGGTCAGGCTCTCTGACTTGGTTGATGCATGTTATCGTATCCCAATTGTGTGGATCGATGCTCATGATGTCAATCACTGGACTATTTTGTCCAAGCTCGATTATTTACAGACCACCGTCATGTAGCTGGAATAATACTGAGTGCGGTGTTTAACATCAAACAAAAAAACACTCCTGACAGTATGTGTCCCACCACACATCGCGTATAAAGGAGTCGAATTAATTATGCTGAATATATTTTCAACTTTGAAACTAAAATCACCACCCTGAA
Source organism: Haliotis rufescens (assembly GCF_023055435.1). Classification (NCBI taxonomy): domain Eukaryota; kingdom Metazoa; phylum Mollusca; class Gastropoda; order Lepetellida; family Haliotidae; genus Haliotis; species Haliotis rufescens. The sequence continues at coordinate 2,358,219 of NW_025963813.1, forward strand.
TTATCGCATTTATTGATGTGCATGCATCATGACAATAACTTATATAAATATCGAACCTCGGAAATGCATTGGCCTACCTCCCACGTTGCATGAACGATTATTATGACAATGTGGTCCATAATTAATCTTTCCAAAGTAATAGCTACAATGTTCTAATATTATTTTGTTATGAAGTCGATCTGCACATGGAGACATGAAACCAATAACGTTGAGAGTTAGCATTTGTTAGTTTCAACCATGAACCATACTTCTCTATGAGAGTTACCTCCCTAGTGGTAATATGTTTACTCCTCTTGCCTGACACGGCAATTATTTCACGCTGTCCAAAAGTGCTAATATCTCGCTGCACGGAAACTAGGTTAACGTTTCCAGCATAGCGGTTTGTAGACTTGCACAAGTCTCTAAGGCAATAATTATTAGTTTAAATCATGGCTTCCTGTTGATTGTTGCCGAATAACATCAACATGTTTAGTGTAAGAATTTACAGTGAGGAACACATATTTTCATAATTATATATTTATTTCCTATGTACGCGTATCATTATACACATGTGAGACAAACATAAGGTTCTTTTAAAAGTTTGCTTACATCTTTCCAACGATTACTCATCCTCATGGCCCACGTAATTTTCTCAAACACATAACAAATAAAGCCCGGCGCCTGGCGCCATGCAATAACAGTCTTTTCAGCAATATTATATGTGTCATAAATTCTTAAACAAGTTGGATGATAAACATAACTAGGTATCCGAATGAGTGATTGAGTATGTGTGTATATTCTGTATATTCACGTGACAATATATTATGCTGTAGCATTGTGAGGCCATACTTACTATGGCCCATAATACTGAATAAACATATATATATGTCTGTCTGTCACCTCACAATGGGGGGTTCTTTTGAACGCAACAACATGTGGCGTAGACATACCAAGAAAAATATCCCGAAATTTGGAATTAAAACCTGCAATCATCGGGGTATAATATTATAAGTACCAGACGTCTGTGCCACCGGTGCCTCCTTGGTATGAACACGAAATTAATAATATCATTCAGAGTGGATTTTTCATTTGATAGCTGGTGTGTTTGTGAAAGGGAGAGGGCATTGTTTTTGCCAAGATTAAATATTCATAAATACTCTTGAGTCAGCTGTGCAAATACATAAAACCAGATACGATATAATATCTATAAATAATAAATAAATTAATCTATAATATGGTCTCTGATAGAACCAAGAATGATCTCTGAAGGATGTCTATTTTAATAACATTTTCAAAAATCGTTTCAGAATTCCATTCCAACTTTTCTTTGAACCACAACCGGAAGTATACTATTATGGCAGGTGCTTGCTGAGTGCCGGTGTTATTTTGCATGTTGTCACAGAAATGAAGAGTGTGACGATGAATTCTGTGGCTGTGCTTTCAGTGATTGCTTGTTTCATTGTCGTTACATATTGTTATGATTTGTACGAAACACTTGGAGTGGGAAAAGGCGCCAGCAGTCAGGAAATCAGGAAAGCTTACAAAAAGATGGCCAGGGAATGGTAAGTTCGTGATAGCATTATCGTCATATTATGCAATGTTCTCCATTAGCCTATCGCGATGTAACATTCGATTGCGTGAGCGAGGTGAAAAGCAAGGAATTTCTCGTGATGCGAGAAAAATCCAAATCTCCTTGTGTTTTTTTGTTGCAATTAGTAGGATTATGATGAATATGAGAAAATGAATAAGACTTCAACATCCAAAGATCCCACTGGCAAAAATTTTCACTACCAATTTAGATTACGCTTTTGAATATATTGTATCCATGTAACTGTGTAAACTACATCATTGACGGTGTAACCTATATGTGTAAATTTAATAATACTAAGCATGCTAAGTGATAGACCTATGTCTAAAGGGAAGTTTAACAATGCTCCAACTCGTTTCGCCGATAAACATTTTAATTTGCCCGCATAATCACCTGATGCCAGTTAGCATCAACTACCCAAAAAACTGGAGTTCGGACTAGCGAGGGGGCAACTGGGGGACCTTGTTGACAGCGAAGGGGAATATCCCTTGAGTCCTCACACTTGATTAGATGATTCTTACTGGAACCTTTCACCGTGCAAAATCTGTCTGCTTGTGTAGATATGTATGTTCAATTATGTAGTTAAGTACATAGCAAATACGCTCATTTTATTTTTGCAACAAAGAAGTTCAGCATGTTCAGTTCAAATGCTCAAAACAGCAAGGACCCATATTTTTCCGGCAAATTGCATGATACAATAATTACTGCTCCCATCTTGGGAGCACCTTTAGAATACAGTAGCACAACTTCTCGTGAGCACGATCTCTGCTATAGGTCACATGTCGCAAAGACAAGCAACCAGCAATAGTGAGAATCTGTCGGACGCAACTTGCGACCTTCGTATTGTTAGCCCGACAGCTAACTGACTGAGCTGCGTCCACACTGTGAAACAAAGAGCAAATTTACCTGGTCATGCCTACGACATTACGGAACTGAACAAAAAGGGTGGAATGGGTGATGGACACTTACAAAGGTTACGGGTAGGCATGGTGTCTAGTGACTTTAGTCTACGAACACTTACGAATGATCACGATGCCATTTGGCACACTCATCCCATTCCGTAATCTACAAGAAACCGAGTGGCGGAGGAATGATCTGATATGGCGCGAACTGAAAACGGCTCCAGACGTCGAACTCGCGAGCGCGCATCAATGACATGGTATTTAAAAAATCGTTGGGTGGATTTTGTGACAGAAAAGTGTGGTAGGGAACACTGTAAGGATGATGGGGATAATAGTAAGGAAAGAGTTCGGGGTAACCTACCCTAACACTGGCGACATTTGGAAGTGTTCAGCACCAATATAATATCCCTAATAAACTGCATTCTTGTGCGTAATAATGAAAATTAAGGAACCAAAAAAATAATATATGTATATTAGTTCCCATTTATAACCATGATAACCATTTTAGCCACTTGAATTATGAGAAAAACAAAATAAAGAATATATAAAAAATAAAAGTGCTTTCATAAACTAGCGTTTGCTATAAAATGAGCTGCCGCAGGCTATTTTTAGTAAACAAATATTCAAAACTCTCAACACCGCTGGGCGTATTCAAAGACATTGCTGTGTGGAGATGATAGATCACTGGGAGGAGCTTATGCACACTTAATGACCCCTGACGTCACAGGGCATTGTTTTGCCTGTTTGACTAGCAACAAAATGCTACAAATTACGTTATAGTGTATTGTCACGTGTTTGAAAGGTTTGTGGTACTGTATTCTAAAGGTAGGACCCATCTTGCTTTCCATGTTTCATGTTATAAAGATACACCTGTGTATATGTCGTCATAAGCTTGATGCTCAGTTAACAAATTTATTACAGGTATAATAAGTAGCAGAACCACTCAGATTACCTGACAAGGACTATACAAAATAACCGTGATAACTCAATAAAAGTTCACCAAGCCTCTGAGGGTGTCAAGGATATATTGCAATCAGCGGTTCGCATTAGCCATTTCTCGTTGTCTGGGGGAATTATTCAATCTAAGATTGGGTTATAAATCCAGGTCTGATGTGGTGAATGTGTTACATGTTATGAAATGTTAAGTGGCAGCGCAACAGGAGAGGAATGGTCAGTTGAGTTGCAAAAAATATCGTTCAAATGATTAACCGATTATAATGGGTCGTCAAAACGCACCTGTACAAAGGACCATGGTACAAAGTCCTGAATGCTTTCCATGCTGATCACACCTGCAAGTCCAGACAGACGCCACCCACACAACACGGTGTCTTTGTTTTTTGCGATTGCATCATAGGCCGACACGAGCCAGCGAGCATGTGTTGTTTTAGCGAAAGTACTCTACTCAGCGCTAATGAGAGCTGTTATTTGGTGTGTGATTGGATTAATGTAAGGTTGGATTAAGGTGAGGATTCTCCTGTAAACCTAACAGAGGACATTTTCTTTAGATATAAATCCACTGATGCTTGAGAGGAGGGGGTGTCACATTCATATTGAGTTGCATTTTGGGGTAGGGGCCGCGGTCACATTCTTTTGGAGATGCATTAATTTCACGATATACAGTATTCCTAACTGTTTCAGTTCGGGGTCGACATCTCTGCATTCAGTTTCTGGAATTCTCTCAAAATATTCCTGGCCAGTTTGGCTAGCTAACCTTAAAAGTTACATGCCAGTTTCAAATTTCACTAACCATGGAAACTGCACTGACCATTTTATTTGTTCATGCTCCCGTATTTGCTTCTGTTTCTCTTCATCACTCAATTTGCACTTAAGATATGGACCAGTCACAAGGTGTGCTGTTGTGACATTTTGAATGGGTTACAGATTCAGGGTCAGAGTTCAACTGTCAAAATAGAAGTGAAACCATTCATTGTCCGCGCAATATTTGACGTAAGTTGGTTATGTAACAAGGCTTCTGATTGGTTAAACTGCAAATCAAAACATGTTTTTTATATGGAGTGTTACGATCACTCAAACAAGAAGAAGGGGTGACTTTAATCTCACGACCTCGATTATTGATATTTCTTTGAGTTTTGATGGTTGTATTGATGTACAGAAACGGGAGAAATTTTTCAAGAGATGTGTAAAAAGGTCACCGTTAATATTTCAGTGGGCTGTCGGGCTAGGGACATTTTATTAAATTAAGATATTTCAGAATCTTTGCTATAAGCCACAGGCTATTGGGCAGGCAGCTATTTTGCCCACTGTCTGGATTGGGTGTGTCTCCACCAGTATCGCGGTGATGTCTTGTTGTGAAAATGAGTCGTATTCCATGATCATGTTAACAAGAAGTGTACAATCATATTATTTTAGATAGATTGATACGCAGCAGTTCAAGTGTATGAAAAGGCTTCTTTTACCAAACTGTTTGTTGATTTGAATGATTGACATTTGTATCAATTAATGAAAATAGTTGCCGCATGACAAGCTCTAATTTGGAAATCAGCCACAGTAATTATTTCTTGTCTTGTCATGGTCTGGGTATTTGTTCAATCAGATTATTACTAATGACTAATGTACTGTTGTAGTCATCATGATGAAAATTCCTTTAACAAGAACAGTTACCATAGTTACACTAACAGTGTAGCAAGTGAAATATACAGTAACCATGGTACCTGCAGTTGATTCAGTGCCAGAGTTCTAATTTATATTTCCTTGTTTTATACACGTCCTTGCAAAGAGGAAAATAGTTTCTTTCACTTTTTTAAAGATTAATTTCCTTAATCATCATAAGCATGATTAGGGCTTTGTATTTAGAAAAATGTGTGTTGCAATATATTGCGCTACAGGTATCTTTATTGTGTTACATATTGCGAAATATTGGGAGCTGAAGTGTTTGATTGATGTTAATTGTACTTTTTCTACATACTAAGTAAAAATCGCTGACTAAGGTATTTGAAGTATGCAAATACAGTGATATAAGTGAGTTAACGCTTGACAGAAAAATCCCTTTCTGATGTACACAGAAATTCTGTGAACAGTTTAGCTTAAGCAATACGTACACTTTGAAAAGTGTATTGCAGTATACCAGTACACTGGTTGTACCATGCAAGCCTAGTCCTCATTGATCATGTCAATCCGTGTTATTACCGCAAACCAATTTCGAAATATTTGTTTCAATAAAACTTTAATAGAAAAGGAAATTGATAAAATCAATTCATTTCAATCAACAGATTAAATAGCATTTTTCATAATTTTTAAAACAAATTTGCAAAATTTATTCGTTTGCCCTGACCTACCCATGATCCAACTAAAACATTTAAATAATATGATTAACATAATAAAATGGAGAACATGTACATTGACGTGGGTATATCTATTTTTGAGTCTATGGGACTCTTGGTAGTAATGTTTGGGGGGTCCACCAGGCTGGTGGCAGGATTCCCTTGATCATGTTGGTTTCCAAGAATTTCAGGGGCGGTCAGGTAGCCAAGTGGTTAAAGCGTTTGCTCATAAAGCCAAAGACCCGGGTTTGATTCCCGACATGGGTACAATGTGTGAAGCCCATTTCTGGTGTCCCCCGCCGTGATATTGCTGGAATATTGCTACAAGCGGCGTAAAACCGTACTCACTCACTCACTCCAAGAATTTGACTGATACAGTGATCATGGTGTTGATGTAAGGTGGTTGCACTTGTTCAGGAGCCTCAAGTCTATTACGGTATGCATGGTGAAGATGGGGACTTCCATGGTAGACTGAAGAGAATCAAATGCTCAAACAGAGATGTTTATGTCTTATAAGAAAGGAAATGTCAGATATTTGTACCATGTGATATACAATTTTAATTAATGATTCAAACACCCATCTGTTTGGACTCAGATTGCAAATTATTCGTGTCCATTCTCAATTCTGTCAACATTCATGTGTATATGACTCATTGTTTTGCTTCCACTAGATAACCATGATAACATATTTTATATAAACCTACCGTCACTTTTGACAATAGTATTGTCAGTATTTTGCTGTCTCATAGAAACCTTGTGTGAAGGTACAACAAGTGTGTGTTTTTACATCTGAATTGTAAAGCGTGCTAGGAGGTTTTACGGTGAATATAAGACCTGCTAGGCAGTTTTGTTACAAGAGATGCTCAGCTAAAAGATAGATGCCATAAAACAATTTTTGCAAAGTAAGGCCCCTTAATTCTTGTTTTACTGAGTGAAGAGTGGTTAAAATGGGGATAAGATGTCTCAGAAACTATTGATGCCGTAAGTTTTCTTTTCTCTGGACTGCCCCACCCCTTTCTCTATGTATTGTAATGTGTCCCATATCGGGGAATAGTGATAACGCTGTTTACTTGTTTTATAATCATGATAATATTTCATATTTCTGTTTGAAGTCAATAGATGTTTGTCAGCATAGTGAGAGTTAGCATTTATGGCAGTGATTTTTTATATTTATCAACATTTTACATGTATGTCACCATGATCACATTGATCCACACTGTTTTCCAGGCATCCAGACAAGAATGACGCCCCAAATGCTGCTGACGTATTTACGAAGATAAATGAGGCTTATGAGGTGAGTTCCTGACGAAGTGATCAGCAAAGATAATTACAACATATCATCCTTGGAGGTGTCAGCTGATGGAATGCATGTCATCCTTACAGAAAACGTTTTTAGATACCAGGGTTTTCTTTTGATGCAATGTGTTCACTTATAACATTTTTTGTGAGTTTTTTAGCTCACCTGACTGAAAGTCAAGAAAGTTGAGGTCATGTCCTGTGTGTCAGGCGTCTCTACATAAACCATTGAACCAATGAAGTTGAGACCTGTTCCCACCTGTTCCACTAATTTGTTCAAGAGGTTTGAATCTGATTTTCAATATGGCCACCAAGACAGCCATATTGAAAACACTATTTATGGCCATTACTCAGTCATATTAGTTCAAAATGGAATGAAATTTGGTATGTTTAGTGGTGGGGCACAACAAATAAGTTCCGTTTTTTGTGTGATATTTTACATTTTGACCTTATGTGGATTTGGGGTGGTCGGGTTCGCTCATCAGGTCAAAGACCCGGGTTCAATTCCCTACATGGGTACAATGTGTAAAGCCCATTTCTGGTGTCCTCTGCCATGATATTGCTGGAATATTGCTAAAAGCGGCGGACAACCATACTCACTCATCCATGTGGATTAGTCCTTTGCATTTACAGTGTTCACCATGTTCACTGGAAGCTGAACCTTCTCATGGCCATTAGTCAGCCATCTTCTTTCAGAATGTAATAAAATTTGGTATATGTAGTGGGGCTCTAGATTTGTGCCATTTTCGTGTTGTACTTTTTGTTCTTTGTTTGACCATTGCAGTATTTACTCTTTTCACTTCACATGACCATAATGACACTCTTCAAATTAAATTCAGCATTCTTAGGGCTAAAACAAAAAAATCTGACTCTGCAGAAATGGTAAGTTAGCCTCTTTCTTGAAGGTACATGTATTTATCATGATAAGTTTTTGTAGACCTATGCCAATACATGACCGCGTTTAGCTTTATGAATACTGAACAATTCCTGCTGCATCACAGTGTATGTCCACAAGGTCTTCCCAGTGACGCAGAACAATGAGGGCCTCTGAAGTCCGGGGTAGAATAGGTCTTCAGCAACCCACACTTGCCGTAAAAGGCGACAATGCTTGTCGTAAGAGGCGACTAACAGGATCGGGTGGTCAGGCTCGCTGACTTGGTTGATGCATGTCATGGATCCCAGTTTCATGGATCGATGCTCATGATGTCAATCACTGGATTGTCTGGCCCAGACTCAATTATTTACAGACTGCCGTCATATAGCTGGAATATTGCTGAGTGTGGCCTTTAACAACAAACAAACACTTTCTTTTGATTGTGTTTCAGACTTTGAGTGACCCAGAGAAGAGAAGCACCTATGACAACTATGGCTATACTTCGGCCAGTAACAACGAGGGTCGCAACCACAATTTCCGCCAACAGGGGTTCGCTCCCTTTGACAACTTCTTTGGAGGGGGAGGAGGTGGTGGAGGATTCCGATTTTCTTTTGGTGGCGATTCCATCATTGAAAAACATCGAATTACTCTACGGTGAGTTTCTGGGCTGTTGCCTTGGTGATGTCCAGGGCACCATTCCACACAGCGATCTTACGCTTTTTGGCTGTCGTAAGCCTAGGTTAAAGTATGGGAGTTACGATCATCTTAGAGCTATGACTATAATAAGCTTATGTTAAAGTATGGGAGTTACGATCATCTTTGAGCTATGACTATCATAAGCCTATGTTAAAGTTGGGGAGTTACGATCATCTTTGAGCTATGACTATCATAAGCCTATGTTAAAGTTTGGGAGTTACGATCATTTTAGAGCTATGACTATCATAAGCCTAGGTTAAAGTATGGGAGTTACGATCATCTTAGAGCTTTGTAGAAAACACAGGCCCCTGGTTTATGTGTTGGCCCATATCTTATACCATATGTTAATATTTTTTTATTATGAGTGGGTTTTTCTGTGGACATGGTGGAAGGCCTCGTTACGGTTGCGTTGCTGGAGATGATGCCATGTGTGTCTTCAAGCCAGGTGTAGAACAAAACAATGGGAAGGCAAATAACATGAACAACAGTGTCCATTTTAATGTTACCAGATCTCATTAATGAGATTATCCAGTCATGATTGTTGTCTTCCTCAGTTTGTAACCACGGTAACGATAATTTACTCTATTTCAGCAATTTTGAGACGAAGGTGGTGCCGGAGAGTTTCACTCGGCCATGTTTTATGTACGTCTACACCAGTTTCTGCTTCGACTGCCTGAGGATTGAGCCGTACATTGAGAAGATCATCATGGAGCTACAGAGCGTGGGTGAGTATATCCGGGTCATGTTCCGCTCTCAATGCAATCATTTTAGGAAGCTGACATCTGATTGGCTGAGCACATTCTTAAAGTATATTATTCATGTTAATCGGTCAAAGGTCACTCAGGGGTCACCTGGTGTGATATTCCAAGGTGGATTTGTCAGACGTTCAAAGGTCGTATTGGCATAAACTGTCTGATTTTAGTCAGATTGGGGTTTAACATAAGAAGTAGTCTTTTAAGACTGGCATCACTGGCTCTCCTCCCTTTGAGACTGCCTCCGTGGTCTTGTGGTAGAATGGAAGGTCCGGGGTTAGATCCCCGACTGCGTCATACCAAAAGACATTAAAAGGGGCTAAAACAAGGACTAGTTTATCTCGGAGTCAGTATACTGTGTCTGAGTATTTATGTTAAACTGCGGCATGGTATCTCAGTGAGCTGGCACTATAAATCGGCATCAATCCATGCTAGTACAGGCCGCCACACACACACATGGATGCACCTCACTATATAAGTGCAATAATCTTAAACCCAATTTCACCTCACCTCCTCCTGATGACGACCCACATCTGACCCACGGCTGATCATCCTTGATGTTTCAGTGAACTGCATCTCCATTCCTATTATGATATACAACATGGACCCCACTATAGCGTTATCTGGAGTCCACTTCAAATGAAACATCACTGAAAATAATTGTCCGATCAAATTCACTGTTCTTTCTTGACTGAAAAAATGTCTTTATGACCAGTCCCTGAAGGCTGAAGGATCACCCAAACTATACAGAGAAAGAGGCTTCAATGTTAGTTTAACATTACTGCATTAATGAAGTGTTACAATTCAATGTTAAAAACCCTCGGAAAATAAGAACTTTTTAAAGAATGTCAATTCTGAAGTGATGATTTGCCTGCCAAGGGTACTTTGTTTGCTTGCTTTGCTGGTTGTGATGTGGCCCCTTCCATCCACCTCCTCATTCTGCGTCTTCCACCCCACACTCTACGTCTTCTGCCCCCAGAGGGGGCACGGGTGGCCCAGTCTAAGGCGCCGTGATTCACTGTGCAGAGTTGTGTCCCGTGGGCACGCCAGAAACCTATGATTGTGGGTTTGAATCCTGGTCCGCCCCAATTATGTTTCTAGGTTTGTCAGCACCATACCCTTGCTCATGGGTTTCACCGAAGTGGTAAACATCTGAGACCTGCATCACTTCGGGCTTTCCTCCCACATTAAGCTGACATTCCGTGATATAACTGGAATACTGTTAAAAGCGGTGTTAACCCAAACTCACTCACACTCACTCTGCCCCCAGAATCTGCGTCTTCCACCCCTCAGTCTGCGTCTTCACCCCCCTCACTCTACGTCTTCCCCTTCCACCCACAGGTCTGTGTGTTGGAGCAGTTCATGACATGCACAGTCAGGGTGTGGTCAGTCACCTCCGGATCAGCCACGCCCCTGCCATCCTTGGCATTGTCAATGGCCGACCAGTGCACTATAAAGGCGGGATCAGCATGAACATGCTGCGAGAGTTTGTCCGAGGCTGGTTCCCCAAGAACACTCTCCATACGGTAAGTCATTTGAGGCTGAAGGAATTCTATATTTCAGTCAGGTGTGTTTCATCTATTTCCATTCAAAGAAAGGTGCCACTGGTAGTCCAGTCAACTGAAGGGATGTTTTTTGCTTGGGGGGAGGTGGGGGGAATTCAGGGTCAGAATAGGTCTATTGGATGGTCATGCTCGATAACTTGTTTGATTGTGTGTCATCGTACCCCAACAGTTTGACATGATGCTCACATTATCAAAACTGGTTTGTCTGACCTTGGCTTGATTATTTCTGACCGCCTCTGTGGTCTAGTGGTAGAGCGTCAACCCGGAGAGCGGAAGGTCCGGGGTTCGATCCCCGGACGCGTCATACCAAAAGACGTTAAAAGATGGTACTTGTTGTTACCCTGTCTTGCGCTCAGCATTAAGGGGCTAAAACAAGGACTGGTTGGCTCGGAGTCAGTATACTGTGTCTGAGTGGGGTATTCATGTTAAACTGTGGCATGGTATCTCAGTGAGCTAGCACTATAAATCAATCCGGATTAGTACAAGCAGCCACACAAACACACACACGTACATGCACGTCGCTATAAAAGTGCAATAATCTTGGACGCAACGTTAAATCCCATTTCACCTCACCTTGATTATTTCTCAGTTGCTTTGATATACATGTAGCTGGAATATAACCGTGATAACAAGCTCTGTTGTAAAAACTGAATCTACAGAACTGGATCACAACATTGTATTGTGCAGGTTAATGACAAAAACTACGATGAGTTCCTGAGTGGCTGGGCGGACAACAGGGTGCGAGCTATCTTCTTCTCCCAGAAAGATCAGCCATCTGCCCGGTTCCTGGCGCCAGCGTACTACTACCGGGAGTACGTGAAGAGTGGCTACGTCAACACACACTCACCGGGGGCAGCTCGGATCATGAAGATGTTCGGCGTCAATCACAACCGAGAAACACTCCTCATGTTCAACGAGGAGGTTTCTTCTCCTGTGGCCTCTGTTGCTGTAAGTATTACTGTAGATGTCATTGTTGCTGTAAAAATGTATAACAGTGGATACATATTCTGTGGATCGATGCTCATGATATTAATCACTGGATTGTGTGGTCCAGACTCTATTATTTACAGACCGCTGTCACATAGCTGGAATATTGCTGAGTGCAGTGTTAAACAACAAACCAACCAACTGTAGCAACATTTACTGTACAGATTACGGTAGAACAGGGATAGATTTAGCAACAAATTTGTATGTAGCCAGCAGGGATTGCTCCTCTTGAAAGTTATTGGCCCTTTTCAAAGCTAGCTTGCCTACAACTAAATGTTAGAGCTCCTCACCCCTGCGACGTTATTTCCTGCCCTCTGAGATTAAATCTTGGCTTCCATTTGCCTCATTTCATGGGGATTTATGAGCAAATAAAGAAGTTGTTGTACACAACATGACAAAATGGCGTCCGGTTGTCTTTCTACTGAGATGATCCAATGAAGCAAATTAAGTATACACGGAGAAGGGGTGAACTTTTGACTAGCCAGATGGGCCATCTACTTTACAATTCAGCAAGCCCTTTGTATTTCAAACTGGCCACGGGCCAACAGGCCAGCAGGTAAATCGCCCCTTGTAGAAACATATAATTTATGTTTCATAGTGTGATGACAGTCAAAACAGGAATTTATGGCTATGATTTAATTGAGGTAAAGCTTCCATAATTCTGTCGATGAAGGTGAATTTAATGTTGGTTAAATGTTAGTCCACAAAAACCTGTTATTGATGGTCATTGTTGGACACCGGTGTGCACCGGAAATGTGACTCCATATCAATGCGACTCCCCCCACCCCCTCCCCAGTGGAAATAGCACCGCTTATTAACACTGAGAAAAGCACTTCTGTAAAAACAATAAACAATGTTTTCCTAAAAATCAACACACAGTTTATATGTTTACTCTGTTGACTGGCATTAAGGATGTTCCAAGGGAATAAAATAATTGAACCAACAACCATGACAACAGTACACTGATTGGTATGCGCAGAAGGTGTCAACAAGCTTGACACAAGTGGGTAGAACTCTTGACCCAAGCAGTGATAACCTCGCTGGATGCATATTGTGTAATTCCTATTGTTATACTTGTTACAACAACTGCTCAATATACCGTGTTTGTGTTATTATTCAAGTTGGTATTTCCGCAAGTGTGCAGTGAGGCCATCTTTTTGTCCATAGTCATTTTGGAGACATAAATGCGAAGTTAATTAATGCAAGCAAAGACCACTCACATTTTTCGCATTTTATTCACGGTTGCGTTAATTTCAAGATTTACCGTACTTATATCATGTGTTTGTTTCTGTTTTCCGATACTCATAGGATGTGTTTGTTTCTGACAGATGCAGCAGTTACCGAGGAAGACATTGGATGAAGTGATCGAGTCCAACAAGTTTCTGCTGCTGCCACGACTGTCGTCACAGAAGTTCCTGGACACGCTTTGCCCAGCAGAACCCAAGCTAAAAAGAAGGAAGTAAGAACTACTTTATCTTCCAATAAACCTGTCTGATGAACTTGGTACCACCATCTGAGGTCACCAAACAGGAACTCATTTTGAGATCCATACATCATCTCAAATGTCCCCCGAGTTTATCCTTAATTTGGATATCAACATGTTCAAATTCTAGAAATTTTGTACCAAAATTAATAATTCAGTCTTCATGTTTTCAGATGATAATGTACTTATTAAGTTACGCCAACTTAAGAAATTATTCCTGTTTTCAGATTTTGTGTTGTCTTGGTAACCAAACAGTCGGTTGACCATGACCCCCATAGGGTATCCTTCAGGAATTTTGCACAGTCCAAGAAGTTCTCTGATGACAAGGTTAAATTTGTGTACATTTACGAGGACACCCAGCACAAGTTTATCAGCACTCTCACCAAGGGCAATGTCACCAGGAAGGAAAGCACAGTTGAGGTAACTTTCGGGGATTTCTATTGTCAACATATCACAGGCTTGTAATTTGTTTACAATATGTTGCTCCCTCACCCATGAATACATACAATCTTACTGAAATCTTGAGGACATCCCATTAGGTCACGTCTGAACGACCTTTCATCAGATCAGTTGGAAACTGTTTTTTAATTTTGCAACTTCAAACGTGGTATTCCAAACAACAGTTACAGGCTCATAGTCTATCTCTTGCTTCAATCGAAATTTTGAAACTTTCCATAGCCCATGATAAGTACTGCCATACAATCTCGGCCATCTCTTTTCTTATATCTTTCACATCAATTATTTTAGTGGCCATTATGTGCTATAATGTTGCCATCTGCAGTGCTAGTGGCCATTATTTATATGCTTTAATGTTGCCATATACTGTCTGAGTGGCCATTATCATGATTATGTGCTATAACGTTGCCATACACTGTGTGAGTGGCCATTATCCGGATTATGTGCTATAATGTTGTCATCTGCAGTGCAGGTGGCCATTATTTATGTGCTATAATGTTGCCATACACTGTGCGAGTGGCCATTATGTGCTATATGTTGTCATCTGCAGTGCAGGTGGCCATTATTTATGTGCTATAATGTTGTCATATACTGTGCGAGTGGCCATTATGTGCTATAATGTTGCCATCTGCAGTGCAGGTGGCCATTATTTATGTGCTATAATGTTGCCATACACTGTGCAAGTGGCCATTATGTGCTAAAATGTTGCCATACACTGTGCGAGTGGCCATTATGTGCTATGTTGCCTTCTGCAGTGCAGGTGGCCATTATTTATGTGCTATAATGTTGTCATATACTGTGCAGGTGGCCATTATGTGTTATATTGTTGCCATCTGCAGTGCAGGTGGCCATTATTTATGTGCTATAATGTTGCCATATACTGTGTGAGTGGCCATAATGTGCTATATTGTTGCCATCTGCAGTGCAGGTGGCCATTATTTATGTGCTATAATGTTACCGTCTACACTGCAGGTAACCATTATTTATGTGCTATAATGTTGCCATATACCATGATACAGTCAAGTCTCGTTAATCCGACATCGTTGGTTGCACATGATTGTGTCGGATTAACGAGTATGTCGGATTAACGAAATTAAGTGATTTGTGATCGAAAATCGGACGTCTTCACGATAGATAATCACCGTGTGTACCTTGTAATAAAATCATTAAAAACGAAATATTAATATTGTTATGTTGTTTATTCATTCATTCCTTAATCTATAATTAATGACTATGCAAAAATAATAATAATTTTCCCATTTATGCATAACAATAGAGACATTACTCACTGAATTTATCACATGATCAACGACACACGTTTCCTCGTGTAAATGCAAGTGCTACTGTCTTAACAACTTGCTTCATCCACTTAAAATAGTCTGTCAGTGCGTGTCAAAACACGGGGTTGTGTACTCGTGGTCAGATGACCACAGAGTACGCTGATCACTGTGTCGGATTAACGAGACTGATTAATGAGTGATTTCGGCAATTCGTTGCAAATTAGGTGTGTCGGAGTCGGAGTGTGAGAATGTCGGATTAACGGGACTAAATAGCACTGAATCAATCGGTTCCCATCATTTGTGTCGGATAAAGCCGAGTGTCGGATTAACGAGTGTCGGATTAACGAGACTTGACTGTATACTGTCCGAGTGGCCATTATGTGCTATGATGTTGCCATCTGCAGTGCAGGTGGCCATTATTTAAGTGCTATAATGTTGCCATTCACTGTGCAAGTGGCCATTATGTGCTATAATGTTGCCATACACTGTGTGAGAGGCCATTATTTATGTGCTATAATGTTGCCATATACTCTGAGAGTGGCCATTATGTGCTGTGATGTTGCCATCTGCAGTGCAGGTGGCCATTATTTATGTGCTATAATGTTGCCATACACTGTGTGAGTGGCCATTATGTACTATAATGTCATCTGCAGTGCAGGTAACCATTGTTTAAGTGCTATAATTTTGTCATATACTGTGCGAGTGGCCAATATGTGCTATAATGTTGCCATATACTGTGCGAGTGGCCATTATTTATGTGCTATAATGTTGCCATATACTGTGTGAGTGGCCATTATGTACTATAATGTTGCCATCTTCTGTGCAGGTGGCCATTATGTATTTGCTATAATGTTGCCATATACTGTGCGAGTGGCCATCATATGGTTTAATGTTACTATCTACTCTGCAGGTGGCCATTATTTATGTGCTATAATGTTGCCATATACTGCATGTACTGTGCAGGTGGCCATCATGTGGTACAATGTTATTATCTACTGTGCAGGTGGCCATCATGTGGTATAATGTTACTATCTTCTGTGCAGGTGGCCATCATGTGGTATAATGTTACTATCTACTGTACAGGTGGCCATCATGTGGTATAATGTTACTATCTACTGTGCAGGTGGCCATCATGTGGTATAATGTTACTATCTACTGTGCAGGTGGCCATCATGTGGTATAATGTTACTATCTACTGTGCAGGTGGCCATCATGTGGTATAATGTTACTATCTTCTGTGCAGGTGGCCATCATGTGGTATAATGTTACTGTCTACTGTGCAGGTGGCCATTATGTGGTATAATGTTACTATCTACTGTGCAGGTGGCCATCATGTGGTATAATGTTACTGTCTACTGTGCAGGTGGCCATCATGTGGTATAATGCTACTGTCTACTGTGCAGGTGGCCATCATGTGGTATAATGTTACTGTCTACTGTGCAGGTGGCCATCATGTGGTATAATGTTACTATCTTCTGTGCAGGTGGCCATTATGTGGTATAATGTTACTTTCTACTGTGCAGGTGGCCATCATGTGGTATAATGTTACTATCTTCTGTGCAGGTGGCCATCATGTGGTATAATGTTACTATCTTCTGTGCAGGTGGCCATCATGTGGAGGATGGACAGCCAGAAGTTGAACTATGAGTTCCTGGAGTCTGGCTGGAGCATCAACAGTGAGCGTGTGGGGGCATCACGGGAACAGCTGGAGGCACGGCTCCACACCCTCCTCACCTCAGACCGACTTCTCCCCTACAAGGCTATCTTCACAGAGCTCTACAATGAACATGCACTGGTGAGGACATCCATCTCTGCTTCAGTACAATGGAGTGTTGAATCTAGGGTATTTTAGTGCCTGTTTTAGCAAAACGCAATCCATGGTCAATTTTATATATCCACAAAGCTTCAGTTCATTTCGTGCAGAGGGTGAAGGGTGCGGAGTGTAGTATGAACATGATGAGGAGAAACAGTTATTAGATGTGCATATCTGGACTTGGCTGTTGTCAACCTCAAGGGGGTTAATGTGCAGATCTGGACTAGGCCCCTGTCTACCTAAAGAGGGTTAATGTGCAGATCTGGACTGGGCTGTTGTCAACCTGAAGGGGGTCAATGTGCAGATCTAGACTGGGCTGTTGTCCACCTAAAGGGGGTTAATGTGCAGATCTTGTCTGGGCCCCTGTCTACCTAAAGGGGGTTAATGTGCAGATCTAGACTGGGCTGTTGTCCACCTAAAGGGGGTTAATGTGCAGATCTGGATTAGGCTCCTGTCTACCTAAAGGGGGTTAATGTGCAGATCTGGACTTGGCTCCTGTCTACCTAGTGAGGTTAATGTGCAGATCTGGACTAGGCTCCTGTCTACCTAAAGGGGGTTAATGTGCAGATCTGGACTGGGCTCCTGTCTACCTAGTGAGGTTAATGTGCAGATCTGGACTAGGCTGTTGTCAACCTCAAGGGGGTTAATGTGCAGAACTTGACTGGGCCCCTGTCTACCTAAAGGGTGTTAATGAGCAGATCTGGACTAGGCTGTTGTCAACCTAAAGGGGGTTAATGTGCAGATCTAGACTGGGCTGTTGTCCACCTAAAGGGGGTTAATGTGCAGATCTGGACTAGGCTCCTGTCTACCTAAAGGGGGTTAATGTGCAGATCTGGACTGGGCTCCTGTCTACCTAGTGAGGTTAATGTGCAGATCTTGACTGGGCCCCTGTCTACCTAAAGGGTGTTAATGTGCAGATCTGGACTAGGCTGTTGTCAACCTAAAGGGGGTTAATGTGCAGATCTAGACTGGGCTCCTGTCCACCTAAAGGGGGTTAATGTGCAGATCTGGACTGGGCTCCTGTCTACTTAGTGAGGTTAATGTGCAGATCTGGACTAGGCTCCTGTCTACCTAGTGGGGTTAATGTGCAGATCTGGACTTGGCTCCTGTCAACCTAAAGGGGGTTAATGTGCCGATCTGGACTAGGCTCCTGTCTACCTAAAGGGTGTTAATGTGCAGATCTGGACTGGGCTGTTGTCCACCTAAAGAGGGTTAATGTGCAGATCTGGACTGGGCTCCTGTCTACCTAGTGAGATTAATGTGCAGATCTGGACTATGCTCCTGTCTACCTAGTGAGGTTAATGTGCGATCTGGACTTGGCTCCTGTCTACCTAAAGGGGGTTAATGTGCAGATCTGGACTAGGCTGTTGTCAACCTAAAGGGGGTTAATGTGCAGATCTAGACTGGGCTGTTGTCCACCTAAAGGGGGTTAATGTGCAGATCTGGACTGGGCTCCTGTCTACCTAGTGAGGTTAATGTGCAGATCTGGACTTGGCTCCTGTCTACCTAAAAGGGGTTAATGTGCAGATCTGGACTTGGCTCCTGTCTACCTAGTGAGGTTAATGTGCAGATCTGGACTGGGCTCCTGTCTACCTAGTGAGGTTAATGTGCAGATCTGGACTAGGCTCCTGTCTACCATGTCTACCTAGTGAGGTTAATGTGCAGATCTGGACTTGGCTCCTGTCTACCTAAAAGGGGTTAATGTGCAGATCTGGACTGGGCTCCTGTCTACCTAGTGAGGTTAATGTGCAGATCTGGACTGGGCTGTTGTCTTTCTAAACATGCTGAAAAGGTTTATCTGAAATGTTGAGTTGCTTTCCTAAAGAGGCTGACCGTTTGGTTTTTTATGTTGGCCCTAAAATAATAGGAGTGTTCAATTAGTATGCCTGACTTGCCCGACCTGTGAACATATAGTGTCAGGCAAGTGGGAAAAGTTATTTTAGTTGCCCTTTGGCAAGTATGAAAATTGGCTGTAGTAAGTTTGAAATTTAGAACATGCCTCATGTATTTGTCAACTGCAGATAAAGTATGTGACTAGCCATTTTTCTCTTCTGCACATCTCCCATTATCTGTTGCTTCAGTTATAAAGATTTGTTGTCTAATTGCAGTTTTCTTCTTAATTCTTACTTAGCAGGGCAAGTTAAAAATAAGGCTGGGCAAGTAGCATTTGTAAGCTTATTTGACTGTGGGCAAATAGGAAATTTGGTATTTGAACACCTGTATTTTTGTCCCTCATTTTACACAAGAAATTGTTTGCAGGACATATTGACAACCAGGTCTATCTCCAACAGTCTGAATAGATTTACTAGTCCAGGGCTTACAGAATAGCATCTTGCATATAACTTTAACACATCCATTGTGATTTCAGAGTTTGCTGACAAGGATATTTCACAAGCTCTTTGACTGGGCAGACAGACTCTTCTTTTTTGCTTTTAGGTAAGTGCTGGTAACCATGGTAACTTGTACCACGATGTTCATGCTGGGTATTACCAGAACAGAGAAATCTCAAGTTTCCCATGCTTGTCCCTGTTGGTAGTTCATGAGCAAAAGTGAGTGAGTGAGTGAGTGAGTTGGGTTTAATGCCGCTTTTAACAGTATTCCAGTTATATCACGGCGTGTCAGCTAAATTTTGGATTAAAGCCTGAAGTGATGCAGGACTTAGACGTTTACCACTTCGGTGAAACCCACGAGCACGGGTATGGTGCGGTCTGGTGTGGTCTGGTGTGGTGTGGTCTGGTGAGGTGAGGTACATGTACACAACCTAGTCCAAGATAAATATGTGTGAGATATCAGTTTTAGTTATCATGACATAATGGGATAGCCCATGGAAACCCTGTGCTGGTACAAAATATAAGTGTATAATCATGATGAAGTCTACTTGTCAGTTTGATTAAGAATGACAGAGTAGAAACATCCCTTTGACAAATGTTGAATGTTGTTAATGTACAAGTATTCCAGCCCAAGTATGATAAGATGACATTGCGTGTGCTTCCAGCTATGACGGGATGACGCTGATGACCGTCATGTTCGCTGTCTTGTTCGTCATCCTGGCCGGCTACTCCATGCAGAAGTTGGCCAGTGTGGAACACGACAAGGTCAAGAGGCAGATGGATGCCAAGAAGAGGAACATGCGCCCTCCTTCCAGGTAGGCAGATAACTCACACTGGAATATGGGCAGTAATACTCCAATGGGGGGACAACTCTTTCCATTTACACTGGAAAAAGTTAGTAATACTCCAATAGGGGGACAACTCTGTTGATTTACACAAGAATAAAGGCAGAAATATTCCGTGGATTCGCACTGTTAAATCGGGAGAAATACTCAAATGGGGAGACATCTCTGTGGATTCACGATGTAATATTGGCAGAAATACTCCAATGGGGAGACAACTCTGTTGATTCAAACTGGAATATGGGCAGTAATACTCAAATGGGGAGACTACTCTGTGGATTCACACTATTGTATTGGCAGAACTACTCAAATGGGGAGACTACTCTCTGGATTCACACTCTTGTATTGGCAGAAATACTCAAATGGGGAGACAACTCTGTGGATTCACACTATTGTATTGGCAGAAATACTCAAATGGGGAGACAACTCTGTGGATTCACACTATTGTATTGGCAGAAATACTCAAATGGGGAGACAACTCTGTGGATTCACACTATTGTATTGGCAGAAATACTCAAATGGGGAGACAACTCTGTGGATTCACACTATTGTATCGGCAGAAATACTCCAATGGGGAGACAACTCTGTGGATTCACACTATGGTATCGGCAGAAATACTCCAATGGGGAGACAACTCTGTGGATTCATATTAGAATATCGGCTGTAATGTTGCTGGAATATTGCTGACTATATCGCAATACCAATACCTGTAACACAATATTTTGAGCCATACAAATATTTTACCAATACACAGCCCTATTAACAGAGATTCACTGTCATGTGGATGAAACGTACGTAAAACTATTATCTGTTATTCCAGCACGCCGGACAACCAAACAATCCATCTGTACGACCTGAGGTTCGAGACGTACAAGAATCTGGTGGCTGAGGCAGACACAGGCCTCACCATTGTCATCTTCGTCAACGAGACATCAAAAGAGCAAATGTTGACACGCTTTGCCCAGATCATGCAGCCATATTCCAGGTAGGTTGTGGTTATGATCAGCTTGGAGGATCAAGCAACCCTTTTGTCAGAACAATAGCCAATTGTGTCCCTTAGAAGTGCCAGGATTAAATATCAGTGGGTTGAACTCCAGATTCCTCCTGATGATGATCTTTGTTTTGTTTATCTATGTACTGAACATGTCAGGTGTGTTTAAACTGAACTCACTCGAGGGCTCAAGATTCCTTGTATTAGTGTGGCAGTGGTTAAAGATAATGGCACTTTGACAATTATTATTACACAATTGAAATAAATTCCTTGTGTTTAATCATGTTAATGGGCACACATTAAAAGAAAAGAAAAACTCGTACAGACAGGGGGACTTGCAAATCAGTAAACTGGAACAATACACAGTAAATTAGCATAGGAACATGCTTAATATACAGTAGGACTCACAAAATATCTTTCCTCTTTGGCACAGATAACATACAAAAGTTCCAAAGGGCTCATCTTTTTATTAGTGGCACACTGAAATCTGAAAGTCATCCTTTTCTTCATTGATAAAGATGTCGTTTAAGAAGTTAGAGTTCACTTCACTGTTGATCATGTTGATGAAACTTCCTTTCACAAAAGCGTTTCTAACCGTGCACTGACTGCTACCTCATGTGCTGCAGGTACAGTGCCCTGACCTTCGCCTACCTTCAGCTGGAGTACTACATCAGCTGGTACCAGCACCTTCTGGAGCTCAGCCTAAACTTCAAGGTCAAGCTCAACAACATCAACATCAACAGCTGTGTCGGCACCGTCCTCGCCATCAACGGCTACCGCAAATACTACTACATCTTCCACCCGAAGAAGGCGCGGCAGTGGATGAAGGAACACAATAATCTTTCAAGGGCCATCGGTTTCCTTGACGACGACTCCGATTCCGACAAGGAACAGGACAATATGGACTTCAGTAAGAAATATCTCAGTGGGTTGGCCATGTGGATGGATCGTATATTTGATGGCTCGGCTGTTAAGGTCCGACTAGATTACTGGCCTGAGATGTGTTCATGATGTTTGTGATGTGTACTAGTTTATTCTATTTATTTATGTGATCAAGCATTTACACATAATTGCTCATTACAGAAGAGTAGTTATTTACCTCATTTGTTTTCCTTTTCATATTTCTTAAAACGTTTTTTCTGGTCTTTAAGATGAAAGTATAAACAGATTTTTTCTAGATCAGGGTTAAATATTTTTAGTGTAAATATAGTTAATATTGAAATGGCACTTGAAGACAAGTTGGTGCCTGCAGATCACATTTGGCAATCATGCTTGTGATGATATTTAAGGTTTGAGGCCAGTGATAAATGTACAATTAAATTGGACAAACACAAGGAAATTGATGAACATACTTATGCACAGTGTGATTCACAAATTTAACCTGGAAGTCAGAAAATGAAAAGGATATTATAGATCTCAACAGAACGAAGGAAGAAACTTTCTAAGTTAGATGTTCCTTTTTGGCAAAGTTCCGAAAGGCTCATCTTGAGTGGCTCACTGATATTGGAAAGTAATCTCTCTTCATGGAGAGAGGGAGACCGAGTTAGCTAGGCTTTGAATTCACCGTATTGATGAAACTTTCTTAAACGTTTATTCGGCATTCCATTAAACATGTTAAACGTATAATATGTGATTGATTAATTTGTTTGAGCTGTTGTTGGCAGATTCCTTAATAGGCAATCCACACGACATAATCTGTAATGCAATGTAATATGTGTAAGCTCAGATTATTCAGTATTATGTTGTTATGCTTGTTTCAAGAGATGTGCAGTGTGTTCTTTGAGAGTGAACTACTCTGTGAGAGTGAACTACTAGATCTCCCTTCATTTCACAGCCAGTTGTTACGCTTTTAGCGGAAGTGGAGAGAAAGAACCTTGTCCTAGTCCTAAGGTGACCCTTGTGTCTGTAGGACATGGCTGTTCTTGTCCTAGTATGACCCTTGTGCCCTTGTGTCTACGGGACATGTAGGGCATGGCTATTCTTGTCCTAGTATGACCCAAGTGCCATTGTGTCTACAGGACATGTAGGACATGGCTATTCATGTCCTAGTATGATCCTTGTGTCTACAGGACATGTAGGACATGGCTATTCTTGTCCTAGTATGACCCTTGTGTCTACAGGACATGTAGGACATGGCTATTCTTGTCCTAGTATGACCCAAGTGCCCTTGTGTCTACAGGACATGTAGGGCATGGCTATTCATGTCCTAGTATGACCTTTGTGTCTACAGGACATGTAGGACATGGCTATTCATGTCCTAGTATGACCGGTGTACCCTTGTGTCTACAGGACATGTAGGACATGGCTATTCTTGTCCTAGTATGACCTTTGTGCCCTTGTGTCTACAGGACATGTAGGGCATGGCTATTCTTGTCCTAGTATGACCCTTGTGTCTACAGGACAAGTAGGACATGGCTATTCTTGTCCTAGTATGACCTTTGTGCCCTTGTGTCTACAGGACATGTAGGGCATGGCTATTCTTGTCCTAGTATGACCTTTGTGCCCTTGTGTCTACAGGACAAGTAGGGCATGGCTATTCTTGTCCTAGTATGACCCTTGTGTCTACAGGACAAGTAGGACATGGCTGTTCTTGTCCTAGTATGACCTTTGTGCCCTTGTGTCTACAGGACATGTAGGGCATGGCTATTCTTGTCCTAGTATGACCTTTGTGCCCTTGTGTCTACAGGACAAGTAGGACATGGCTGTTCTTGTCCTAGTATGACCCTTGTGCCCGTGTGTCTACAGGACATGGACATTCTTGTCCTATTTTCGTGTGCCAGTGCTTCCTCATTTTCATGATTTGTATTTGAAGAAAACTTGATAAATGTTAGACAGATGTGCAATATTGTAGTGTAGTCAACATTTCAGGTTTAATTACAGTGGTTCTAACTCAGGCATGTAATTATATGATGCATCAGCAAGGACTAAACATGACTTTATGTTCCTTGTAGTTGGACATAGAAATCCACAGTTTCAAGTGGCTCGAGAAAGGCAGTCCATACTCACTACCTACAATAGTTTAGTATTGTTAGCCCTATCTATTTGAGATGCTTAAGAAGTCTGTCAGCCATTTGAACGCCTGGATGTAAAGACGTGTGATATGTATAGGAAGTTCATTATGTTCCGTGTTGTGAATATTGTCTCTTAAAAATGTCCTGAAGTATGTCCTCAGTCTCTCAGTAATGCCACTTGAATCACGCAGAGCTAACATGAGTGACGGCCTTATCAAATGCAGAGCAAGGACAATGTTTTGCCAAAGTAGAATGTCTTAAGTGATCGGCCCTGATCTTGATGATTAGTCGCTATATGGCCAAAATAATGCTGATGCAATGTTAAATTTTCATTCTCTCACTCACCGATAATTGATCATCAAATACTTCAAGGTCATCACGTAATTGAAGTAGGTGTCCTACCGGAGGTCAGGATTAATGACATAGAACTTAGGGCTGTAGTGAGCTTAAGTATCTATGCATTGAGATGCTTTGGGTTTGAGCCGCATCATGTTTCGTATCGCGATCACAGGCTTGTTAAGTAAGTTTCTTGTTTCTCTTTACCACATACCCCTAATACTACCCCTGACCCCTGACCCCTAATACTACCGCTGACCCCTAATACTACCGCTGAGCCCTAATACTACTGCTGACCCCTGACCCCTAATGCTACCGCTGACCCCTGACCCCTAATACTACCGCTGACCCCTAATACTACCGCTTACCCCTAATACAATCTCTGATTCCATTTTAAATTAATTTTAACCACTTTTAACAACTGAAATAACTTGTGATACTCAAATTCCGTGTTAGGATTCCATCTTTTGCACACACCATGACATTTTTAGTGTGCCAGACTTGCAGGGGATTGTAGCAGTGGTAACCATGGTCACAGCCTGTCTCATGTTCAGTCGCAGGAAGCCCTGAAGAGGCCACATGGTACATAAGAATTAAGTTTATTTTTGTCGATTTGTAACTTTAATATGAAAAGAGAAAATCCTCCCCCTCTAACCTGTCAGTTTTGAAAAAGGTAGTGAGAAACATGAGTATGTTTTAACAGGCCTTACTATCAAGATACAGAGACAAAGTGTTAGTTAAGCCCCAGAGCTGGTGGTATGTATCCTGATGTGGGCGGCTGAGATTGTGACCATCTGCCCAAATGTACAAGATGAAAGACTTGTGTGTCTTCGGTATTAATGTGTTGTCAGCAGGTCCTGACAAGCAAGTTCAGGCTGTCTCCTTTGTGTCATGGTATAACTGTATGTACATTTGTCTCTCCAAAATGTGAACACATTTCCTACCATGCCAACATTCCTATGATATATTACTCAATGTCCCACTGCCGGATGTTTGCTTGTAGACAACTGTTACAAAGACCTACAGTCCAACCTTGTTGTCCTAAACTCGGATGAGTTGAATCCCTGGTTGGGTTGAACTCACAATCCTGTCCATGTTAAACTCTAACTGTATTTACCATAGTCGACGTCATAAGCGTCCCGCTTTAATAAGTGCCCACGGCAATATTTGCTAATATATTGGCTTATGAAAAATCCCAATTAGCACCCATTCCGATGGATCAATGTACGCAAGACTTATTTATTCGTGTATTATATGTACTCGTGTGTTATATGCAATTATATTCTGGAAAAATATATTTGTCCTACATAAACATTTCAGGCTGTCAGCATAAACCATGAAATTTATCTTTCAACTCAATCTTTCAATTTTTTTCACCAAAATAATATTCTAATAAGAGCCCCTATTTCTAATTTTGAGAGCCCTGTGGGCGCTTTTTACATCAAATGCGCTATAAGTTATTTCAAACTGAATATGTCTACCTTGACGTCTCGAACTGTCTCGGACTTAATTTGTAGTCCCAAGAGTTAAAATAAATTTAACATGTTATGGGTCGAACTCAATTGTTTCTAAAACCACAAGAATTTATGTTAACCCAAACTTTTAGCGGTCACATGATTGTCATTATTATTCAAATGATTTGTACATTATATGCACAAAGTGATACGATGGCTTTCTGTTGGCTAATGGCCTTGTCAGGCAGTAATAAGGTTGAGTTGAATGTGTCAAACTCTAGTTAAGCCAACTTATTTCTATTGTACCCCAGTGTTCAAGACAACAAGGTTCGACTGTAAATGTGCACTGTGGGATGTGTATGCTTTTGCAGCATTTTGTTTTAAATTGTAAGTGTCTATTTTGTCTGTAATGCTGTTTACATCGTTGTGCACAGTTGTGTCTCTCAGACGTGCCAAAACATCTTTGATATTCAACTTCGGTTTACCTCGATTATCTTTCTACGTTTGTCAGCACCATACCCTTGCTAATGGGTTTCACCAAAGTGGTAAACGTCTGAGACCTGCATCATGTTGGGCTTTCCTCCCACATTAAGCTGACACGCCGTGTTATATCTGGAAGCGTGATTGTTCAAAGTGGTGTTAAACCCAACGCACTCACTCTATGATGTGCCAGACACCTATGACAATATTCAAATCCTGGTTCGCCCTGAGTGTTCCTTGGTTTCTAAGCACAGTACCTGTACTTGTGGGTTTCACCAAAGTGGTAAACTTCTCTGACCAAATACAGTTCAAAGCGGCATGAAACCAAAGTCACTCACTCACTCTCACATCATTGATGGTTATCAGGAAAGTAGTGAGGTCCAATCTCATTAAAATCAGATCTAAGTTCTCTGCCGCTAAACAAAGATCTGAGGATATCCCATAATGGGTCACATCAGAACAACCTTTCACAAACTTTGACCGATCACTGAAATGACTAACAAGAAGCCGACATCAGCCAATGAAAAAGCATCTCTCTCAAGCTTTACGGCACTCGTTTCAACCTGGCGACTTCCATTTCAGACTACGATTAAAATTTTGAAAACTGAACAAACGAACATTCCGGAATGTCTAATATATGATTGAAATTGTATAGCAGTGCGTCCCACATACTGTGCAACGCCTCCTCCGTTCAAAAGTTTATTCCTTGGAAGCGAGAGAGACAGATAATAAGTTTGACAGAATCATTGGTACGGGCCGTAACTGTCGTTCGGAATACCCTGTGTTAACATTTTCAAGGTAGCATGATTATGAAACACATTCCGACTGTCACTTTCATGATCTGGTAAGCGCCGCTTTGATTGGTCGGATGAAAAATCGTTCTGACGTGACCTGTAATGGGATGTCCTTAGATCTTTGTTTAGCGATAGTGAAAACTAAGATCTGATTTTAATGAGATTGTAGTGAGGCCAGAACAAAGAATCAGTACTGAGGTGAAACTAGACAAATAGTTTGGGACAGCTAAAGCATTAAGCGCTGTTCAGCAAATTGGGGCATCATGTCCCCTAGAATATTTGGCTTAACCTGTCATCTGAGGAATCTGGGAATTACTGTTTTGTGCTGAACTTTTGTAAAAAGTTTGCAGATTGATAGCTTTGTGGGTAGTTCATAGATGGACTTTGAATTGTCCTTGATGGATTTTTTCATAATTATCGATTGATACGGGTTATCACATCGATATTAACAATTTGTTGTCACTGATGGGTAAACACATTGAGAATTGGTTGTCCTTGATGGTTAATGGTAATCACTTTGATAGCAACAGCTAGTTTTCCTTGATGTGTAATCCAGTTCACATTGGTTGTCCTTGAAGGATAACGGTATCACTTTGACAGTAACAGTTGGTTGTCCTTGATGGTTAATGGTAATCACTTTGATAGCAACAGCTAGTTTTCCTTGATGGGTAATCCAATTGACATTGGTCATCCTTGATGGATAATATTAATCACTTTGATAGCAACAGCTAGTTTTCCTTGATGTGTAATCCAGTTCACATTGGTTGTCCTTGAAGGATAATGGTAATCACTTTGACAGTAACAGTTGGTTGTCCTTGATGGGTAATCCAATTGATGACCTTCTCCAAGCTGTATCATTTCTGTAATGATGGGCGAGTTCATCTCAAAGTTTGTGATATCCCATTAGTCATGATATGTATCTGTGCATTTCATAATTTTCTACTTTATTTTTACATACGTCTTGTAAATAAGTTTTTAAAATAGTTTTTTGGGAATGCGACAGGTAGCGTTACTCAGTTTCCCGTCTCACGGCTGTGAAGATGTTTTTGTGGGCATGATGCAGTGGTCGGTGTCTGTCAGTCAGTGGGTTAAATCAGAACAGTATAAGCAAACAAAGAACTTGGAATCTCAGGGACCTGGATATCGGCTAATACAACCCTCGTGAAAGGATTCTGTGCAAATATTATTTTTGACAAATCAGGAAAGTAATTATCCTCAAGTTACAAAAACAGTTCAAACTAAAAAACATAAAGCTATTCTTTGAAATTGGGAAAAAGCTGCACTAAATTTGTTACATTTCTGTCAGACACCAGGCACAATGATTTCCCATTGTTGGAAAATGGCGAGAAAGTGACACGTATCTGTTGAAAACAATTTGTTAAATTGGTCTGGCCAAGTAACTAAAAAAAAAAGAAAGAAAAAAAGAGTCTTGTGAACAAAGTGACATGATACATATTTATCTGGAGTATATGGTTTCCTGTGTGTTAAATTTGTGTGTATGAACTTTGAGGCTCCAGAAATGTTTTATTTGTGATATTAGAAACATTGTGTGTATAATTATCAACATATCATCTGGTGTACACAGATATCTTCTGTTCTTGTATGTAATTGACTCCCACCAACCAGCATCATAAGTAGACTACTTTTTCAATGAAGCATTGATTTGTGGCAAGGATTTTTAAAGTCCAAATGTCTCTGATGAATACTCCACGTCCCGTCTTGTTGCAACGGTTTCTCTTATCATGCTTATGTTGTAAGTGTATTGGCTGATACATCTCGCCATTTTTCATGTTGCCATCGTTCAATCAGCTTAATTACTTTCTTACAACTCCAAACCTTAGTTTAAATCTTTTTTGGGGGGTGGGGGGGGTGGAGGTTTGTTCTTTTAAGCCGCACTCAGCAATATTCCAGCTATATGACGGCGGTCTGTAAATAATCAGTCTGGACCAGACAATTCAGTTATTAATATCATAAGCAACAATCCACGCAATTGGGATCGATGACATTCTTCAACCAAGTCGCGAGCCTGACCACCTGATCAAGTTAGTTGCCTCTTACGACAAGCATGGGTTGCTGAAGACCTGTTATACCCCGAATCTTCACGGGTCAGTTTAAATCTAATGTCAGGAGAATAATATTCTGTTTATGTAAACTGTCCTGCCGGGACAAACCCCATACCTTCTGAATACTGAGCCACTGTTGTTCTGCAACCAGGCCGAGTGGAGAAAGAAGTATTTGAAAGATATTTATTTTAATATCTTTCTTTGTGTTAATATTTTATGTCCATTTAGTTACTTTTGTCAGCCGTGATGCATAAACATCACATTAAATGTAAGGTCTAGTGAATCTTTGCTCGTCTGGAGAGGGGTATTTTCCCATACACACCAACAGTTTTGTTAGTGGCCCACGGTGGAACTGTTGGTGTTTGGGCCAATACACCTGGCAAAACACGAACCAGAATTTCATCACCTCCATGGATTGTGGTCATTGCCCCAACACTTTCTGTGATAGATCTGAGTATGCAACTGAGGAATGTTTGGCAAGTTCTAGGTCTGACCACACAGATGTTCTAAACCAATCCTTTTGAAGACTAAATGTAGGTTCATAAGAATATCTCTCAACTTGTTGTAATGTGAAGAAAATTTACCTAAATGTTTCAAGGTCAAGGTGATGTTGGGCCTTGCACAATATTGTTACACTCGGGGCCAATAAAATCATTTTGAAACTCGTATGGGGATCCACATGACCACCTTTTACAGGCATACAATCGGAAGCTCTGTATGTGACTGAGTGTAAATGTACTAATCATTTGGTGATGTTTTATATTAAAAACCAGGGCCCAGATTTTCAAAACGATCGTAGCCCTAAATTTTTTGTAAAGTTATTGTAAGGAAATCATAAGCTATCAAGGCTATTTTCGAAACTATCGTAGCCCTCAGATATCTTAAGTCTATCGTAAATCTAAGATAGTCCCAAACCTGTCGTAAGTTTATTTTATCTTCATTCAAGATGGCGGTATACTTTGTGATTCAAATTGACACTTCGAAAACACGAAGATCGCATCAAAGATTTCACGCCAGAAATCCACATGGCTTACAATATATTTCTATCCGAGTCCATGCTGAAGAAGTGTGAAACAACATACCTTTTCAATAATTTGGGGAGGATAAAAACGGAAGGTGTCTTATTGATAAATCAGGGGCAGGTAATCATAGTTCATACTCTAACTGAGAGTGGTTTCCCTTAGTATTCGCCCGGCGAGATCTTGCTCAATGTTTCAGTTTTCATATAGCGCAGAGTTTTGCTGTTATAATTTCTTGATCGCATTTGTGACAATGCTTATGTCTTTATTTTCGCATTTTCTAAAATTGTATCAATCTATATATGTGAAAAACCATAAGCGTTTCTCATCAAGTTTTACATCTAAAATGATGTGGGACAAGTGGTAATTTAATATTAACTATATAGTGTAGTATTTATTGACTTAACAAGGTAGAATATTTGTATAAAGAGATAGTTAACAAGTGATTAATTATTGTCTGTTGAATAATTGCTTTCTTTAATAAACAGGTGATTTAAGGCATAGATGTATTCCATTAAATATAGCAATTTATTGATTTATTCACAGCAACAGTTATGCACATATTTTCGAGAAAAATCAAGTAAAAAATGGGTTCCCATGCTCATTTGGGTTTCAAATGTCGTCATAAAGTTTCCTATATTTTGAACATTTGAACATTGTCCAAAATTAACTTTCCAATATATTTCTGCAGAAAATGTTTATTGAATGAAATTTACTGATCAATATTAAATAGACATTTTCACCACAATAATCATTGTAAAGGATAGGGTCACCGGACAAATACTATTAAATGACCCTCAGCAATTCTGTCAGACAAGCCAAATGTCACCGAACTACGTTCGGGAATATATTTCACACATTTACAATATTGATATTTTGCTTCTCAGCCAGATTTAAATCAAATCAGACAAATCAGTTAATCAATTAGCCTTACTTTATTTAAAATGACAGAACAGGACTACATTATATGTATGTTTATGCTAACTTGTGGCGTGTTCCATGAGACAACATAACTTGACAATTCCTAAATTATCTCCCTTTGTAAACGGAAATTAGTGTCACTTTCAAATTTTGATATGAATTTTGGATCCAGATAGCTTAAAAAATTTACATCATCAAAATACAAATAGCTTTATATTGTATTTGAGTCCTTTGTTTATTCGTGAAATATATCAGATATGTAAATAACAAAAACTTATATTGTCCTTATAACTCGCTCTACCTGAACAATTTTTGTTTTGAGTGGTTCCAGGTACAGTATTGGTGTTTTCTCCATAAACTTGACAAAAAACAAGCAGTATTAAGAAACTGACCCAGTATACCTCACGTAACATTAGACTTAAACACGCATCTTCAATGCTGAACGCCTGCAGTTCGATCATAGGTCTTGTCATTGTGAATCACGTCCCTTACCTACGTCCTTGACTTTGTACGCGATGTGTTTATATAAAGTTCTGCGGGCTCATGACAGGATCATTTGAAGGTAAAATAGTTAAGTATCTTTTTGGGACATTATTTCAATTCTCATGGCTATATTGTGGTAACACTACACTTATTGATTATAACATTTATTGGGTTTGAAAAATGCCTTTGCATGGCACATGAATGCTATTTGTGTTCGGGTAGTCATCTTTTATCATAAGAACAAAACGGCTACATGTAGGACGTATGTAGGATTGTAGCCAATGTCACTCAAATAGTTGCGTGTTAAACGGTGTGACCTGACAATGTGATAATGAATTTCGTGTCACTTCTCTGTGTTGTTATTGCTAGAGAAATACCCCACTTGTTTAATCTATAACACAAATGAGTTCTCCGTTAGTTTATGATAGTTTCAAAAATCTATCTTATCTTAAACTTAAGATATCTTATCTTTGAACATAAGTTGTTGAGATTTATCTCAGCTGAGAGCGTTTCCAAAATCTAGACCCTGACTACTGACAATATGGTAACCTTCTTGGGATTGGTTGGACTTAGAACTTGGAAGTCAAAGTGTATGTGGTAGAATGTATGTGTCCATAAGATGGGAGTGATTTATTTCAAATGGCGGTTTATACAAGTTAATGCTGGTTTCAAAGACAAAAAATGCTGAATTTTCCAAAAATGTTTGTCTTACAAAAATCTGATGGTCCAGGTTCACACCAGAGGGCGCTGAAGACCTGACTCAGCTCTTTGTATGCAATATACAGGTTTTGATGAAAACTAATATTTTCTTTTAATATTTGGTGTCAACATAAGAATACAACAAGCTACACAGTCACTCAATACTCTGATGCAACAATACTTGTTTGGCAAAGAAAGAATAAAATAAAAAATAGCAAAATATTGACGCTCTTCACTCATTTTCCTAACTTCACATTTGGAACAAAAAAGCACATCTGAATGTTCAATCCAAGGTGGTATTTTACTACAGCTTCAATTTACAATTGACACAAGGGGGAGAGAACTCTTTGTAGGTGTTAAAACAAAAATTGTCATTTTAAAAATTTGAGAAAAAAAATAAAAGCACCCATGATAAAACTCTTTTGTAAAAGGGTAATCAGTTAAAATAAGTTATGTAAGAGTCTATAGCAGAGAGCATTACTCAAAAACTTTTGATCCAAGGTTGTGTTTTACTGCGGCTTCAATGTACTATAATTAACCATTTGGGTAACTTGCAGCACTTGCAATGAGGATGTCTGCACAAGGAGTTTCTTATCTTATTTGGCCCACAAAATATATATTCAATATATATGTGACTATGATAATTAATTTCTCCTTCATAATATTTTGAGTTTGTTGTGAGTTGAAATGACCACATGATTGTAAGTACTTCACATATATTTCCACTATCCAAATCTGCATATCTAGAAGCCATAAATCAAGCAGTTACTGACCCATTTGATTGTTGTCTGCTATAACAGTCAAGATTTAGTTTAGTTTGACACTAATTGTTAGTTAAGTTATTCACTATCTTCAGTTTATCCAGATGCTAAGTGACGTGTATGCCCAGCTCACATCTTCATGGCACGACGGACGTATCACACTGATCTTCAGACAGTGAAAGTGACACAGAAACTGGTAAGACCTGTCTCTAATCCTTACATTGTCATAATCTACATCTGTGTCATCAGGGATAGTCTTCAGTTGCTCAGTGATGCGGCTTGGCATTTGATCACCATCAAACTCAACAATGGGTAGGTTCCATCTTCTAACTTCCAGCCAAGTCCTTCTGGTGCATATTGAACTGGAGTTGGTGTGTGAGCATTTCTCCAAACAACAAAGTCGGGTTGTTTGATCTTTTCCACCAATGGCATCACACCCTCGAATCCTGTAGAGTGGAGCAGAATTTGCTGGAGGAGAAAACTTGTGTATAAAAATACTAATTCCAGTGTGTGACATCTCCGGTCTGGAATATCAGGAGCATACAAACTTCTCAATCCCAGAAATGTTTTCTGATGGTATCTGGGACAACCCCAGACACCTAAACGTTGATTAGCAGGATGACTGGACCATTTGCAAGGTCGACACTTTCCCTTTCTGATGAATGCAGCTGTGTAGTCGCACCCTGTGAAAGTGTACAGATGGAAGTACTTGACACATCTTCGCCAATTACAAAAGATGCTGCAGTGGTGTCGATGTTGCGCTTTGTGTTGTTGCTGCTGTTTCCATCCTCCCACCTTTCAGGTGTTTCAAGTGATGAAGCAGCAAGACTAATTGGTCCAACCTCATCGAGATTGTACTTCCCTGCATACCGCTGTACAATTGCTGAAAATGGGGTATAACATGGCTAATTCCTAAAACAAACCAGTTGATGTGAGAGCCGATCTCCATCATCTGTCTGTTAAAGGGGGCTAGTTGTCTGAGGTCCTGCAATATTCTGTGCAGAGTTGTGTCCCTTGTCATGGCAGAAACCTATGATCGTTGGTTACAATCCCAGTGCGCCCCAATCATGTTTGTCAGCACCAACCTGTTATTGTGGGTTCCACCAAAGTGGTCACCGTCCGAGACCTGCTTCACTGGGTTTTCCTCCCACATAAAGCTGACACTCCATGATAGAACTGGAATACTGTTTATAGAGTGTCCTTAAACCAAACCTACTCACTGTTAACAGACTCCAAATCTTTGATTCTTGCCCAAGGAAACAACATCCTTTTGCTGGGCGACTTCCCCAGCCAGTGAGGTCGGGGAATGGATTATCATGAGCCTGGTGTGTTCATTACTTCATTTGCTGGTGTGTTCATTACTTCATTTGCTGGTGTGTTCATTACTTCATTTGGGTGCGAGGTTAAATTTTGACTCTCACACTCACTAACACTTCATTTGGGGAAGCAGCAACTTGTCGCCTTTATCTTATGGAAGGCTATGACATTTGGAAGTGGATGAGGGACCATAGAACCCTGGACATTCTAGCCTCTATGGTGGCTGCTCCTCTTCAACCTTGGGTTGTAGATATGGCATCAGATGATACAACCGCTCAATCAACTCTGAGATGGAATGGCCAGGTTTGAAGTTGTCCAATGGTTGAGACTCGGTCAAGATGTTCAGCCATTTTGATGTCGGACTCCTAGTCTGATCTGTCATCACAGTTCAAAGCCCCTGGAAGCCCCTGGAAGCCCCTGTTATCCATGGTGACTTGCTCCTGACACTGATGGTCTGATGTTACCAACAGTTCTCTGGTTGGTTTGTGTTTTTGTTAACGCCACACTCAGCAATATTCCAGCTTTTTGATGGCTGTCTGTTTGGTCCAGGCTCAATTATTTACAATCTAGTGATTGACATCATGAACTTTGGGATACAATGACGCCCATCAACCAAGTGAGCAAGCCTGACCACCAGATCCCTTCGGAAGCCTCTTATGACAAGCATGGATTGCTAAAGACCAATTCTAACCTCATGTCGAGCCCATTGTATGATGGCTACAAGTATCCACGTCTTTTCAATGATCAAGCCAGAACCTCGTCGGTAACTGTTGTTTGCGGTCGGTTACTGCTGTATGCGGTCGGTAACTGTTGTATACGTTTGGAGAAGGCTTGGATGGTAAAATGAACAAACTTTGTATCAAGTTTTTTTTAGAAATGCCAACACCAACACCTGTTCAAAATGCACCAGAAGGACATGGCTGGAAGTTTGTAGATAGAACATATCAATTGTTTAGTTTGATGGTGATCAAATGCCAAGCAGCATCACTGAGCAACTGACGGCCAACCCCGATGATTCAGATGCAGATATTGCTGATGTGAGCATCACTGACAGTTCGGACAGTGAAAGTGACACTGACACGCATGTAGAAGATCGATGTGGGATGTTTGTTGTGCCTTGGAGATGTGAGCTGGACATACATGTCACCAAGCATCTGGAGAAACTGAAGACTGTAAATGGCTTGAATAGCAATTTGTGTCATACTAAACAAGATCATGGCTTTTACAGCAGACAACAATCAAATAAATGGGCCAGTAACTGTAAGTTCTTAAGATATATTTTCATTATCCAAATTAGCATATTTAGAATCAAATCATGTGGTCATTTTGATTCACAGAGGAAACTCAAAATATTATCAAGGAGAAATTAATTATCATAGTCACATATATAATGAATATATATTTTGTAGGCCAAATAAGATAAGAAACTCTTACAGAACATATTTTAACTGATTACCCTTTTACATCAGAGTTTTATCTTGGGTGCTTTTATTTTGTCTCTCAAAATTTGTCAAATTTGTTTTAAGCTGTAGTAAAATACCACCTTGGATTGAACGTTCAGATGTGTTTTTTTTCAAAAGTGAAGTAAGGAAAATGAGCGAAGAGCATCAATACTGATTATTTTTTCTTTGCCAAACAAGTATTGTTGCATCAGAGTATTGAGTGACTGTGTAGCTTGTTGTATTCTTATGTTAACACCAAATATTAAAAGAAAATATTAGTTTTCATCAAAACCTGTATATTGCATACAAAGTGCTGAGTCAGGTCTTCAGCGCCCTCTGGTGTGAACCTGGACCATCAGATTTTTGTAAGACAAACATTTTTGGAAAATTCAGCATTTTTTGTCTTTGAAACCAGCATTTACCATTTGAAATAGGTGAAATGAATCGCTCCCATATCTTCTCTTTGTTGTGTTTGCATAATTTCAAAATATGTGTGTCCTATTATCACAATTTCATTGTTATAACCGGAAATAAATTTTCTTCCACTGAATGGCTTTCTTGTTGAAACTCTACACCACGCTTGTTTCAGCGAGAATAAATCTTACCTCTTGTCACAACACATATTGAACTCCACAAGGAAGGACGCATCAAACCAGCAAGCATCATTTTGCTTCTCTTCATTACATATTTTATTTCATATATTACAATTTCACGAGCAACACTGTACAAGATGTGATGAAGCACTACCCGTTCAGTTCACACAGTATTACCGTCATAACAAAACTCTTTTGTTGTTCCATGAGCAAATCTGACATCAACCACCAATAAACACTCAATTATGGTTGTGTTCTTCTTGTTGTATTCATAAGGGACCATGTTTACTTAGCATGCCGTATGACCATAGAAATCTGTATCAAAATGTTAAGTGTGGTACATCATCCGGACCTCAAACCTACGTCTTAGCATGATCCATCATTGGAAATAGAATATCAACAAATCCATATTGAATTACATTCATTGTATATCTTGACTCATGATTGTAATCTATTTTATTAATATCAAAATTTCATTCAATAATATTTTCATTAATTTTGGCGAAATTGTATGTCCCTCCGACACTTCCATTTGCCCTGTTCCACAACCTTTACATAAGCCAACCCCTTTCGATAGAACTCTTTTTCTGGTCCTCAATATTCAGCTTATCTACGGTCATGTACCCTACAACCTTCAATAAACTCTCAATTAACCAGGATTAATGTACATCTACAAATATTGTATAATTTCCTCCCTGTCCCAACCAGTGTCGGATTGCACAGAGTCGACTGTATGAGATACACCATAACCAATTCGGGCTACCTTACAAATGAGTGAGAGAATGTTGTCTCATGCAGAAGTCAGCGATATGCCAGCCATAACATCACTGTAATCCACTCTGCACCAGACAAACGAGTGGTTGATAGCATGAGCAATCATTTTTTATCTTCTATACATAACTTTCCAGACAACAGAAATTTGTACTTTAGCTGAGTGAGTGAGTATGGTTTTACGACGCTTTTAGCAATATTCCAGCAATATCACTGCGGGAGACACCAGAAATGGGTTTCACACATTGTACCCATGTCGGGAATCGAACCCAGGCATCTGCAAATCTCAAAACTAAACAGTGAGTTTAGGCACCTGAAAGAGGGCCGCCACCTTTGCCCCTTGAAGCAATGGCACAGTACAGATCTTCATGTCCGGGTAAATACTTGTTTAAACCACTCCATTACATTACTGCAATGTACAACAGTGTTACGCTCAAAATGAAAGACATGATATCATGAAGCATGGTTAAAGATCTGAAGAGAATTTCATTTGTCGTGATCCGAATGTATTCTTCTCAGTTTTTCTTTCTTGTGTTTGTTATTGTGTCGTTTCCATGGTTTCGTATTGATTGATGTCTGGCTGCTGAAAGGGGTGGAGCTTTGTGATGACT
Source organism: Haliotis rufescens (assembly GCF_023055435.1). Lineage (NCBI taxonomy): Eukaryota > Metazoa > Mollusca > Gastropoda > Lepetellida > Haliotidae > Haliotis > Haliotis rufescens. The sequence continues at coordinate 2,396,089 of NW_025963813.1, forward strand.
CTGCTGACACCTGCTGGAGTCCTTCGGTGCGGATGTACTTGGACACTCCATGAGTACCTTTCGAGTGGGCAGACATTTTGGCCTGAAAGAAAAGAGATATGGGTGCTTGCATTAACAATCCTGTTTCTGTCTTATGAGGCAACTCTCTCCATTTAGATCTCACAAACCATCCATCATCTTTGTAAATTATGTGATGAATATTTTAAGGTTGCTCGTAAATTGTGTATCCTATGTAAGTATGGGAAACAACCAAGTATGCTAAAGTTCATTGAATTGTTCCAAATCTCTGTCAAGAAGAACTTTGTAAATATACTGATAACATGAAAACTGTCAAAGCTGACGCCTAATATTTGTCCGCCTCACAATGTGATGGATCCTCACACTGAGTGCAATAAAGTCCTGTTCTGTTCTGTTCTGTAGGTCATTATAGGCTTGAGTTGGGTTTGACACAGCTTTAAACAGTATTCCAGTCATATGTCAGCTCAATGTGGGAGGAAAGTCTGATGCTAACAAACCTAGAAACATGATCAGGGCAAACCAGGATTCAAACCCATGATCATAGGTTTCTGAACAGCGAATTGCGACAAACAGAGATCAGCTCTTACATCAACTGGTTTGTGGCAGTGATGTAGGACTCCGATGTTTACCACTTTGGTGAAACCCACGAGCATGGGTATGGTGCTGACAAACCCAGAAACATAATCAGGGCGAACTGGGAATCGAACCCACGATAATAGGTTTCTGATAAGCAACCAACCAAATCACAGAGCCTGAGCAACCAAACATTTTGGTCACACCATACAATTTTACATCTAACTATCAAAGTGGGTTATTTTCCTCTGATATATCTTGCCTGTACACAGACAGAGTGAAGTAAAAGGTCTTCATTCTCTACTTCTTTCACTCACAAATGTTCATGTTTGAAATATGAAATATTTGTGGAATATTAATGACGCCCTACCTTGGCAAAGAACTCCTTATCTAGAGATGTAGTGTGTGGAGCTTTGGCCTGAAAAATAAGAAACATATGCCCTGGTCACTACATGTCACTACAGTTAAGAGGTATGGCTTTAATGTAGCGAATGCATTTATCATCTACATAGCAATTTGTAAGCTTAACAGATACAGTCGAACTTCGGGAAAAACCTGTTTGAGACAACCAACAAGTGAATTTCCGAAAACCAAACATCATGCTATGAGAGATTATTACATGTAATCTGGTCATCTTCGGTTTCTCACTACATTTCAACATCAAAAACCATTTTATTCTACAACAGTGACACGTGACAACACTTCAGTACCGCACTGCCGATGTGTGTACAGTAATCACCTTGCAGCTTGATACCTTGATTATTAATTTTGAGTTTGAAACAATCAAGAATTTGACAGATTTGAGCAAAAATGAAGATAAATATAGAAGGAATTCGAAGGGACAAGGAGATTTCTAAAATACTGGGAATTTGACACATGCAAGTTCGACACGAGGTTAGACTGTCGTTATTTTTCATATGTATCAGAGAGAGTGAGTTGGGTGTAATGCCATATCACGGCGTGTCAGCTTAATGTGGGAGGAAAGCCTGAAGTGATGCAGGCCTCACACGTTTACCACTTCGGTGAAACCCACGAGCACGGGTATGGTGCTGACAAACCTAGAAACACAATCCAGGTGAACCGGAATTCGAACCCACAATAATAGGTTTCTGGCGTGCCCAAGGGACGCAACTCTGCAATATTCCAGCAATATCACACTGGGGGACACCAGAAATGGGCTTCACACATTGTACCCATGTCAGGAATCGAACCCCCCGTCCCCAGCGTGACAAGTGAACGCTTTAACCACAAGGCTACCCGACTGCCCAATTTCACAGTCTGCATTTCATCCATCTCCTTCGACCCTGGTCTTAAAACGATCACAGAAGACTTAAAAAAACAACCAAAACACCTATCCAAAACAAATCCCTGCCTTAACCAAGGTTACTATCATTGTCAGTGGTCTAATCAATGCAAGAACCTCGTGCAGTCTGATCTAGGATCCTTTCCACATCAGGATCGAAGGAGGAAGATGAAATGCATAGTTCGAGATAGGGTAAGTTTGAAAATTTGACCACTCTTCCATCATGTCCATGTTGCTGTGTGCATGGAAACTCGATGTTACAACATACCCATGTCTCCAAACTGTCACATGGTGACGTTGTCATGATAACCAACTATCAAAGTAACAATGACAAAATATCATTGGTTCACTACACCCTGCATATACTACACACTGTAGCCTTGGGTATCCTGCGTATTCTATCATTCACCACCACAGTTTTGTTTTGGAAGTTGGTTTGTTGTTTAACGCCGCACACAGCAATATTCCAGCTGTATGACGGCGGTCTGTAAGTAATCAAGTCTGGACCAGACAATCCAGTGATTGACATCGTGAGCATTGTACCATAATTGAAGCATAAATAACTGGTTTACAATTACAGCCCTCAAATGAGGATAACAATTTTGCATTTACACTTGTCCTCATCCAAATTTTGTAGTCTCAGGCTAGCAGACAAGCGTGAATTTCACAGGCTGACAGTATGGTGATAAGAGCCACCTGTGGACAGTCACCTTCAGCGTGAGATCCTCCTGCCCCCCAGGGTGGGCGACTCCGCCTTCCTCCAGGGTGGGTGTGGCTTGGAAGTGTGCAGCATCCAGACCGGGCGGGGGGTGACAGTACAACAGTCTCCCCTGCAGAAACACAGCATCAGTAAACACAGCATCAGTAAACACAGCATCAGTAAACACAGCATCAGTCAACACAGCATTGATAAATGTTGTTTCAGATTTGACTTTCAGATAAAATACTTCTCTGAGGTTTTAAGATGAACAGTTTCTTTTTGTTTGTTTGTTGTTTAACGCCCCACACAGCAATGTTCCAACTATATGATGGCGGTCTGTAAATAAATGAGTCTGGACCAGACAATCCACTGATTGATATCATGAGCATCGATCCACGCAATTGGGATACAATGACATGCTTCAACCAAGTAGGCGAGCCTGACCATCCGATACCGTTAGTCGCCTTTTACGACAAGCATAGCTGCTTTTTACATGCAAGCATGGGTTGCTGAAGACCTTCTCTACCCTGGTCTGAACAGTTTCTATTGATGCCTAGTGTGTATTAATAATCAATAAGGTAAAGCTGAAAGCACTTCCTCTTTATTGCCCAGCTATCGGTGGAATACAAGTCAACCCGACTAAGTGGTCATATTAAATATAACTACATTAGCACGAATTGGGAATGTTATAATTTTTAATTTTTTTAATGACATTTGCTGGTGACTTGTGGACGTATACTGGTTTCAATGTTTCAGAAATCAGAACCTACATTGACATAATCCTTCAGGATGTATCTTGATGATCTGGGGCAGTCAGGGAGGCCGTTGGAGGTCATGTAGCCACGCATCACTGCAAATACAGTTTTAACATGTTAAAACATTTTCTTTTCTATAACAACAGTTACACATGAATTATGTGAGTGTGTTGGTTTAACACTGCTTGTCACAGTACTCCAGTTATATCACAGCGTGTCAGCTTAATGTTGGAGGAAAGCCTGAAGTGATACATGCTCCAATGTTCACAATTTTAGTGAAACCAATGAAACCGAGAAACATCATCGGGATGAAACAGGATTCAAACCGACAATAATAGGTTTCTAGTGTACTCAAGGGATGCAATTCTGCACAGCAAATTACGGGTCCTTAAGACGGCTTGGCCACCTGTCCCCCCTTTCAAACGTCAAACGTAAACCTGTTCCTGAGTGTAGTCCCTATGTTCTGCCATGTTAAAGCAGAAGCAACCATGATGTTATTACAAGCAAAACCAGACGAAGGACACGACAGATGAAGCACCACATTTTGCCCAATTGCAAAGTCAAACAAGTGTAATACCGCATATTGCCATCTACAGTGCTGTTTCTTGTTCCACCAGCGGTAGATGGTGTATATAAATTAGGACTGACACAAACATGGCCAACAAAACTTCAAAGGTTATCTATTAAACTGTGAGCAGGTCGTGGTCCAAAATTAAATTTGTCGTGTGTGCCAAACAGATCAGCCTTCCCAATTTGCTAAAGTACATATATTCTTAAAATACTGTTTGATTAAAAACAAATGTTAAACATGATTTTGATTGCAGTTACTTAAGTTAGGCAAGCAGTGAATGCATCAAGCATGTTAAGGAGTAATGCAGGATAAGTAAAAATTTGTCTTAGACTTTTTTCATATATTTCGCTTCACGCCAAATGAAGTTTCTTGTTTAATGCTGCACCACGCACTGTTCCAGCTTTATGACGGCAACCTGTTAGTTGTCGAGTCTGGATCAGACAATCCAGGCGATCCCGAGACAATCCAGGCGATCCCGAGACAATCCAGGCGGTCGCGAGACAATCCAGGCTGTCGCGAGACAATCCAGGCTGTCGCGAGACAATCCAGGCGGTCGCGAGACAATCGAGGCGGTTGCAACACAATCAAGGCGGTCGCAAGACAATCCAGGACGTCGCGAGACAATCCAGGCGGTCGCGAGACAATCCAGGCGGTCGCGAGACAATCCAGGGGATCGTGAGACAATCCAGGGGATCGCGAGACAATCCAGGCGGTCGAGACACAATCCAGGCGGTCGCGAGACAATCCAGGGGGTCGCGAGACAATCCAGGCGGTCGCGAGACAATCCAGGCGGTCGAGAGACAATCCAGGGGATCGCGAGACAATCCAGGGGATCGCGAGACAATCCAGGGGATCGCGAGACAATCCAGGCGGTCGAGACACAATCCAGGCGGTCGCGAGACAATCCAGGGGGTCGCAAGACAATCCAGGCGGTCGCGAGACAATCCAGGCGGTCGAGAGACAATCCAGGCGGTCGAGACACAATCCAGGCGGTCGAGACACAATCCAGGCGGTCGCGAGACAATCCAGGCGGTCGCGAGACAATCCAGACGGTCGCGAGACAATCCAGGCGGTCGCGAGACAATCCAGACGGTCGCGAGACAATCCAGGCGGTCGCGAGACAATCCAGGCGGTCGCGACACAATCCAGGCGGTCGCGACACAATCCAGGCGGTCGCGACACAATCCAGGCGGTCGCGAGACAATCCAGGGGGTCGCGACACAATCCAGGGGGTCGCGACACAATCCAGGCGGTCGCGACACAATCCAGGCAGTCGCGAGACAATCCAGGCGGTCGTGTGCGAGACAATCCAGGCAGTCGCGAGACAATCCAGGCGGTCGCGACACAATCCAGGCGGGCGCGACACTATCCAGGCGGGCGCGACACAATCCAGGCGGTCGCGAGACAATCCAGGCGGTCGCGACACAATCCAGGCGGTCGCGACAGAATGACATGCAAGCACCAAAGTCACTGAGTCTGACCGCCCAGTCCAACCACTTACCAACAGCATAGGTTGTTGGGATCCAATTCTAACGTGGAATCCCCATGGGGTTGGCAGAAAAAAGATTATATATTGTTGGTCAATGTTGCTGAAGAGAGTGACACGAGTGTACTTACACCCATATGCATTGAGAAGTTCATGTGCTGTAGGCTGGATGTTTTCATCAACATCTTCTGACTCAGGCAGTGGAATGTTGATGCTGTACATTGTCTCCAGTGTCCTCCGTGGGATGCGTTCACAGATGTAGCAGTGTTAAGGGAAACAACATGGCAGAACACTCACTTGTCTAGGATTACATATCAAAACAGCTCCACAGATCAAATTAGGTGTGTGTGTTCCTGTGTGTGTCTGTCTCTGGGTGTGTCTGTTTCTGTGTGTGTGTCTGTCTGTGTGTCTGTTACTGTGTGTGTGTGTTTCTGTGTGTGTGTCTGTTACTGTGTGTGTGTCTGTTACTGTGTGTGTGTCTGTCTCTGTGTGTGTCTGTTTCTCTGTGTGTGTCTGTAATTTCTGTGTGTGTGTCTGTCTCTGTGTCTGTTTCTGTGTGTGTGTCTGTAATTTCTGTGTGTGTGTCTGTTTCTGTTTCTGTGTGTGTGTGTCTGTTTCTGTGTGTGTGTGTGTGTTTCTGTGTGTGTGTGTCTGTTTCTGTGTGTGTGTCTGTTTCTGTTTGTGTCTGTTTCTGTGTGTGTGTCTATTTCTGTGTGTGTGTCTGTTTCTGTGTGTGTGTCTGTTTCTGTGTGTGTATCTTAATAAGTACACATGTAATTCAATGAGATGAATCAAACTAATCTCGGATCTCCCCAACAAGTCATACACTGTCTGTGAAGGATATGAGAGAAACTGGCGGTACGTGGTCACGCATCTGATCGATGGGCAGAATTCCGTTGACGACCAGGTCAGCCTTGGTGGACACAAAAGACGGGAAGACGAGTCCTGGACAGTCACACAACATCAATGTCGGCTCGACAAACAGTGTCTACAACAGGACACAGCCTTGTTATAAGTGTGGACAGAGTTAAGGTATGATGACATTCTGGCGAGGATCTAAATTTAACATTGTTATGATTATGATTGTTATTATAGCCATGTGAATAGTGCATGTGTCCTTGCCCTTGGTACAGAAGACTTTTCCAGCTGAAGTTTTGTTTGTTTGTTTGTTGTTTCAGCCAATACCAGCAATATTCCAGCTATATGATGGCAGTCCGTAAATAAACAAGCCAGACAATCCAGCGAGCATGATCCAGGACTCTAATTAGCCATATAAAACATGCACCAGTGCAACCTATCATTGAAACAAGAGTCATCAGGAATTGGCGCAATAAGGAAATGGAGCTTGGCGACTTATACCCCACTTTTGGGTCATTGACATTGGGTACCTTCAGTTCAGTGAAGAAAATAATAATGCTGTTCAGTATTTCCCAAATCATCAAAAGCACAAGTTCACCACGAGACTGATCTGTATAGCAAGTTTCATCTAGAAATATTCAACGGTTTTGGGGTCCAAACTTGTCGTTTTCAAAACATGGGGATAAAAAGCAATCTATTAGTTATGTCTACATGACCAGAGTGCATGTAAAAAAAAATTCCAAATTGTGTCTGACAACTTTGATGAATTAATGGGACCAGGGTGCAACATGTTTGTGTTTGGTAAAACTTGGTTTTCATGTCAACATTCACGTGTTGCTAGTTAAATCAAGTTCCCTAAATTGAGCCCTGGCATCGATCTATGCACCTGTTGCTAGTTAAATCAAGTTCCCTAAATTGAGCCCTGGCATCGATCTATGCACCTGTTGCTAGTTAAATCAAGTTCCCTAAATTGAGCCCTGGCATCGATCTATGCAATTGGGATACGATGACATGTATCAACCAAGTCAGCGAGCCTGACCACCCAATCCTGTTAGTTGCCTCTTACGACAAGCATGGGCAGCTGAAGACCAAGTGTATCCTGTGTCTTCACAGGTTCACCAGTGTAATTGACCTGACTGACCTGGAAGTGCTTGGTCCGGCCGGGAGTAGCGGACACTGGCACCTTCTTCATCTGCAGGATGGCGTTGATTGTAGAACTCTTACCAACATTGGGGTAGCCGATCTGTTGACAGGGAATACAACCATTCAGACACATCAAATCAACAGGAACTTCAATCCACATGAATTTACCAGCAGATCACACCAAGTCACCATTATTTACTGCAACAATGACAAGATAAACACTAATCACGGAGTATTGCCGACTGTGACTTAAAACCATCTTTTGTGTAAGAGTGTGGGAGTTTCTCACCATGCCTACAGTCGTGACATCAGCCTTGTACTTGTCTCCAGTGTGAAGGTTCCTCAGTATATCCAGCAAGTCCGGGCCGCTCACAATACTGGCGGAATTAAACCGGGACACGTCCGCACTACAGGAGTTATCTCCCTTACCACTGTCCACGTTCTCACTGCCTGCCTCACTGTGAAGGCGTGGTGAACCCGTTTGGTCCGTATCTACATTTGAGTTGTCACTTAGCCTATTCTGTGTTTCAGAGCTAGGCTCACTGTTCTCAGACTGTGTGTTTTCACACTCCATGCCCTGAGGATCATCACTATCAGTGTCCACAGCAACATCACCCTCTTCCTCCTGTTTGGCTTCTTCCTTCTGTCTGTTGGCTTCCTGTAAGGCTGACCAGAACACAACTCGCACATTCTGGGACGTGAAATAATCCACCCAATGCTGCCTAAAAGGAAAGATGACTTCAAAGTTTATCACCATTTGACATACAGGCTGTAAAAATTCGTTGATGCCACACAATGTCAGATCAATAATAAAGGGTTCATACTGGAAGTTAAGGGGCAAATTGATGAGGTTGAGGAGGGGAAAAACGACAAACTAAACATGGTACATGTGGTACCCTGTTTTCAAAATGTTCAAATTAGAGGTTTCCAACATAGAATTGATACCTGCAAATGTTATTTGAAACTGAACATGTTAGGATGAGTGAGTGAGTGAGTTTGATTTTAGGCTGCCTTTAGCAATATTCCAGCATTATCACGGCGGGGGACACCAGAAATGGGCTTCACACATTGTATCAATGTCAGGAGCCGAACCCGGATTTTCGGCATGACAAGCGAACGCTTTAACCACGAGGCTCCCTGACCTCCCCTCATGTGATGAGCTTTAGAAATTAAAAAATGAACCTGTCTACCATCACAAAATACAAGCAAGCTAAATTGTGTCTGCAGGAGAGATGAGTTGCGACATTGATAGAGTCAAAATATTACAGCACACTGAAATTTTCCAATTAAGGGATCAAACAGGGTTTAATGAGCCATCAATTTCTGCTGCATGAGTAGGGACTCTCATAGATTTTAGCAATACTTCAGCAATATCATGGCGGAGGACACTCGAGTTGGGCTTCCAACATCGTGCCCATGTGGGGTATGGAGCCAGGCATGATGAGCAGACGTTTTAACCACAACATCCCCAACTCCATCATCACTGTCAATTTGTAGCTGTAACCCCGAGGAACACTTTGGATGATATGATGTGTCTCTGCTACTGCCTCTCACCTCTGTTCCTCAGTCAGGTAGTCGGCCTTGTTGACAAGCAGCAGGTTGACCTTCGTACTGCCCACCTCCCTCACATAGCTCTCAATGTCCTCACATCGGAACAGCAGAGGGCTCCGTGCATCTACGATCTGGACAACAACATCGCTGAAATCCAAGACAATGTCATCATATCAGTTGATAAACATACTATCATTGAACCCTACACTACCAACGATCCACATACTATCATTGAACCCTACACTATTATCGATCCACATACTATCATTGAACCCTACACTCACTACCATCGATCCACATACTATCATTGAACCCTACATCGATCCACATACTATCATTGAACCCTACGTTACCACTGATCCACATACTATCATTGAACCCTACACTACCATCGATCCACATACTATCATTGAACCCTACACTATTATCGATCCACATACTATCATTGAACCCTACACTACCATTGATCCACATACTATCATTGAACCCTACACTACCATCGATCCACATACTATCATTGAACCCTACGCTACCACTGATCCACATACTATCATTGAACCCTTCGCTAACAGGGTGTTACGACTGGATCCATTACACAGTCTCCATCCAGTCTTACTTCTTGCCAAAGTATTGTCCATGTTCCAACAAGATCCAATATATTTCACATTGCACATTAATCCATCAAAATCCAAATGAAGTTCACCCACTGCCAACTGGGCACATAGAGTTTTATACAAGCCACATCCATTCAAAGCCAGTCTCAACCTAAGAACTTATCTCTTTGTGTTGTTTGAGCTAAAGAAGACAAATAGCCAAGCTAAAATTACATAACATCAGTCTTTTCTTGGAAAGCATGGTAAGCTTACCAGGGCTTACAAAAGACAAGGGAGTGTTGTTGGTGAATAGATGAGTTTGTTAATGATCAACACTGGCAACACAAGTTTATAAAGGAGGAACATGCTGTCCATGAATGTCAGTCTACATGTCATGGATTCCCATAACACTACCATGATAGTGCTTCATATTCTACCAGTGATCCATACACTACCATGATAGTGCTTCATATTCTACCAGTGATCCATACACTACCATGATAGTGCTTCATATTCTACCAGTGATCCATACACTACCATGATAGTGCTTCATATTCTACCAGTGATCCATACACTACCATGATAGTGCTTCATATTCTACCAGTGATCCATACACTACCATGATAGTGCTTCATATTCTACCAGTGATCCATACACTGCCATGATAGTGCTTGCTATTCTACCAGTGATACATACACTACCATGATAGTGCTTCATATTCTACCAGCGATCCATACACTGCCATGATAGTGCTTGATATCCTACCAGTGATCCATACACTACCATGATAGTGCTTCATATTCTACCAGTGATCCATACACTACCATGATAGTGCTTCATATTCTACCAGTTATCCATACACTACCATGATAGTGCTTGATAATCATGATATTCTACCAGTGATCCATCAGCTACCATGGCAGGGGATGATATTCTACCAGTGCTTGATATTCTACCTGGAGCTGATATTCAACCAGTGATCCCCATATGCTACCATGTTAGGGCTTGATTTTGATATTCTACCAGTTATAAATGTTAACATTATTTCGGGACTGGTCAATATCTGAAGGGGACCGGTGGGTGAGAATACGTGGCATCACAAAATGTTAGGGTGGGTGTCAGCACAATATGATATAGTCCCAAGACCAATCTCACTGGCCCACCCACCCCTTTAATAAATTACCAGTCCTGAATATATAGGCCAAGGTTCATATCTCAATATATTATCATTAAAATGAAGCATTCTTGTTTGTACCATGTACCTCTTCTCTATAACGCACTACATACCTCCTCTCTATAACACGCCACAGCTGTCGCCAGAAATCCAGGTTCTTCTCATACGGCGTCATCACTATGTGCTCCACATCTTGTAGGCTGTAGGGAGAGGAACAGCAATTCAGTCAAATAACAATTATAACGCACAACACAACACAACACACTGCACCGAACCGCACACCACACCACCGCACACCACACCACACTAGTGTCCCTGTTTACCGATAATTACCAGTTGTCTATCTGTAAAATTTGGCTTGGACTGGTAATTCATGTGACTGCCAGTCCCTGTGGACCAGCAAATAAAGTATCTTGTCTGTTACCATCAGGGTTTCCCCTTGTCTATTTTTAGTGCAAGGTAATACATTTTCCATTGCTTTGAGGTTAAATATATATTTGTAGTGACTTTGTCTCGAAATATTAAAAAAAAGAAAATAATATTGTGACTGAACTTTGGGTGAATGACATGTAGATCTGACTAAGTTACTTCAGATATGACATAATTGCAATGAATACAATGTTGAAAGAATTAAAACCAGGTAATTTTCATTTTTTTTCTATGTTGAAAGTTGGGACTGACAAATATTTGGGGGGACTGGTAATTTTTAGAGTTTCCAATCTGCCAGGACTGACAGTTTCAAAAGCCAGCGGGAACACTGAGCATGTATCACACTACACTAGAGCTTGTCAAGCTAGTGTTATCACACTACACTCCAGCTTGTCAAGCTAGTGTTATCACACTACACTACAGCCTGTCAAGCTAGTGTTATCACACTACACTCCAGCTTGTCAAGCTAGTGTTATCACACTACACTAGAGCTTGTCAAGCTAGTGTTATCACACTACACTCCAGCTTGTCAAGCTAGTGTTATCACACTACACTACAGCTTGTCAAGCTAGTGTTATCACACTACACTACAGCTTGTCAAGCTAGTGTTATCACACTACACTACAGCTTGTCAAGCTAGTGTTATCACACTACACTAGAGCTTGTCAAGCTAGTGTTATCACACTACACTACAGCTTGTCAAGCTAGTGTTATCACACTACACTACAGCTTGTCAAGCTAGTGTTATCACACTACACTACAGCTTGTCAAGCTAGTGTTATCACACTACACTCCAGCTTGTCAAGATAGTGTTATCACACTACACTACAGCTTGTCAAGCTAGTGTTATCACACTACACTACAGCTTGTCAAGCTAGTGTTATCACACTACACTACAGCTTGTCAAGCTAGTGTTATCACACTACACTACAGCTTGTCAAGCTAGTGTTACCACAGTGATTAACATCACGAGCATCGATCTAGGCAATTGGGATACGATGACATGGATCCACCAAGCTAGCCTGACCAGCCATTCCCTATGTCAAAGTATGCAATCAACAAATGTCAACAACATTTTTCTTAATATTTTGTTTTGCTGACCTAGCAAGATTTCTCCTCCATTCCAGGAAGGCATCTCTCTCTCGTAGGTCAAGCTGCTCAGCGGTAGTGCTCTCATCCCACTTAGGCCTGGAACAGGAGAAGAAAATAATAAAGAGTAACCTGGATACGTTTTATTACATATTTACACATTCTAAAAAAATAAGCAGTCTTCAACCATTGCTTGTTCATTGTTTAATGCTGCACCAAAGCCAATTCTAACCCGCATCTTCACAGAGAATCATTCCTTGAGGTATCATGACACATATTTGTTCATTTTCGGTCTGATATAAGAATGCACAAAAGTAAGGATGCACGAGTATAGGTATGGTGTTGACATCAATAAAACAATGCCATTTTCCATTAATTATATTCATTATAACATTATAAAATGATCAAAATTTCAACATTCATTCTATTTAGGGACAAACCCACAGCCTATGGTTCTGACTCCCAGTACAGACAATTGAGTAAGGGAGTTGGATTTAACATCACTTTGACATTAATTCAGTTAATGAATGGCTTGTAAGGACATCGTGAAGAAACGATCCATTTAGCTGGCTCCCACAACCAGCATTGTGTGGTGGGGACCACTTCCAACCCAGAATCCCCATCTTGCAAAAGGACTCAACTCTGTACAGCAAGTTGCTGTGTCTTACATCATTTAATTTTCCATGACATGGCTGGGATCGAACATAGTGAGCAAGTAGATGACTTGTTTTTTTGCACGAACTCACAATGAAAGGAATTTACTTGAATGGTTATGGCCACGCAACACTGCTCACCTTCGCGGAATCCTCAGCAGACTTCGATGTTCATCTTGAGCTTCTCGGATCCTCTTCTTCTCCTCCTCCGAGAGAGTTGCAGCTCTTTGGGGGTCCACAAACTTAATGTTCAGCTTTTCTGCATACAGAATACATTTGAAAAAAGTTCAACACTGCTCAGAACAATATTTCTGTTTATATAAGGGAAAGCTTTATGAGAGAGAAAGGTGAAGTGACCCAAGATGCGTACTAAATAGTGGGAAGGATGAAAGGCAGTGGGTTTTTCATTCTGCCAACCCAAAATAATGTAAGTAAAATGTAAAAATAACCAATTCATCTACTGTCACTCTCAACATTAATAAATTGTTTAAAATACTAGTTCTAAAAGCTGTTGAAAATTTATCTGTGACGAAATCCAAAAGCTATTTGAAACGAAAATATCTTTTGCCATGCCCACGAATGTCTGGGCAAAAAGTCTGTGTCCCCTACCCCACCCCATACCAACAACAACAAAGGAACAGGAAACAATCACATACTGCATTGCAGAATGATATATAACCAATCCAGCCTGGCCAGACACCTCTGCCCCCTCTGTTAATGTATAACAGTTGTAATAGTAGCAGCTCTCAGATCATTTTGTGTACAGTAAGTCAAGTATTACGTGTGGGTCCATTGAACTCCATCCACAACAAAGAGTGAGTGAGTGAGTTGGGGTTAACACCGCTTTTAACATTATTCCAGTTATATCACGGCGTATCAGCTTAATGTGGGAGGAAAGGCCGAAGTGATGCCGGTCTCAGACGTTTACCACTTCGGTGAAACCCACGGGCAAGGGTATGGTGCTGACAAACCTAGAAACATAATCAGGGCCAACCGGGATTCGAACCCACAATCATAGGTTTCTGGCGCGCCCAAGGGATGCAACTCTGCACAGCGAATCGCGGTGCCTTAGACGACTGGGCCACCTGTGCCCCCTCCACAACAAAGAGATCACAGAACAATTTAAGATCAATTTATTTCTGGCAGTGTGACGAACAGCACATTAGTCACAATAATAAAAAAGATTAGAATGTTACCTGCAGTAAACTCTGTGCCCGCCAACTGTGCTGTGCTGAGGAATTCATCCAGGTGGGACTGTTCGGTCACTGACTGCAGGTTCAACCTGCCCCAGTCATAACCATCATTCAGTTCACTTGTGTGTAACTGTCAAGGAAAAACATATATCATCATAACAATACCACTGCATTCTATGAAATAATTGTGAGGCTAAGAAGGAAAGTCTTTTTTCTTCATTATCAGTAATGATTAGGGCTCCAAGCCAGAAATGGTTAAGAGCAGTTTCCAGTTTTGTCCAGTACCCTGTTTTTCGGACAGCCATCTATGTTGATCTATGTTGAACCAACAATTATAGGTTTCTGGCACACCTGAGGTAATTGCACAGTGAATTTTGTTCTGAGACAACTGGATCATCCATGTCCCCGGTATATGGAGGTCAACTGACTGAACTGGATGACCGCCCCCACCCCTTTTAGAAATTCTTCATAATGAACATATTTTCATAAATAGTTGGTTGGCTGGTTTGTTGTTTAACGCCGCACTCAGCAATACTCCAGCTATATGACGGCAGTCTGTAAATAATCGAGTCTGGACCAGACAATCCAGTGATTGACATCATGAGCATTGATCCACGCAATTGGGATCGATGACATGCATCAATCAAGTCAGTGAGCCTGACCACCCTCTTAAAACAAGCATGGTCGCCTTGTATGGCAAGCATGGGTTGTTGAAGACCTATTCTACCCCGGATCTTCAAGGTGCCCCTTCATAAATGGAGGTGTGATAAACTACATGACTATGACGTTGCTCATTATATCAATCACAGGTTTGTTGGGTCCAGACCCGACTACCTGGAATATTGCAGTGTGTCGCTATGTAGCACCACAGTGACAAACCAATAATTTCATTTATAACATTCATATTTCATTTGATGGAGTCGGGTTTATCAAATAAATAAACTTACAAAACTGTTGTCCCCAACAGTCCTCTTCCCTGGCCCGAACCTGTCCTTGATTATGCCTCTACCTATAGCATTGCCCTGCTTCTTCTTACCCATCGTCACCGTCTGTCACTTACTGTCAAGCACTTATGTCACTTCTTTCACTGCTAACGTTATTTAATGCATATATTTCACAACAGATAGGAACTTCAGGAAGCACACATGTGCACGTGGGCAGCGAAGGAAAAACCTATGTCTGATTGGATAATATTTATCAAGGGACACAACTCTAATCAGTGTTGTTAACGTCAGCCACTGAAAATAGTCACTTCGATTGCGGCACAAATTTATCGGGTGTTTTCTTTTTGTTTCTTACCACACATCCTGTGTAATTTCAAAGCCTTTAAAAATTGAAATGGTTACCAGTTATAAACATCGTAAATCTGTTGTCAGTAGTCAAGAAAATTAAACAAGCTTTAGCTGATTTCAAATCTGCTGTATATAGATTACATGATTATTTTAACACATTCACAACATCCACTTTTTATAGAGCTTTAGACTCGACGTTTGATCAAAAGTTATAAGGGGTGATCTTTTAAACATAGTATATATATACATATTTATCTCCTAAACTAACAAAGGAATAAAAACAAATAGTTAGAACTTAGATCGTCTCACTGTCTGACATAAATATATTTCACGTTACACTGTCGATAATGATCAGGGAGGCCATAAATTTGACATCGATTCCCTGTCATGTTTTTCTCTGAATGTATCCTTCTGTGTTTTGTTATTAAATTAATGTTTAATTTCACCAAAACCAGCCACTGGCTTCACAAGATAAATTAACCATTTTGAAAAAAAAAGATTGAAGGGATATAAAATCTCTGAATTTGTTTACAGCAACGGTGTTGACGTTCAGTTCAAAGATTTAGTTTCAGCGGCGTTTTAAAAACAGTGAAACCAATCGTACTTGTGACATACGCAGTGATCGGGAGGCACTGTACAACCATATTTAGGTACTGTCCATCGGAGAGAGTCGAATTTGAACCTGGCTGTACCATTACCGCTGTACTATTCCTCAACCTCGAGAGTTTCAATGCATAGAATCATGCATTACTCAAAGGTTCGACGACCGCCTCCGTGGTCTTGTGGTAGAGCGTCCGCCCGGAGAGCGGAAGGTCCAGGGTTCGATCCCGGGCCGCGTCATACAAAAAGACGTTAAAAGATTGTACTTGTTGTTACCCTGTCTGGCGCTCGGCATTAAGGGGCTAAAACAAGGACTGGTCGGCTCGGAGTCAGTATACTGTGTCTGAGTGGGGTATTCATGTTAAACTGCGGCATGGTATCTCAGTGAGGTAGCACTATAAATCGGCATCAGTCCGGACTAGTACAAGCAGCCACACACACACATACACGTGCATGCACGTCGCTATATAAGTGCAATAATCTTGGACGCGACGTTAAACCCAATTTCACCTCACCTCACCTCACCTCAAAGGTTCGACATGCAAATTACATTGTTACTATACAGTTCTGCAGGCCCAAAGCGCATGTTCGGCAGGTGTTGTGTTGGCGTGGAAACACTCATCTTCCCGAGGCATTTTTCCATTCTTGCGGAGAAACTGGACCTTTATAGTCAGTTAACGCCCTTGTCTCGGGAAGATGGGAAACACTATATATGTATTTATCAACAAAAAAGACAATATTCTGAATATAATATTTTATTTTAGAAAGAATACCCATAGTTTCCAAAATGGATCCGGTTATTGCTTCACGATCGGTGAACGTGCAGTCTGAAACAACAAGAACACAAAACATTCACATAAGTAACAAGTATTTGCTACATAATACAGATCTCCTGCCAATATAAGGCGAATGGAAGTGAACTGTAAGCGGTAAAGGGTGTTCAAGTATGGCTGCCTTACTTTCAACAAGGCAAAATTGTTGAATGAAATCATTATCGTATAGTGAGAATAAGTGAATAATGTTTACTTTAGCTGCAGCTAGATCAGAAATATTCCAGCTGAAGCACAGCCGGCTGTACATAATAGTCAGACAAACCAATGGTTGATATAATGAGCAACGTCCCACGCCATAAGGGCACCCACTCAACTAAGTCACCGAGGTTGCCCACAAGATCTATATAGTCGCCCTCTATCGACAAGCAAACTGATAATTTTATCCCGGAATCATCACTTTTTGGCGTTTAACATTGTCACTGAGTGTCAATGAATCTTCAATACCTTTTCTTTCTCTCAGCCGTGGTGTCCGTGACCGTGTCCGTGACCATGACCATGACCATGACCGTGACCATGTCCATGACCGTGTCCGTGACCGTGACCGTGACCATGTCCATGACCATGACCATGTCCGTGACCATGACCGTGTCCGTGCCCGTGTCCATGACCGTGACCATGTCCGTGACCATGACCGTGTCCGTGACCATGTCCGTGACCATGTCCGTGACCATGTCCGTGCCCATGACCGTGTCCGTGACCATGACCATGACCATGTCCGTGACCATGACCGTGACCGTGACCATGACCGTGACCATGTCCGTGACCATGTCCGTGCCCATGACCGTGTCCGTGACCTTCACTTAGGGTCACGAAAATAACTGCAACTGAAATGACGCAATGTTCATGCGCTTGACAGTCCCTCACAATAAATTTCATTTAAAATCATTAAGTGTCTCCGCAATTAAAGTTGAAACCTGGCTACATTACTTCTAATACAATGGGAAGGAGAACAGTAGAAAATATTAAAAAAACCAGCATGATTTAAAAATTCTAATCATGGACTGTATTCGTATTCAGATTAACCCAAACTATGACTACACATGCAATATGATTGGACCATGGAGTAAGCAAAACGACGCTCTACGTTTTAATTATATCTGCCTGTTCAATTTGTGAGGTAAGCACGATGTAGATCTAAGACGTTTATACCAATTAGATGACACCCGCGAGCACGGATCTGTAATCCTAATCAGGGAGAATCCGGGATTCGAACCCACTATATTACGTGACACTGGCACGCTTAAGGGATGCAACGAATTGCGGTGCTTAAATGACTGGGCCACCCGTGCCAAGGTATGCATGTACATATGAATACTAGATATACACGAGCCTTATGTAGTCAAGATTTCATGATATATCTACCTACTGAAGTTACGGAAACGAAGAAAAACAATATGACCAATATAACAGAGCCCATTCACTCACCAAGTGCAAGACACAGTATCACTGTAATGTTCTTCATCTTGTTATTGACTTGTTGAAGGAGTCGGTACTGATGACACACTTGACTCTCAGATTATGTTTTATAGTTTCCTACAAACAAAAATAGCAAATCATGGTGATTTTTTTTTTCAAAACAAATAAGACACCCGTGGTGTCGTCAGTCACTTACAACGGCGTTATGGAGTTAATCCTCTGTGGTGTAGTGGCCCTACTGCCTACCGTGTGGCGACAACCACTGTAGGATGGAAATGTATACATGATAGGGGCGCTGTTTTATTTCTAATGAACCCGGAACATGATGAATAATGACAAATTGTCACCAATATAAACCTACGTAAACCGACAACCGCTGGTTTTAATTGAAGTATGTGCTGGTAGATCAGATAATAGTATATATTAATGTTTAGAATGTTCACGAACCAAGTCACCGAGCCTGACCACCAGATACAGCCAGTTGCCCCTTAGTAGCATGGGTTGCTGGGGTTCAATTTAACCCGGAAACCCCCACGGATCACCGGTATATCTGGTCCAGACTCATTATATTACTGTTTGCCTGGTCCAGACTCGTTATATTAGTGTTTGCCTGGTCCAGACTCGTTATATTACTGTTTGCCTGGACCAGACTCGTTATATTACCGTTTGCCCGGTCTAGACTCGTTATATTACTGTTTGCCTGGTCTAGACTCGTTATATTACTGTTTGCCCGGTCCAGACTCGATATATTACTGTTTGCCTGGTCTAGACTCGTTATATTACTGTTTGCCTGGACCAGACTCGTTATATTACCGTTTGCCCGGTCTAGACTCGTTATATTACTGTTTGCCTGGTCTAGACTCGTTATATTACTGTTTGCCTGGTCTAGACTCGATATATTACTGTTTGCCCGGTCTAGACTCGATATATTACTGTTTGCCTGGACCAGACTCGTTATATTACCGTTTGCCCGGTCTAGACTCGTTATATTACTGTTTGCCCGGTCTAGACTCGTTATATTACTGTTTGCCTGGTCCAGACTCTTTTATTGTTCATATACATGGCTCATAGCTGAAGTATTGTTGCGGTGTAAAACTATATTCAGACCCCTGTAATTTCAGGTCATCCTCTGTTATTCAATGCATCATATCTCTGTCATGCTAGAATGGAGACATCACACATTGGATAATCGAGGATGTTTCCAATCGTTCTCGTGACAAACGCAGTGATCGAGAGGCACCGTACAACCATATTTAGGTACCGACATCGGAGAGAGTCGAACGTGCAGCTGGCTGTACCATTACCGCTGTGCTACTCCCCAGCCCCGACAGTTTCAATGCCCAGAATCGTGTATAACACACAGGTTCCACATGTAAATTACAATGATAAATGTTTCGTGACGTGACGTGTACACAAGCCTGTATCAAAGCCTGGTTTCCTCTTGGCTTTGATGCAGTCTAGCAGACACTCTTGCCTCGGGAAGATGGTGTTAGATGTGTACAGTTTCTTTCAAGCTGAAGTGCATCTTAGTACAGCTTGTCATAAATATGTGGTAACAATGTCATAATGATTCATTATAATTATGATAATTTGGCAGCATCAAACTAAATATTCCAAAACTGATTAACATTTTGTCAATAAAACAGTGTTTTAGTGTATCTCTTTCTCTTTACACTAACCATAAGTATATCATATTTTACTTTTATCTTTTTAAGATATTTGTTTCTTGAAATCATCTGATGAAATATCTTAAATTGTAACTGTTTATATTTGTTATGTACTCGCAGATATTTAATATTTAAAAAGGACTGCCTATTTACCTCTGGCATATCTACGGGTATAGTTTTCATTAGAGTCAAAACCTTATAAAAGAAGTTGGATTTCATAGGAGCGATATCTAGCGGAATATCATTAACAGTTGGAAAACTATCAATATTTATTGCATTAACTAAATTAATGTAAAAATGATTGTATCCGACTGTCCATTTTAATACATTAATGATTTGACGCCTAGAAATAAGTAAAACTACACCGATTCTTTCATATGACTACAGTTAATCTGCATATGTAGTGTACTTGCCTCGAAATATGTAAAAGTGAAATGTCCTGCTTCTTGCTTCTGCTAATTGATCGCTCACAAAAATAATACCAACATTCTTCCGGTTATCCTATAGAATTCTCTTCAGTATTGACAAGAGTCTTACAGTTGCTCCAGATAATATTATGAAATATATTGATATCTAATTCCCCCATACTTCTGTCCAGTATTCTAAATCCGCTTAAAACATATTGGTTGTGAAACTTTAAGCTTGGAAAGTGTTTCAATGAAATAACGACAGTCAAAGTGCCTATCTTATTCAGTTTGTTATTAAATACATTCCAACCACAATTTCTCTTAACATACGTAATTAACCAACCATTCTTGGCAGACATATTCATCAATTAAACATCCACTTCTCATACTTTGTAATACATTTACTTTGCCATTTTTCTGTTTTAACATTCAAGAGAAATTCAAATAATATTCTATAAATGCTTTTCAATGAAGCCCTTTTAAGTGACATTGTATTTAAAATTCTAGACACACCTTCAGCTTTGTTGACTGAAGTTCTACCACATTTCGTATAATGTTTGTTCAACCATGTCATCGATCGTTCATGACCTTCCACATTGCCCTTGTCATTCTGTAGAGCACCCTGGTCCACAACACTCACAAGAAACTTGCATTTTTATATTTGTATAATATTTAAAGGGGAATTAAAATCACTATTAAAATTCACTGACATATACTATGGTTTGCTAAAAGTAATATTTACACCTTAGAATATAAAACTTCAATGTACTTCCCACAGAACGACTTGATTCAGCCGTCACAACATGATTATCAGCAAAAAGGTATTCCTTTAATCTCTGAACCATTTACAGATATGTCGTTAATATCTGCCTGTTTGTG
Source organism: Haliotis rufescens (assembly GCF_023055435.1). NCBI lineage: Eukaryota > Metazoa > Mollusca > Gastropoda > Lepetellida > Haliotidae > Haliotis > Haliotis rufescens. The sequence goes on from NW_025963813.1 coordinate 2,417,272, forward strand.
AACTTTATTATTAATTACTTCAGCGCATAAAATAAATAGAATTGGTAACAGAGGGCATCCTTGTTTCGCCCCCTTTCTATTTTGGAAACACCTCAATTTATAACATTCTGAAGAAAAAGAAACTGACAGCCGATTCATACCCGGATTGTAACCACGTGATCAAAACTCAATGGTCATGTTTATCGCTAGCTAAATAGATATTTCTTGAAAAGCTCACTTTGTATTTTTGTCATTACCGTAACTAATATTCCTTATCGGCGGAAGAGTTTGTTTTCACTTTATGTATAAGCACACATGCAGCTATCTTCGTTACTGAATCATCGCCATATTTCGTGATTCTATTTCAAGTTGCGAGGACTATAGTACACACATCCACGTCACACTATCAATCAAACAATCTTGAGTCTTTACTTCAACATCGTCCTCTCCTATTCTGCCCGCCTACCGCTTGTTGTCTCTTAGTATTCCGCCTTTCGTCTGTCGTAAAACTTTAAATAAACTACATTTATTTCTGCCCTGAACTGTCGGATCGGCGACTCGTCAGTACAGTTTCACAAGATAACCATGGTGGCTTTCACGACATGCTTATTGAAATTGTCACATTTGTCATGTGTTACTCAGCTGTGTAATGATGCACATAGCAATGTTTATTTTCCTCCTTTGCATACAGAAAACCTACAATGTTACCCTCATCGACTCGTAAGTCGGTCGGAACATCTTGCACTTCTGCCGCTGTAGAACCACAAGTTTGTTCGATTATTCAGACATGTTTTTCGTGCCAATGGATGAGTGAGTGAGTGAATGAGTGTTTATCGTCTATGTTTGGCCTCCTTATCAACATGATAAATAAGAGATGGAACAGCATTGATTATCGATCGACAGTGCCATGTATATTGTTTGTGCGGAATGAGTGGACCTGCTTTGAACAATATTTCAGTTATAAGGGCGTGTCAGTTTAATATTCATTGGAGGAAAGTCCGCCGTGACGTAGGTCGAAGACGTAACCTCTTTGGCGAAAATCACGACCACGACAACGACAACGATAACGACCAGGCCAACGACAAGGAACATGACATCGACCACGACAACGATCATGGTGCTGACAACGCAAGCATTATGACTGAGGCATACGCAGGAGTTCACTGGTAACCGGGTCGTCTTATGCGCCTCCAAACGCTGTGAAGAGTTGTGAAGAGAAACCCGTGATACTCGCTCTGGATTCGCCCTGATTATGTGTTGTAGTAATGATCGGGTGGTTAAAATGTGTGACTTGGCAGATTGTGTATCATCGTACCCATGCTAGCTACGACTCGTTTGTCTGTCCCAGTCTTCTTTATGCACAGGCAGTCGACATTAAGCAGGAATATTAAACAGAACTCCGACACTCTATACCTGTAAGTTCCAGGCCATTGTCCTGTATACAGTGCATTATATCTCTATCGTAACAAAATGGAGATATAAAACACTGGATACTCGAGGATGGTTCCAAATGGACGTGAGACTGAAGAAGTGACTAAGAGGCACCTTACAAATATTTCGGTACTGTACGATGGAGGGAGTCAAACCTGGCTGTACCCCTTTCCATTGTGCTATCCATCATCCTCGAGAGATTAAAAATGCATACACGTCGTGCATCAATGTAAATTACATTGTTATACAGAGAGTTGTACGGGACAGAAAAGCGCACGCTCAGCAGGTTTTGTGTTGCATGTGTGGAAACGCTGTGTATAAATTATGTTTTCATCAACGAAAAAAGACACTCTTCTGAATCTTATTATATTTTATTTCAGAAAGAATTCCCATAGTCTCCCAAAAGATTTCAGCCAAATCTTCACGCCTAGTCTGAAAAAAACAACAACAAATTATCAGCATTATTATAAGGTCTTATCAACGTATCAAGTTACGTATCTGTATATCTATATCTCATAGCAAAAACATAACAGCACATTATGAGTAAGTAATTACGCCACAGCCAGCAATATATGCCAGGTAAATCACGGCAATGGAGTCAGATAAATCGGTGGTTGATATTATGAGCAGCCCCCACCTCGTCCCCCACGACGACACTCAATCAGACAAGTCACCGAGCCTGACCATCCGATCCATTGCGACAAGGACAGGTTACTAGGGACAAATCCTATCACGGAATCATACATTTTGCTATGTAAGACATTTTGTATTGTTACTGATGTGTGTCGATAAGTCTTCAATACCTTTTCCTTGTTTCAGCCGTGGTGACCGTGTCCGTGACCATGACCGTGACCATGTCCGTGACCATGTCCGTGTCCATGACCATGTCCGTGACCATGCCCGTGACCATGTCCGTGACCATGTCCATGACCGTGTCCGTGACCGTGACCATGTCCGTGACCATGTCCGTGACCATGCCCGTGACCATGTCCATGACCGTGTCCGTGACCGTGACCATGTCCGTGACCATGTCCGTGACCATGTCCATGACCATGCCCGTGACCATGTCCGTGACCATGCCCATGACCGTGACCATGTCCATGACCGTGACCGTGGCCATGCCCGTGACCTTCACTGAGAGTCACGAAGACAACTGCAACTAAAATAACGTATTGTTTATAGGTCTAGCTGTTTACATTAGCCTTGTTTACGTAATTCACTCCGATAAATAACTTCAGTTGAATCCTCGACACTGTTCCACACCTCCTTGTAGGTAGAAAATATACAAGTTTACAATTATACAAATTCTTAAAAGGCGATATTCGCTGCCAGATTATCCGAAGGATATTACTGGAAACTGTCACAGCATATGCTTTATTCTCAGTCGGATTATAACGCTTTATGATGAGTGAGTGAGTTTGGTTTAACTACGCTTCTTCAACAGTATTCAGTCATGTCACATCGTGTCAGCTCCATGTGGGAAGAAAGCCCGAAGTAATACTGGTTTTAGACATTTACCTACAATACTGGCGAAAGCAACGAGCACGGGTGTGGTGTTGACATATTCAGGGCGAATCTGGGATTCGAACTCACGATAACGATATGACGGGACACGGATAATGGATGTATATAGAACTTGTCATTGTATTTAAAAAATACGCGTCCACTGAAATTAACAATATGACGGAATTCTGGCTCGTCGAATGAGCGCATCTCTGAACAACGAATTGCGGCGCCTCAGACGACAGGGCCACCCGTGCCCCGGTACACGTGTATTGTAGATGTATGTAAAAGTGCTGTACTATACGTCATTGTATATGTATCCACTGAAGTTAGAATCGAAAGAAACAATATTACCAGTATAACAGAGCCCATTCACTCACCAAGTGCAAGACACAGTATCACTGTAATGTTCTTCATCTTGTTATTGACTTGTTGAAGGAGTCGGTACTGATGTCACACTTCAGTCTCAGATTATCTTTTATAGTTTCTGACAATTTTTTTTTAGCAAATCATGGTGATTTTTTTCCAAAACAAACAAGACACCCATGGTGTTAGTCACTTAGAACGGCGTTATGGAGTTAATCCTCGCATGTTGTGGTGTCCCTTCTGCCTCCTGGGCTCAGAGCCCACCATGTGGCGACCACTTATGCAGGATCGTAACGTATACACGATAGGGGCGTTCTTTCATTTCGTATATGTCCTGAACATGTAGACTGTGGAAACATAACAAATTATCTCATATATATCACGTGATCCGACAACCGCTGATATGAATTTGGGTGATATGAATTTGCTGGTCGATTAGATATTTTATGTGACGTGCGAGTTATTTAAATCTTTATATGATGACATTCGTTGTAGTAAACAAAAAAACAAGAATATCTAAATCTAAATATCGTATTAATACGAAAAGGACAAATGAAGACTCAGTTATAAGTGCCTTGAGGTAGAGAAATTACCTTAAAATATAATTTTGCTTTAGAACAGGTATTCTTCACGGGGATTCTGAAATACATATATTGTTTGTCACAAAAGCAATGCGGCTCCCTTTTTCTAATAATTGTGGTGTTAAATATATAACGCCAGTACCCGAGAATAATCGCTGTTCGAGGTATCATATACTAGTATTACGTCATATGTACACAGACTGTTTTATAAGTGGAACATGCACAGGGAAGTTGGAGAACAAATCACAGAGGGCGTTATCGTTGTCCAACAGTTTTCCTCCAGTTGAAAGTCAGGAATCCGAAGTTACTAATAATAATTACTTCTAGTTTTATTCTCTCTACATAAACAACTTACCTCTTGTTAAAATAAAGAAATGGTATGCCTGTTTTTACTTTAAAACGCCCCCCTTTCTATCACCCCCGCCCCCCCCCCCCCCCCCCCCCCCCTCTCTTCCGCGAAATAATACACAATTCTGTTTGTTTTTATGGCAGTTGGGAACATAGAGAAATTTTATGTAGATGTTTTTTCCAAACATGTGTCTCTATTTTATGTTTAAAGATGTAAAAGGCTTTAATTTCATTATGTTATTTTCAGAATTAAAAGCTCAGAAAAGCGTACATATGTAATGTTATCAATTGAATGTTACCTGAGTCTGACTCAGGTAAACGAGGAAACTGGACCCAGAAGTGTCTGGTCCAAACACAGGAAGTGCCAGTGTTGCTAGACAGTGTCATGTTTGACTCAACAACACCCTTTCCGTGGTCTATGTTAGTAATAAACTGCACAGTTACCCAGCTAGTAACACACCGCTGACAGATCTCAATATTAGGCGGTTTCAAGCTGCCTAAAGCCGGCTATAACACCGGCTATAACACGAGTCAAATCGGCCATGTTGACGGATACAGTCCGTCCTAGAAATGGTCATACTGCATTTAGGTAGGCTATCGGCTACGATGGGTCTACTCTACACTATTGTATTGGCAAGAAATAATATTCAATGCTGTAGTAACTTAGAAACCAGTCCTGGTCCATATGCAAATACTGAACTTTCGGCCATGAAAGACGATATTTTAAAGGAGCTCCGTACTCTAAAAAGCGAGCGTCGTAAACATAGTGTTTATAGTGAATATAATTTTCAATTAATTACCGAAGAAGATGTCTACATACAGAGACGAAATTTAGTGTTTACATATAAGGACGGCAAGTCGCAACAGAAGCGGAACAACAATTTGTCGAAAGACGTCAACAATCTTCAGCTATGACGTCGTTTCTAGTGTGACGTCATTCCGACCCCACGTCACAATAAGATTCGAATGGCGTCAACAATGCCATCCGATGACGGAAACAATGCCCTGTTATCTCGTGAAGTGATATATAGAATACTAAACGAGCTCCCGTGTAATACCAATTTTATGAAACGAGTGAATAGTTCTGGTATCTGACGAGCGAAAGCGAGTCAGATACCACAACTATTTACGAGTTTTTATTTATTACTTGTCATTTATAATGTTTTTAGAATTATACTGTTGAGTGTAAATAGGCTGACACCTACACGATCCATGGCATAATCCAATTGAGTTTAACAGAATAATACTTCAAACACGTCAAAAGTTGAAACGTATGAATTTAATATCATACAATGGTCCACCTTTAGAATTCAGGCGTTCGTCCCACAAAATTATGGTAGTGCTAAGGCTATCACAACTCACATAATTTAACTTAGACTAAAGACTCTCGTTGCGCTAGAGTACGATCGCCTTGTGCAACGGGGCCTTGCAGCTCAAAGTTTACAATGACGTCACAATACCCGATGACGTTATTTGTTGAATTTTGTTGCAAGATCCATCGGCGAAACAATGCCATGTGACGTCAGCCTAGCAACAAGGTTGCTGGGGTCATCGAGTGTGCATAAGCTCCTCCCAGTGATCTATCATATCCACACACAATGTCGTTGAATACGCCAAGGGATGTTGAGAGCTTTCAATATTTGTTCGTGAAACGTGTTCCGAGAGTACATAAGCACGCGTTTTGGTATTACACAATGTGTAATAAAGCTGTATGTTTATTAAACGGGTGATCTCTTCACGGGCAAGTAATAAATGACATTAGGGCACATACAGACGATCTCACCCGAGTGTTGATATACTTTATATCAAAAGACAAGAGGGTGGAGTTTAATTTATCATCCAACATCATTCTTCCAACTTTTTCTAAGCTTTATTTTTTTTATAAAATACGTTACTCATTTATTGAAAAGTTTTTTATGGTTGTATTTTCATTTATCTTTTCGCCCGCCCGCTCTCTTACTGACTGAGGTGGGAGATGAGAAACACATAAACAAATACAGATGGCCCAACGGTACACTGGGTTTTCGTTTTTGGAGCTATTCGCGATTTTGCAACAAAATAAAGATTTGAACTTTTTATTTTTCATTACAATATATGAGTGTATTGGACTGTAAGAAACCTGGACATCCGATGTTGACTTTTCAAGTATATTTCCGGTGTATAAGGTATACATGTCTTAGATGCAGAAAAGATTTCAAGCAGGGTAAGACATTCTGGGGATGTTACACTTTTTTTTAAACACAGCATATCAGAATTGAAGGTAAAACAATAAGAATAACTGACAAAGCTATCTTTGATGTTTTCGACAAAAGTTCAATAAGTGTTGAAAAGAATGTGTTATCATCTGTTGTATATGTAAATCCAGTCGGCTCGACATGGTATAACTCTAAATCACACAAACGTGTCTTATCTTTATTTTTGTAAGCATTGCTATCAATACTGTGTGACTGTGGCGATGTATAAATTGTTATGGGTGGTGATTTCAATGCAAGGTCGGGCGAGGATATCGACAGTGTTTAAGATGGTACAGTTGAGATATTGGGCAACAAGGAAATTCATACTGTATTTGATTTAGTGAGTGACAAGAGACAGTCTCATGATAACACTGTAAATCAGTTGGGAAATATCTTACTTAACTGGTGTGCTGCTTGAAATCTGTTTATCGTGAATGGTCGTTGTGGATAGGATGCAGGCATCGGGGACTTTACTTACTTAAGTCATACTGGGGAAAAGTGTGATTGATTATGTCATTTGTTCATCAACTATCTTGCGTATGTGCCCGAGTTTGATATCTCATGGCGGGCAGATGCTGAACACTTACCGTTAGCGTGTACATTTCAGTCACGTGACCATCACGTACTGTCCGTGCAGGAGCATGCTCTCGACCCTCCACGTGCTGACATCCGGTTCATTTCGGACAACAAGGCCGACCAGTTCAGAGATAATTTGCTCTCAGATAATATTGTATCCATGTTTGACAATTGTTTTGAACTTATGTTAACTAATATTAATAGCGAAGTAGGTTTATTTACTGAAGCAATTTGTAAAGAAGCCGAATGTATGAAACGTAAAAACAATAATTTTAGTTAATATTCGCAGCCATGGTTTAATAGCGAATGTAGAGAGATAGATTGTTAAGAACAAGCAGAAATGATCAGTCGTTGAACGATTTTATATGTGCTAAAGATACGTCTAAATCTATTATCAGGGATAAAAGATGTTTTTATACCAGGGTAAGTATGGACACTTATTGCTGGACAATTTGCATAATAGTAAGGCATTTTGGAGTACATAAAAAAGATTTCGGGTTCGTCTGTTGCGAAGGCTAATATATCTATGGAGGAATGGTTTGTCTATTTTAGAACTATGTATATGGACAATGGCACAAATAAGGATAATGTTGATTAGCAATGTTGGATATCGGATGATTTAACATCAGCTACCCTCAATTCACCGACATCGGTCGAGAAAGTATATGAGGCATTAGGTCATCTTAAGAGCTCAAAGTCAGCCGAAAGTGATAATCGCAGAATTTCTTGTGATATACTGGTGCCATATCTTTCCATTATTTTGAATATTTTGTTAGATAAGTGTTCGTTTCCAACTTTGTGGTCAGTGGGACTAATTTTCCCTTCTTATAAAACGGGGGATTTGCAGCTTCTAATTACAGAAGCATCATCCTGCTTAGTGTTGTCCGTAAACTCTACATTTCAATAATCAAAACTAAAATAATGCATATAATTGGGTTGTTGAGTTGCAGGCTGGTCCCGCTCGGGTTATGTATTTATATTACAAGCAGTCGCTAATTGTAATTTTACCCCAAAAGGTACATTACATTTTTTGTTGATTTCACCAAGGTGTAAGATCTGGTCAATAGATCAAAATAATGGTCAATTTTACTTCAAAAAGGAATATCAACTAAAATGATAGGTTGTTGTACATGTTTAAAATGTAAATATTCCTTCTCAGAGATGTTTGAGTGTTATATTGATGTACCCCAAGGTTGTGTCTTGAGCCAATTTTTATTTTCAATATTTATTAATAAACTGGCAGAAAACAGAATTATCTTGTTATCCGGATATCCAACTACATCCAGAATTAACACAACTCTTTTTACTTTTGTTTGCCGATGATGTACTTCTTTAGTTGAACACTATCTCTGGAATACAAAACCGAATTACGTGTTGGATGAGTGTCGTCAGGAATATTATAAGTAATTAATTTGGAAAAATCTAAAGTGGTTGTCTTTAAAAATGGATGCACGGCTTCCGATGCAGGTAAATAATTTCTTGGTGTAGAAGTATACACCCAACCACATTGTCCGTGGCGAATGTCGTTATTTGCTTATAAACGTTGTATATAATACTGGTATATTGTTGTGTATGCCAACTTGTCGTACGCGTGTTCCCTCCCCCCCCCCCCCCCCCCCCCCCCAAAAAAAAAAATGTTATAATTTATTATTGTTTGGTGCTTGTCAGTGAAAAATTAACTGGGTTTTAACTAGTTGAAATTATTAATATATTAAATGGGATTTTTCGATCACTGCCACAACTTCGAATGTAAAAAGAAAACACCAAATATTTTATTTCAGAACCGACAGTTAATTTCTATTCTGTGTTAGAGAAAACAGAAAACTATTTCAACAAACATACACAGAATAAAATAATATTAAAATAAATAAATATTTAATCGACGAGCACCAACCTAAACTGATGCGATACATTGATCACAATTTGTTATTAGTTATCATATTCAGGGCTAATAAGAAATAAAAGAGCGCCCGTATCGTGTATGCGTGGCCACCGAACAGTAGGCAGTAGGGCCACTACACCACAGAGGATTAACTCAATAACGCCGTTCTAAGTGACTAACACCATGGGTGTCTTTTCGTTTCGAGAAAAAAATCACCATGATTTGCTATTTTTGTTTGTCGGAAACTATAAAACATTATCTGAGACTCAAGTGTGTCATCAGTACCGACTCCATCAACAAGTCAATAACAAGATGAAGAACATTACAGTGATACTGTGTCTTGCACTTGGTGAGTAAAGGGCTCTGTTATATTGGTAATATTGTTTTTCTTCGTTTCCGTCAGGGGCGTTGGAGTAGCCCAGTGGTTAAAGCCTTCGCTCGTCATGCCGAAGACCGGGGTTCGATTCCCCACACTATTGTTTGGAGGCGTAAAACCAAACTCACTCACTCACTCATCGTTTCGGTAACTTCAGTGGCTACATATACAGTGACATTAGTAAACCACTGTAATGTACATCTACTATAAATATGTCTATACAAAAAAACCGGGACACGACTCGCCCAGTCGTTTAGGAGCCGCAATTTATCATGCAGAGTTGCGTACCTTCGAGGTGCCAGAATACCGTCATATCGTATATTTCAGTGGACACATGTTTCTTTTAATACAATGACATATAATAAACCACTTCTATGTAGATCTACTATACATGTGTGCACATAAGTACCGGGGCAAGGGTGGCCCAATGGTCCTTGTCGACACAATGTATTGTACAGAGTTGTGTCCCTTCGTCTCGTCATATCATGAGTTCGAATTCCAGATTCGCCCTGAATATGTTTCTTACTTGTCAGCACCATACCCGTGCTAGTTGGTTTCGCCAGTATTGTAGGTAAGCGTCTGAGACCTGTATTTCTGGTTTTCCTCCAATATCGAGCTTACTCGATGTGACTGAAATGTTGTTGAAGAAGCATAGTTATACTGAACTCACTCACTCAGACTTACGACTGATCCTAATGTATGTACAGTGAAAGTTTCCAATAATATCCTTCCGATATTCTGGCAGCGAATATCGCCATGCAAGGATTTGTAAATTTTCTACCTACAAGAAAGCGCCTGTATGGAAACGGCTTTCAGGGTTCAAATCAAATTGCTCTGGCAATTGTTGTTTTAAAAAAAAGTTAATTATTAGACAACTGTGAACAGCCAAACCTATAAACAATGTGATATTTTAGTTGCAGTTGTCTTCGTGACTCTTAGTGAAGGTCACGGACACGGTCATGGTCATGGTCACGGTCACGGCCATGGTCACGGTCACGGTCACGGTCATGGGCACGGACATGGTCACGGTCATGGGCACGGACATGGTCACGGTCATGGTCACGGTCATGGTCATGGACACGGTCATGGACATGGTCACGGACACGGTCACGGCCATGGTCACGGTCATGGTCATGGACACGGTCATGGACATGGTCACGGCCATGGTCACGGTCACGGACACGGTCACGGTCACCACGGCTAAAACAAGGAAAAGGTATTGAAGACTTATCGACACTTATCAAAAACAATGTGAAAGGTTTTACATAGTTAAATGTTTCATTCCGGGATATAATAGGTCCCCAGTAACCTATGCTTGTCGCAATGGATCGGATGGCCGGGCGCTGTGACTTGCCTGATTGGGTGTCACCGTACCCCGATGGCATGGGGCGTTGCTCATGATATCAACCACTGGAATCTGTCTCTCTACTATTTACAGAGAACACATTGCGAGCTGGGGCGTTTATCATAATCACTCATTCACAATATACTATTATGGTTTCGCTTAACAATTATGCCTGAAAAATACACGAGCACTCTTTGATGCCTACAGTCTCTTGCATCGGATTTGAGTTACATGTATCCTGGAATAAGATATACATATGTAGATAAACAAACTGACAACTTGATAAGACCTCATAATAACGCTAATAATTTGTTGTTGTTGTTTTTCAGACAAGGCTTGAAGCTCTGGCCGAAACCATTTGGGAAAATATGGGAATTCCTTCTAAAATAAAATATGATGATCTTCAGAAGAGTGTTTGATTTTTGTTGATAAATACACATATGGTGTTTCCTCGCCAACACAACACCTGCCGCGCATGCACTTTGGGCCTGTAGAACTCTCAGTATAGTAACACAGTATTTACATGTGGAACCTGTGTGTCGTGCTCGACCTTTATGCATTAAGACCCTCGAGGTTGAGGAATAGCACAGTGGTAAGGGGTACAGCCACGTTCGACTCTCTCCGGACTACAGTACCGAAATATGTTGTTCGGTGCCTCTCAATCACTTTTTGTCTCGAGTCCATTTGGAACAATCCTCCATTGTCCTTTGTGTCACAGATGTAACGCAATAAATAATAGAAGATGGCCTGGACATACAGGGAGACTGTCCGAATGTTGTTTACACCGCAGCCATATTCGACCAACACGACGATAGCCTGTGCATAAACGAGGCTGGACCAAACAGTGGTCGACAGCATGAGCAGCTCTCAACAAATAGCAGTGTGATGACACACAATCAGTGGGCTCGACAAACCAGTGGTTGATAGTATGACCAACATTCCATATATCGGAGTACGAAAATACACTATCAGCTAGGTCACATATTTAACTACCCGATCCTCACTACAACACATAATCAGGGCGAATCCGGACAGACGATCATGGGTTTCTGGTACACCCAGGGGACGCAACTCTTCACAACAAGTTAAGGCACATAAGACCAGGAAACAACAAACCATGTCTCATTATCCATGCGTTGTGAGCAACGTGATCGTTGTCGTTGTCGTAATCTTGGGTCGTTGTTGTTGTTGCCGTTGTTGTGGTTTTGACGTTTCCGACCAACACCACGTTGGACTTTTACTCCAATTATATAACTGATATACAATAATTAAAGTAATTATAATTAAATGCACTGTTGATAAATGGTCAGTGTTACTCCTTTTCATATTTATCATGTTGATTGCGAGGTCATATATAGATGATAAAAACTCACTCACTCACATCACATTATTATACAGCTGAGTAACAAATGGCAAAAGTGACATTTTCAGTGTGGATATCATCAAAGCATTTTCAAAACTGCATGGTTTTCTTGTGAGACGACTCCGATCCGACTGTTCAAAGCCGATATGAATGTAAAGGCTTAACGACATGCCAACAACGGGCGAAGGATGAACAGACAAGGAGTTGACGCCGGACAGACCAGTGTCGGGTGATATGGACAACGGACGGAAGACCGAGAGACAACGGGTACACGACGGAAAGACAACGGGTGGACAACGGTCAGGCAACAGATGGACGACGGTCAGACAACGGGCACTCGACGGAAAGACGGCGGGTGGACAACGGTCAGGCATCAGATGGACGACGGACAGATAACGGGCACACGACGGAAAGACAACGGCTGGACAACGGTCAGGCAACAGATGGACGACGGACAGATAACGGGCACACGACGGAAACCCAACGGGTGGACAACAGTCAGGCAACAGATGGACGACGGACAGACAACGGGCACTCGACGGAAAGACAACGGGTGGACAACAGTCAGGCAACAGATGGACGACGGACAGACAACGGGCACTCGACGGAAAGACAACGGGTGGACAACAGTCAGGCAACAGATGGACGACGGACAGATAACGGGCACACGACGGAAAGACAACGGGTGGACAACAGTCAGGCAATAGATGGACGACGGACAGACAACGGGCACTCGACGGTAATGGTGTTGGTGAGTCATACATGAGAACGTCTTGCAACACTGGCACTTCCGGGTCCAACATCCTCGTTCTCCTGAATCAGGGTGTGCCGTGAGATTGCTCTTCCTTGACAACGTCACACGCCAGGAAGTTCCTCTAAACTATCTATGAACCGAAGCTAATTCAACATAGAGACTTTTTAATCACAAAACCGACATAGAAATTCAGTATTTTAACCGTTACTATAAATTACCGCTCTCTCTATCAAAACATATGTTTTAAAATTAGATTTTCAAACCCTTGTAACAATTTATCTCCATGTGATTTGTTCTTTAAGATGATTTTTTTAAAGATTGAGGTATTCGTAATGATATTTTTAATGTGTATTTTCAAGTTTAATAACTAAAGAAGTATCATGAAGTATATATTGTTATGATCGGTCGTCAGAAGATAGATCAACTTTGAAAAATGACAGAATGGTTTCGGAACAAACGCCCCAACAATCACGAAACATTGTACTTGGAACATGTAATTCCTCGGGGGTTGGTCGGTGTGGTGTGGTGTGGTGTGCTGTGGGACGGTGTGGTGTGGTGTGGTGTGGTGTGGTGTGGTGTGGTGTGGGACGGTGTGGTGTGGTGTGGGACGATGTGGTGTGGGACGGTGTGGTGTGGTGTGGGACGGTGTGGTGTGGGACGGTGTGGTGTGGTGTGAGACGGTGTGGTGTGGGACGGTGTGGTGTGGTGTGAGACGGTGTGGTGTGGTGTGGGACGGTGTGGTGTGGTGTGGGACGGTGTGGTGTGGTGTGGGACGGTGTGGTGTGGGACGGTGTGGTGTGGTGTGAGACGGTGTGGTGTGGTGTGGCGTGAGACGGTGTGGTGTGGGACGGTGTGGTGTGGTGTGGGACGGTGTGTTGTGGTGTGGGACGGTGTGGTGTGGTGTGGCGTGAGACGGTGTGGTGTGAGGCGGTGTGGTGTGGTGTGAGACGGTGTGGTGTGGTGTGGGGCGGTGTGGTGTGGTGTGAGACGGTGTGGTGTGGTGTGAGACGGTGTGGTGTGGTTTGGGACGGTGTGGTGTGGTGTGAGACGGTGTGGTGTGGGACGGTGTGGTGTGGTGTGGGACGGTGTGGTGTGGTGTGAGGCGGTGTGGTGTGGTGTGGGACGGTGTGGTGTGGTGTGAGACGGTGTGGTGTGGTGTGGGACGGTGTGGTGTGGCGTGGTGTGGTGTGGTGTGAGACGGTGTGGTGTGGTGTGAGACGGTGTGGTGTGGTGTGGGACGGTGTGGTGTGGTGTGGGACGGTGTGGTGTGGTTTGGGACGGTGTGGTGTGGTGTGGGACGGTGTGGTGTGGTGTGAGACGGTGTGGTGTGGTGTGGGACGGTGTGGTGTGGTGTGGTGTGGTGTGGTGTGGTGTGGTGTGGTGTGGGACGGTGTGGTGTGGTGTGGGACGGTGTGGTGTGGTTTTGAGACGGTGTGGTGTGGTGTGAGACGGTGTGGTGTGGTGTGGGACGGTGTGGTGTGGTGTGAGACGGTGTTGTGTGGTGTGAGACGGTGTGGTGTGGTTTGGGACGGTGTGGTGTGGTGTGAGACGGTGTGGTGTGGGACGGTGTGGTGTGGTGTGGGACGGTGTGGTGTGGTGTGAGGCGGTGTGGTGTGGTGTGGGACGGTGTGGTGTGGTGTGGGACGGTGTGGTGTGGTGTGGGACGGTGTGGTGTGGTTTGGGACGGTGTGGTGTGGTGTGAGACGGTGTGGTGTGGTGTGGGACGGTGTGGTGTGGTGTGAGACGGTGTGGTGTGGTGTGAGGCGGTGTGGTGTGGTGTGGGACGGTGTGGTGTGGTGTGGGACGGTGTGGTGTGGGACGGTGTGGTGTGGTGTGGGACGGTGTGGTGTGGTGTGAGACGGTGTGGTGTGGTTTTGAGACGGTGTGGTGTGGTGTGGGACGGTGTGGTGTGGTGTGGGACGGTGTGGTGTGGTGTGAGGCGATGTGGTGTGGCGTGGGACGGTGTGGTGTGGTTTTGAGACGGTGTGGTGTGGTGTGAGGCGGTGTGGTGTGGTGTGAGACGGTGTGGTGTGGTGTGGTGTGGTGTGGTGTGGTGTGGTGTGGTGTGGTGTGGTGTGGGACGGTGTGGTGTGGTGTGGGACGGTGTGGTGTGGTGTGGGACGGTGTGGTGTGGTGTGAGACGGTGTGGTGTGGTGTGGTGTGGGGCGGTGTGGGGTGGTGTGGGACGGTGTGGTGTGGTGTGGGACGGTGTGGTGTGGTGTGGTGTGGTGTGGGACGGTGTGTTGTGGTGTGGGACGGTGTGGTGTGGTGTGGGACGGTGTGGTGTGGTGTGGGACGGTGTGGTGTGGTGTGAGACGGTGTGGTGTGGTGTGGTGTGGGGCGGTGTGGTGTGGTGTGGGACGGTGTGGTGTGGTGTGGTGTGGTGTGGTGTGGTGTGGGACGGTGTGGTGTGGTGTGGGACGGTGTGGTTTGGTGTGGGACGGTGTGGTGTGGTGTGGGACGGTGTGGTGTGGTGTGGGACGGTGTGGTGTGGTGTGAGACGGTGTGGTGTGGTTTTGAGACGGTGTGGTGTGGTGTGGGACGGTGTGGTGTGGTGTGGGACGGTGTGGTGTGGTGTGAGGCGATGTGGTGTGGCGTGGGACGGTGTGGTGTGGTTTTGAGACGGTGTGGTGTGGTGTGAGGCGGTGTGGTGTGGTGTGAGACGGTGTGGTGTGGTGTGGTGTGGTGTGGTGTGGTGTGGTGTGGTGTGGTGTGGTGTGGGACGGTGTGGTGTGGTGTGGGACGGTGTGGTGTGGTGTGGGACGGTGTGGTGTGGTGTGAGACGGTGTGGTGTGGTGTGGTGTGGGGCGGTGTGGGGTGGTGTGGGACGGTGTGGTGTGGTGTGGGACGGTGTGGTGTGGTGTGGTGTGGTGTGGGACGGTGTGTTGTGGTGTGGGACGGTGTGGTGTGGTGTGGGACGGTGTGGTGTGGTGTGGGACGGTGTGGTGTGGTGTGAGACGGTGTGGTGTGGTGTGGTGTGGGGCGGTGTGGTGTGGTGTGGTGTGGTGTGAGGCGGTGTGGTGTGGTGTGGGACGGTGTGGTGTGGTGTGGTGTGGTGTGGTGTGGGACGGTGTGGTGTGGTGTGGGACGGTGTGGTTTGGTGTGGGACGGTGTGGTGTGGTGTGGGACGGTGTGGTGTGGTGTGAGACGGTGTGGTGTGGTGTGGTGTGGGGCGGTGTGGTGTGGTGTGAGACGGTGTGGTGTGGGACGGTGTGGTGTGGTGTGGGACGGTGTGGTGTGGTGTGAGGCGGTGTGGTGTGGTGTGGGACGGTGTGGTGTGGTGTGAGACGGTGTGGTGTGGTGTGGGACGGTGTGGTGTGGCGTGGTGTGGTGTGGTGTGAGACGGTGTGGTGTGGTGTGAGACGGTGTGGTGTGGTGTGGGACGGTGTGGTGTGGTGTGGGACGGTGTGGTGTGGTTTGGGACGGTGTGGTGTGGTGTGGGACGGTGTGGTGTGGTGTGAGACGGTGTGGTGTGGTGTGGGACGGTGTGGTGTGGTGTGGTGTGGTGTGGTGTGGTGTGGTGTGGTGTGGGACGGTGTGGTGTGGTGTGGGACGGTGTGGTGTGGTTTTGAGACGGTGTGGTGTGGTGTGAGACGGTGTGGTGTGGTGTGGGACGGTGTGGTGTGGTGTGAGACGGTGTTGTGTGGTGTGAGACGGTGTGGTGTGGTTTGGGACGGTGTGGTGTGGTGTGAGACGGTGTGGTGTGGGACGGTGTGGTGTGGTGTGGGACGGTGTGGTGTGGTGTGAGGCGGTGTGGTGTGGTGTGGGACGGTGTGGTGTGGTGTGGGACGGTGTGGTGTGGTGTGGGACGGTGTGGTGTGGTTTGGGACGGTGTGGTGTGGTGTGAGACGGTGTGGTGTGGTGTGGGACGGTGTGGTGTGGTGTGAGACGGTGTGGTGTGGTGTGAGGCGGTGTGGTGTGGTGTGGGACGGTGTGGTGTGGTGTGGGACGGTGTGGTGTGGGACGGTGTGGTGTGGTGTGGGACGGTGTGGTGTGGTGTGAGACGGTGTGGTGTGGTTTTGAGACGGTGTGGTGTGGTGTGGGACGGTGTGGTGTGGTGTGGGACGGTGTGGTGTGGTGTGAGGCGATGTGGTGTGGCGTGGGACGGTGTGGTGTGGTTTTGAGACGGTGTGGTGTGGTGTGAGGCGGTGTGGTGTGGTGTGAGACGGTGTGGTGTGGTGTGGTGTGGTGTGGTGTGGTGTGGTGTGGTGTGGTGTGGTGTGGTGTGGGACGGTGTGGTGTGGTGTGGGACGGTGTGGTGTGGTGTGGGACGGTGTGGTGTGGTGTGAGACGGTGTGGTGTGGTGTGGTGTGGGGCGGTGTGGGGTGGTGTGGGACGGTGTGGTGTGGTGTGGGACGGTGTGGTGTGGTGTGGTGTGGTGTGGGACGGTGTGTTGTGGTGTGGGACGGTGTGGTGTGGTGTGGGACGGTGTGGTGTGGTGTGGGACGGTGTGGTGTGGTGTGAGACGGTGTGGTGTGGTGTGGTGTGGGGCGGTGTGGTGTGGTGTGGTGTGGTGTGAGGCGGTGTGGTGTGGTGTGGGACGGTGTGGTGTGGTGTGGTGTGGTGTGGTGTGGTGTGGGACGGTGTGGTGTGGTGTGGGACGGTGTGGTTTGGTGTGGGACGGTGTGGTGTGGTGTGGGACGGTGTGGTGTGGTGTGAGACGGTGTGGTGTGGTGTGGTGTGGGGCGGTGTGGGGTGGTTTGGGGTGGTTTGGAGTGTCATTCTTGTTCTAACACTTCAGTGAAAGGACGTCAAATCGTTCTGAAACATTGTGATTGTGATAACGTAAGCTTTCTCCGCTTTCTTCAGATCTGTGGTCAGCTCATGGTGCCTCGGAAGTTGCTCGGAACAAGTTACTTTAGTCTGTCGCTGTGAAAAACGTCCTTTTGTTTTTTAATGAAGACACTGACGCATGACAAACCTTCGTGTCAGTTGATGAGTTGGGGAACGATTGAGTGAGTGAGTGAGTGGGTGGGTGAGTGAGTGAGAGTATGGGAGTGAGTGAGTGTGTGAGTGGGTGGGTGGGTGGGTGGGTGAGTGAGAGTATTGGAGTGAGTGAGTGAGTGAGTGAGTGAGTGAGTGAGTGAGTGAATAAGTGAGTCTATACTTCACCACGCAATCAACATGATCAATATGAAATGGAGTAGCATTGGTGTTGATCAACAGTGTCCTATTGTCCCAAGGTGAGTGAATCTCACTGCTTTGAACAATGTTGCCGGGCAAAAGAAAGTGGACGCATTAAAATTGGATTTGACCAAACAATTACAAACGTTGTCAAAACATTACTCGGCTGAAAACAGGCAGCAGCACATTGCAAGCTTTAGGTCCAAAAACACAGCAATGACACCCGTATGAAATACATCACCATCGAATAACCATTTTTTGTTTGTTTTATATTTAGCCACCATCAAACATGGGTATATACTTTCTTTCGCCCCGTAGTGTACATATGGACAGAAAACCTTCTTTGTTGAGAACCACGACGACCACCACCACCACCACGACAACGACCACGGTGCTGACGAGACCAGGATTATGACTGAGGCATGCGCAGGAGACGCGGCCCCTGGTTTTCGTTGGTCTGGATTCGCCCTGATTATGTCTTGTAGTGAGGATCGGGTGGTCACAATGTGATCCGGCTGATAGTACTCCGATGCATTTAGTGTTGCTCATAATATCAACCATTGGTTTGTCTGGGTCAAACTCACATTGTGAACTGGCTGATTGTGTCATCGCACTCGGGAGTGGATATCTAATGTTGTTCATGCTATCTATAACAGGTTTGTCTGGTCGGGTCTCTCTTTTGCATAGAATGTTATTTAGCTTGAATATTGCTGCGGCGTTAAACAACATTCGGACAGTCTACCTGTGGGTTCCAGGCCATCCTCCATTATCCAGGGCCTTATATCTGTGACACACTGAACAATCGAAGTTGGTTGCAAATTGTCTCGAGACATAAGAAGTAATAAGAAGTACAACCATATTTCAGTACTGTACCCCGGAGGGAGTCGAACCTGGCTGTACCCCTTACCACTGTGCTATTCCTCAACCTCGAGGGTCTTAATGCATAGAGTCGTGCATGACACACAGGTTCGACATGTAAATTACTGTGTTACTATACTGAGTGAGTGAGTGAGTGAGTATGGTTTTACGCCGCTTTATTCCAGCAATATCACAGCATTGTACCAATGTCGGGAATCGAACCCGGGTCTTCGGCGTGACGAGCGAACGCTTTAACCACAAGGCTACCCGACCGCCCCTACTTTTCTGAGAGTTCTACAGGCCCAACGTGCATGCTAGGCAGGTCTTGTGTTGGCGTGGAAACACTTTATGTCTATTTATCAACGAAAAAAGACACTCCTATGAAGATCGTTATAGTTTATTTTGTACATAATTCACATTGTTTCCAAGAAGGTTTCGGCCATACTTTCACGCCTAATCTGAAAAAACAACAACAAATTATCAGCATTATTTGTCTGATCAAGTTATCAATATCTCCTTCCAATATACATGTAACTCAAATAAAATAGAAGAGATCGTTAACATTAACGAATGCATGTGCATACCGATTTACATTAAACATTTTCAGGCATAATTGTTAAGCGAAATTAAAATAACGGTATATTGCAAATAAGTGATGATGTTTCACGCAGCTGCCAGCGATATGTTCCAGCTAGATCACGGCTGTCTGTAAATAATAGAGTCAGATAAGCCAGGGGTTGATATTATGAGCAACGTCCAGCGCCATCGGGGTACGATGACATACCATCTGATCTCTTTCAGTGGCCCTCTGACGACAAGCAAATGTGACTGCGAACCAAATATACCCCGGAATCACAGATTTTACAATGTGAGACCTCTTACATTGTAACTGATGAGTGTCTATAGCTCTTTTATACCTTTTTCTTGTTTTAGCCGTGGTGTCCATGACCGTGTCCGTGACCATGACCGTGTCCATGTCCGTGACCATGACCGTGACCATGTCCGTGACCATGACCGTGTCCGTGGCCATGTCCGTGACCATGACCGTGGCCGTGGCCGTGGCCGTGGCCGTGGCCGTGACCATGTCCGTGACCATGACCGTGTCCGTGGCCATGTCCGTGACCGTGACCATGTCCGTGACCGTGACCATGACCGTGACCATGTCCGTGACCATGACCATGACCGTGTCCGTGACCATGTCCGTGACCGTGACCATGACCGTGTCCGTGACCTTCACTGAGAGTCACGAAGACAACTGCAACTAAAATAACACATTGTTTATAGTTTGACTGTTTACATTTGCCTTATAACCAACTTCAATAAATAACTTCATTTGTGAGAGTAATTTCATTTGAATCCTGGACGCCGTTTCCATACAAGTACTTTCTTGTAGGAAGAAAATAAAACAAAATTCAAAACCTTGCATGGCGACCTCCGCTGCCGGATTATCCCAAGAATATTACCCAAACCATTCGGAATTCTGAGCGAGTTTAGTTTTACCTCACTTCTTCAACATTAATTTATTTCAGTTATGTCACATCGTGTCAGCTCCATGTGAAAGGAAAGTCTGACGTAATACAGGACTCAGAGGGTTCGCCTACCATATTGGCGAAACGGGTATGGAAACATAATCTTGGCGATGTGAGTCGCAACTCTGCACAATAAATTGCGGCACCTTAGACGAATGGGCAATCCGTACCCTGGTACTAGTAGGTACACATGTATCGTACGTGAGCCTTGTGTCGTCAACATTTCATGTATATGTATCCACTGACTTAACGAAACGAAAAAAAGACAATATTACCAATATAAGAGAGCCAATTTACTCACCAAGTGCAAGACACAGTATCACTGTAATGTTCTTCATCTTGTTACTGACTTGTTGAAGGAGTGAGTACTGATGACACGCTTGAGTCTCAGATCAGCTTTTATACTTTCGTAAAACACAAATAGCAAATCATGGTGATTTTTTTCAAAATAATAAGACCCCCATAGTGTCGTTAGTCACTTAGAACGGCGTTATGGAGTTAATCCTCTTATGTTGTGGTGATCCTACTGTGTTTAAGCCACCCTGTGGTGACCACGTTTTCAGAATCGTAACCTATACACGCTCATTTATTTCTTAGGAGCCTGGGATCACGGGTGGCCCAGTCGTCTAAGGCGCCGAGATTCGATGTGCAGAGTTGCGTCCCTTGGGCACGCCAGGAACCTATGATTGTGGGTTCGAATCCCGGTTCGCCCCGATTATGTTTCTAGGTTAGTCAGCATCATACCCGTGCTCGTGGTTTTCACCGAAGTGGTAAACGTCTGAGACCTGCATCACTTCGGGCTTTGCTCCCACATTAAGCTGACACGCCGTGATATAACTGGAATACTGTTAAAAGCGGCGTTAAACCAAGCTCCCTGACTTCTTATGAACCTTGAATATGATTGATTGGCATCTTTTTGTGTTTTATTGAATTTCAACAATCAATTACGGGGATTAAGTTTTTTCTCCAATTCGTTGAATAAATCCAAATGCAAATGATATGTGAGTTATCATTTTTTTAAAGAAGAAAAATTGATTTACAAAACTAATTCGTTTAAGAAAATTGTGGCAAAATTCTTTTTTGCCTAAGATTTTACAACAAACATTCTTGACTGGTGATCCTGAAATAGTATGTATGTTGGTGTCGTTCCATCATCACAGAATATTCGGAGGGGGGTGGGGGTGGTGGGGGGGGGGGGGGGGGGGAGGGGGGGTGGTGGTCAGGTTCGCTGACTTGGTTAATGTATGTCATCGTATCCAAATTGTGTGGAGCGATGCTCATGATGTCAATCACTGGATTGTCTGGTCTAGACGTCATATAGCTGGAATAGTGCCGAGCGGCGACGTTAAACAACAAACAAACAATATAAGAAAGAGCAGAGACTGTATTTCCCTACTAAACAGATAATATGCAGAAATCGCCTTCGCAGGGTTAACCAGACAGTGATAGCAAGTTAGACATGTCAGATTACACAGGATGTAATAAATGATTGGCAAACTGGGCCATGCGTTTTTTTATTTGAACGCTGCAGGTTTTTCCCAAAGTTGGGGCGAGAGGTCATCAACCAGTTAAGATAAGAGGGGGGACTCACACACGAGTCAGTCTGCACGTGTAAGCACAGGCCGCGGGGTGCGTGGAATCAAGATGCACAGGTAACGTCCTTTGTTCTCGAAAAACTCCTTTTTGGTCATTTGAATTGCAGATTTTCATAAATAAGGATATATTTGATTAATTGTTTCGAAAATTATCGTTAGTGATCGTAAAATTCACAGCCAACATTTTTTTCAGTGATTCTGTAGGTCTATTTTAATAAGAGCATATCTTTGACATTTTTAGACGCATTTGGAAACAGTGCACTCTTTAAACGAAAATGTTATCTTGAGCACATCTGCCATTTTTATAACATTTTTTAAAGGTTCACTCGTCTTTGATTTAGTATATATTTGGCAATTCCAGTGGGTCAACATGTCTCTGCCAACTTTTCAGTTGTGTTGATTTGATGTTCATACATTTGTTTTTTTCACTCTGTCAGTTTAAGATTGGTTACATAGACATGAAGAAAGCTTGTATCTTCAGCAAGTCGAGGGTATGATAACACCAACAGCTAGGATAACGCAAATGCTTTCAACCCGGTGGATGCCGAGTTATTTTTCTGACGCACATTTTCAAAAGATCTGAAAGTGAAGGTTGTGCGAGAATTGCGCTCGCGCAGCATTGGAACTACCCCCAGCTATAACTTTATGCAGAGATGTAGAATATTAACTTTCCTATCTGCTGGTGTAAATTTAACTGCAAGTCCGAGATTTTGTTCTGCTCTGAAAAACAGCAAATTTCTCCGCTAAAAGGGTAATCGTATTGGGATGATCATTGGTGATTTGATAAAAGACAGATACCAGTGATCACTTATATGCTTTAAAAAAAAATCCATTTCTCCGAGTATATATCCGAAATTTAGATTTTAAAACATAATGTAAATAACGCCCTGAATAGTGATTTAGTAAGGTGTGAAAAATAGCGAGATATACTTTGGACCTTGCTTAAAATGGAAAGAGAGTGTAAGTTCAGATTGTTATCTGTCATAACAGTGATTGAGTATGATTTTGTGCCGCTTTTAGAACTGTTCCTTCAATATCACGGCGGGAAATTCCAGAAATTGGCTTAAAACAATTTTGTACCCTTGTGGGGAAGTGAACCCGGGTCTTCGGCGTGACGAGCGAACGATTTGAGGCCCCCCCCCCCCCCCCCCTCCCACACACACACACACCTGTCAAAAGAGTATAAAGTAGTACGACCAAAGACGACCCCAGGCGCCCGCGATCAGGGCAAACACCCGCCATCCACAAAACCTGACCACACAAAGCACATGTCCGCCGCAAAAACACTAGGACTCTCCTGTACAGCACTTATTGGGCGACACCAGTGATATAAGTGAATGAGATTAAATACTTGTTGCAAAAAAAGGACATGGTGTAACCGTCCATTATGAAGAAATTTGCAACTGGTACCATTAATGGGGATTATCGGTTCCTATCTGACTGTGTGAGGGTATAAGCTTGCCAAACCTTTGACGTTTAATGCGTTACTGAAGAGTTTCTACACAGAGTGAGTGAGTATGGCTTAACGCCCCTATAAGCAATATTCCAGCAACATCACAGCGGGGGACACCAGAAATGGGCTTCACACATTGTACCCATGTCGGGAATCGAACCCGGGTCTTCGGCGCGACGAGCGAACGCTTTAACCACTAGGCTACCCGACCGCCCCTTTCTACACAGAGAAGTGCGTTTAAACAATATCTATATAACTTGGTTAGTTTGAAAATTGTTTAATTTTCCTTGGTAATGCTTAATCTTATTAATGATGTCCTTTTTTGAAAAGTGACAATTCGTCTGACGTCAACGTCCTGTTCTCCAAAACAATCCTTCGGTCTGCCATTATAGCATAATTACAACTGGAAGATCCTTCAGCGATTAATTGCCCCAGACGTGTGTAAGTGAGTATGGTTTTACGCCACTTTTAGCAATATTCCAGCAAAATCATGGCGTGGGACATCAGAAACGGGCTCCACACATTCTACCCATGTCGGGAATCGAACCCGGGTCTTCGGCGTGACGAGCGAACGCTTAAACCACTAAGCTACCCCACCGCTCCGCCCCAAACGTGATGTGTGTGGGTTATTTCTGGATGCGGCGTCAGGCGAAAACACTTACTTTCTTTTGCAAATTGGGTGAGTGGTGGGTGCTACCCTTTGCACAAACACGAGGTGTCTTAGCTGATTTTCAGTGATCCATTTAATTTACCTCACTATTTTGCCTTTTATGCCCAAAATGAATCTGTTTCGGTAGATAAGCGAGGCTGATAACTCTCTGGCGTTGTCATTCTGTATTTGTTTGTTTTTTTCAGATGTGACTCACTGCTTCTGGCGTGGGTAGTCTTATCGGCTGCAGTCAATATATTACCTTCCATGGTCCACGCTCTGAAAGAATGTCACCCGTGCACGTGTTACCGACGACAAGGGGAGATAACTGCTGATTGTACAAACAGAAAACTCTCATACATTCCTGCATATCTCCCCCAGAACATTACCAAGTTAGAGATATCATGCAACGACATAGCAGTTCTGAATGAGACGAGCTTCAAAAGATATTCACAGCTACGCTATCTTAACATGTCCTTCAACAAACTGGATGACTTGGATAAGGAGACTTTACTTTATCTTCCTGACCTGATAAATCTGGATCTACACAGCAACCATCTTCGGCTTGACGACCGATCATTTCCACCGGGATTATTCAGGAAACAGAAGAAGCTGCAGGTGTTACTGGCTCACAACACTTCCCGCGTCGGTGACCTGGATATGAAGTACCCGGATGCAACTTTCTCTGATCTAATCTCACTGAAAGTACTTCGCCTTGACGGACTCGACCATCTTGTATTCGGTGAAGGATTTAGGAAACTTACACTCCTGACGACATTAGTGTTGAGCGGGTCGGGGGGAACATGTACTACACAGACCCTTTCTAACACCACATTTATCAATCTGCCCACTATCAGATTCCTTGATCTCTCCAACTGTGAAATCACGAAAATACAACCTTTCACCTTTGTCCCTCTCCGAGAGATCAACACACTGGATCTGTCGTACAACGTTGATCTGACTTTCGGAACTCTATCCCACGGCATGTATGGCACAGTCAACTCCTCACTGAAGGTCCTCAAACTGAACAGAGTTCACAGAAGGCGTGGCGCTGGCATTGTCGTCTCTGTCAAAGATGTCCAGTTCCTGACGGGAAGCCAACTTCAGGAACTTCATGTTGATGAGAATCAGATCGAGCTTCTGGACCTGAGCACTATAGCGAGCTTACCATCAAGCATCAAAGTCATCTCAGCTAAAAACAATAACTTCATCTTTGGATTATATATGTTGGGTTTGTCGACGCTTGTTAACCTCACATGGGCCGACGTTTCCTTTCAGCATCAGTCCCATGTTAACCCTTTCTCTGTGGATGAGAAAAGATATCAGTCTACGTTAGTCACAATGATTCAAGATGGTAGTTTTGATCCGGACACATACACCTGTACAGTTCTTGGTCAGTCGGCGAGTAAAGGACCTTGTGACGACGACAAGAGACAAATCCAAGCACAGGCTGAAAAAGACCTCGACATCAACTTGGACCTTCCTCTCAGCATGAACAATAAGCCAGAAGGATTACCTCCCTTGGTGTTGACGTTTGCGACGGAAGAAATTACACTTCAAAACGTTTCAAACTATTCAGGGTGGCCAGGAAACTTTACCATGTCTGTTCCGCCAAATGGAGAATTCCTGAACATAAGCAAGAGCAAGATGAACTACGTCATTCCAAGATCCCGATTTGGACCTAATAAACTGAAGGTGCTGGACATGTCCTATAATTTCTTCACACGTTGGGAAGGTCCAATACTAGGTCTCAATGCATTACAGTATGTTGACCTGTCTCACAATTATTGTGATTTTATTGGAGATAATTTTTGCAAGAATTTCCCTTCATTGAGAGTTCTGAATATTAGTTCCAACTACCTTGGCTATTCTCTCAAGGCCAGCAGTATCAACGGTATACCAACACTAGAAGTTCTCGACATATCCGACAACAAAATCAATCATCTTCCTACATATATGTTTAAGAATATGGCTCAGCTGGTTCACCTGAACCTAAGTTATAACTTTCTGACCACATGGGACGCCGACATCAGACACATGGGGAATCTCACCCTGTTGGATATTTCACACAATCTGTTTGAAGAAGTACCACCAACACTTCGTTCTGAACTTGACGCAGCATCTGTCCAAGGCATGACTCTGCTGCTGGAAGGGAACCCCCTGAAATGCAACTGTGACACTCTGTCGTCTCTGAAGTGGATGTCAAGTCATCTCCATAGTGACCAACACTATACATGTACTACATCCGACAAGAAATTGGTTGCGCTCAACACACACACAATAACAGACATGACTCTGAGACTTGACAAATCCTGTGCGTCCTATGTTGGTGTCATGATAGGAAGCCTCAGTGTCGTTATGATTGCCGTATCGCTGGGCGTGTCTAGTCTGGTCTATAGGTACCGCTGGAAGCTAAGGTATCTGTATTACCTGACCAGAAGCAAATACAATAGGCTGGTTCCTGATGGCGATGAAGGGTTTGAGTATGATGGCTTCATCTCTTATGCAGATGAGGACCGACAGATTGTCACCAGTGACATGAGGCAGAGATTGGAGGACACAGAAGGACTCAAACTCTGTATTCACGACCGAGACTTCCTACCAGGCGAAGCCATTGCTGCAAACATCCTCGACGCCATTAGATCGAGCAGGAAGACGGTTGTATTGTTGTCCAGGAACTTCCTCAGAAGCCCCTGGTGTAAGTACGAGTTGGAGATGACCAAAATTGAGAGTATCTACACTGGACGGCAGACACTGGTGGTTGTCATGCTTGAGGACATCCCTGTGAAGGACCTACCTCAACATATTTGCGAGATCATCGCACACGAGTCCTATATTGAATACACGAATGATGAGGAGGGGAAGGAGGTGTTCTGGCAGGGTCTCAAGCGTGCCATGCTCAGTAATGTGACCTGATCTTTTACCAAAGTGGTAAACGTCAAACCCCCGCATCTCCTCCCACATGAAGTAGCAGTGGCGTTAACCCAACACACTCAACTTACTCACTGTAAATAAGTGCACCCAGTTTGCTTCTTGTTAGACAGTTCTAGACAGGGACATATGGCAAGGATTTGCTAAATTATGCTTCAGCAAAGACAATATGGTCTTCATATCAGACTGTCAATAGTGAAAAAAGCCTTACTTTTGTCAATTGTTGCTCGACATGCAGTGAAAATGTCATTAATCAGGGCGGTAACATTCCCTGTGACAGCCTCCGGATTCCGTGTCAGATCGATATCAGTTTATCCCTTTATGCATATACGTTCCCAAGAGTGATCGTCTTGAAGGAAGGGTTGTCGAACTTACTGTGTTTCACTGTAAATTACAAAGTACATCATCACATCATCTTTGTAGACTGCAGATCATTGTAATGAGTAGATTTGTAAATATTGATATAATAAAAACATTTTTTGGTAGCTATTTTCACGAGTGGGGTATTATTATATTCTTTTTGTGTAGTTGTCTACCCGAGAATTAAAATATTTCATTACAAATGTAAAACCTTGAAACGTAAATTCTCCCTACCTGACACACAGGGACGGTTCACCACCCCTTGTATTTGCGACTTAAAAAGTAGTTTAGTGTTTGCAAAATCTTTAAAAAATACAAACGAAAGTTTCAAAATACATTTAGGGTCACGAAAATATATACATTCAAACTTATATACAAAATCAACTTCAACAAAAAATCTTCTTGAAAACTAGGAGACCGCTGCTGGAAGCGAAAGAGTTAGTGAGTGAGTATGGTTTTACGCAATATCACGGCGGGGGACACCAGAAATGGGTTTCACACATTGTACGCATGTGGGGAATCGAACCCGGGTCTTCGGCGTGACGAGCGAACGCTTTAACCACTAGACTACCCCACCGCCTCGGAAGCGAAAGAATGCGCTGGTCAAGTAACAAAAATGGCGCTTTGAGAAACGAACAGTCTCGATTGACGAGTTATATGAGAAATTTACAGATTGTAAAGGAAACAATTTCGTGAGAATAACAAACGGCAAGAAGTGATATTAACTCCATAAACGACCGTCTATCATTATTTTGCCTTGTCAATGTGGACCTAACGTAAAAAGAACATCAACAGTTTGTGTACGGGCAAGTCACTTAGGACAAATGTTCACTGCTATGGAAATATCACTTTTCTCAACTTCGGAAAACCTCAGTCTTTCACACTGAAGTCTATAATAATTCTGTTATTTTCTACTGATATGACGGCGGAATGTTGCCTGGTGTTGTTCTTGGGTGATAGAATTATCTGAATTGCGCCTCTTTGCCATATGGCGATCCGCTGATGGTTTAAAATATATTCCGAGTCTAAATTTTAGACTGCCAGTAGCATGCCGATGCAATATTTATTCGTTCACTCACTCACTCAGTCACACACACACTCACTCACTCACGCGCTGTCACCTCACAGGCGTCAGTGGAGATCATCACAGTGTAAAGGGATTATCTCTGCGCTCACTGACGCCCTGTTGATTCTTCTATGGACAACACTGTTGATATCTGAATGCCGTCACTGCTAAAATCATGATGATGTAGTGGTTAATAGAACTATAAAAAGGATTGTGACCAGAGACGAAGTCATCTTTTCAGTCCAACAACATGAGGAACCCGACAGTGATACTGTGTTTCGCACTCGGTGAGTAAATCAGGTTCCAAACTCATCTGCACTACAATTATGATTTGGTTACACTTGGAATTTTTCGATTTTTAAAACAGAATTCTGCATTGTCCGATGCATTCAAAACTGATTTCGAAATAAGAAACCAAGTTCAAATAGTGTCAGAGCTAAAATAGAAAAAGATAATGGTGACTGTTTGTCATGATGGAGTAAAACTATCGGAGATGTAATGACATAGTATTATTTTAGTTGCAGTTGTCTTTGTGGCTCCATGTGAAGCTCACGGACATGGTCACGGTCACGGACACGGACACGGGCATGGCCACGGACATGGTCACGGTCACGGGCATGGTCACGGGCATGGTCATGGTCACGGACACGGTCACGGGCATGGTCACGGACACGGCCATGGACACGGTCACGGTCATGGTCACGGCCATGGTCACGGACACGGTCATGGTCACGGTCATGGACACGGTCACGGGCATGGTCACGGTCACGGGCATGGTCACGGTCATGGACACGGCCACGGTCATGGTCACCATGGATAAAACAAATAGAAGGTATTGATATTATATTATTTATTGGTTCAACAATTTGTTTTAAATATCTACTGGTCGGATGAACACATGAGTCCATGCTTGTCCCTTGCACAGGGAATCAAAGACCTATGTCACGACTGCCTCAGAACGTCGGTGTACCCTGCAAGGTTATTCACTTGAAAATGATGCAGGTCTTACCTCTCTGATGAAACACACGGGCACGGGTATGGTGCTGGCAAATCACGTATCATATTCAGGGCCAATTGTGGGATTCGAGGACCGCCTCCGTGGTCTTGTGGTAGAGCGTCCGCCCGGAGGTCCGGGGTTCGATCCCCGGCCGCGTCATACCAAAAGACGTTAAAAGATGGTACTTGTTGTTATCCTGTCTGGCGCTCAGCATTAAGGGGCTAAAACAAGGACTCATCGGCTCGGAGTCAGTATACTGTGTCTGAGTGGGGTATTCATCTTAAACTGCGGCATGGTATCTCAGTGAGCTAGCACTATAAATTGGCATCAGTCCGGACTAGTACAAGCAGCCACACACACACATACACGTACATGCACGTCGCTATATAAGTGCAATAATCTTCGAAGCGACGTTAAACCCCATTTCACCTCACATCTGGGATTCGAACTCACGATGACAGGTTCGTGGCACGTCTTAGGGAAGCAAGTCTGTACAACGGTCACACGTGCTCCCAACAATGTGGGTCAGTGCTCACAGACATGACTTGGTTGCTTGCCACATCACTCACTCGCTCACTCACTCGCTCGCTCACTCACTCACTCACTCACTCACTCACTCACTCACTCACTCACTCACTCACTCACTCACTCACTCACTCACCCACCCACCCACTCACTCACTCACTCACTCACCCACTCACTCACTCACTCACTCACTCGTGAACACATGACGTAGTACACTGTGAACACATTGCCAACACAGACTTATTAACCAAATGTCAAGAATCTAGTTCGCTATTTGTTTCAGACGTTCACCGGGAGTGCTGTGAAGGAATCAACATGGAGGCTATGGGATGAAAACAAAGAAAAGAATAAACACTTTTCAGAATCTTCGAATAACTCTCTGTTTTTTATGCAGAATTTCGTCCCTTAATCAGTCATATAACCGTGATATAACTGGAACACTGTTCAAAGTAGCGCTAAACACAACTCACTCACTCACTTCACAAAAATAACAAAACACACGATGGTGCCTGCGACCGATATGTTTGAATTCTTTCTCGTTGCTTTGGTTTGCTGAGCTGCGGTTGGTTAAAACAACATATATTTTACCGTCGGATTCTGATTGGCGGAGACCCATTCCATTATTGATCCTGCTAACATGTTAGCTACATTTCTTATAAGGAAGATAATTTTTGGATATCCCGAGCCTTCAGGGCACATCACACCATATTCCCGAGGAATCGGTTGACAACGAATTTTTCTCACCGACATCCATTTATACAGACACGGAATATATGTCCGAAGTTTCAAGGAGGAAAAAGCTTTGATACAGCCACTTTGTCAGCAAGCAGACCACGAAAACGAACCGAGGTACTTCCCTTTATCCAATGAATTCGGATAACCATCGGTTCATATCAGCTCAACGATTCTTATGCGAGATAAGCATGTCATCAAAGGAATGTTCCGATTGATTGATTAACGGGAAACATGAGCGGGCTACATGGTAAATTATTGCCACTCCTTAACCAATCAGAAGCTAGTATTTTAATGTAAGTTGAGATACGAATCGATGTACTCTCTGCCAGTTTATGTTACATAAAATAACATTGAGGGTACATAATCTAATAAAGAGGGTACATCGACCCATGCCCCCCTCGAGACCGGTGGACAACATCTATTTTTACCCTATATATACTGTTGGTCATAACTGTAACCGTCATGTACATGTATACTCGCAGTCGTTCAGCTTCAACATATCCCGACAGAGATATATAAGACAGTGGCGTGAGTGAGTGAGTTTGGTTTGACGCTGATTTTAGCAATATTCCAGCAACATGACGGCGGGGGACACCAGAAATGAGCTTCACTCACAGTACCCATGTGGGGAATCGAACCCGGGCTTTTGGTGTGACAAGGGAACGCTTTAACCTCCAGGCTGCCAAACATATCCCCACAGGATAAGAATAATGGGGGTATTGTCCCACCGGTTCCATCACTTAAACATGATGAACACATACCTCTTCTCCCCTTTCTTGAAGCCATTTCTGTTTCTGTTATTATTATTTCCAGACCTAATGGAAAAAGTTGAAATGTGGGGTTCTTCAAAAAGTGCAAATCATTGATGGATTGGGCTTTTTAGCAACGTATCGGATTGAATGGGGGCACAAACACATCTTAAAACCGATGTGGTGGAGATTCTAAGGACTGCGGGATATGAGAAACCAACGTCATTCTGCATGGTCAAAGATATGGATTCCTGGAAGGGACATTGCCGCATTGTCCCATTGTTGCGCTTTGGTTACTTTTGGCACATTTTGCTTGTTTTTGTAACGGTGACAACGCGACAATGTCCCTTTCAGGATGCCATACAAACCTGACTTAACAGTGTGCACGGCAATAAACATTGTAAACCTCAAATGCAAGCAATGCTTGACGTTCACATCATGAATACATCACAATTGATAACATACGTGTTGTTCACATGCATACATCACTATAGACGACATAAGTGCAATTCACATAATGAATACATCACTATAGGTGGTTAATGTGCAGTTTACATCATAAATACATTACTAGAGATGATATATGTGTAGTTTACATCATGAATATATCACTATAGGTGGTATACGCGTAGTTTACATCATGAATACTTTACTAGAGATGATATATGTGTAGTTTACATCATGAATATATCACTATAGGTGGTATATGTGTAGTTTACATCATGAATACATCACTGTAGATAACATACGTGTTGTTCACATCATGAATACATCACAATTGATAACATACGTGTAGTTCACATGGATACATCACTATAGACGACATAAGTGCGATTCACATAATGAATACATCACTATAGGTGGTTAACGTGTAGTTTACATCATGAATACATCACGAGAGATGGTATACGCGTAGTATACATCATGAATACATTACTAGAGATGATATATGTGAAGTTTAGTAGTTTACATCATGAATATATCACTATAGGTGATATACGTGTTGTTCACATCATGAATACATAACTATAGATGATATATGTGTAGTTAACATCATTAATACATCACTATAGATAACATACGTGTAGTTCACATCATGAATACAACACTATAGATGATATATGTGTAGTTCACATCATTAATACATCACTATAGATAACATACGTGTAGTTCACATCATGAATACATCACTATAGATGATATACGTGTTGTTCACATCATGAATTTATCACTATAGATGGTATACGTGTAGTTTACACCATGAATACATCACTATAGATGATATACGTGTTGTTCACATCATGAATACACCACTATAGATGGTATACGTGTAGTTCACATCATGAATACATCACTATAGATGGTATACGTGTAGATAAACATCATGAATACATCACTATAGATGATATTCGTGTAGTTCACATCATGAATACATCACTATATACGATATACGCGGAGTTCCCTTTTCCAAAATAAACTACAAATCTAATATTTATATTTGTTTGTTGTTTTACGCCGCACTCTGCAAAAGTCCAGCTATATGACGACGGTCTGAAAGTAATCAAGTCTGGACCAGACAATCCATTTATTGATATCACTAGAATCGATCCACAAAAATGGGATACGATGACATGCATCAATCAAATCAGCGAGCCTGTTCACCCGATCTGGTTAGTCGCCTCTTACGACAAGCATAGTAACCTCTGAAGACAAGCGTGGGTTACTGAAGATCTTCACGGGTCCTTTCGCATGGATGTTCTCCAGTATGACAACCAACAGTGTTGAGACTCTCCGTATTAGCTATTTCCAGCCGGTACTTACACCAGGAGCTACCAGAGAAGTCCCTGGACACCCTCAGAACAGGAAATATTGTTTCCAATAAAACCACAATAATTGTGAGACAGGACCATCCCAACGTGTGACGAAATTATGGGACATGCCAAGCACCTTCAATTTATTAGGTCCGAATCCGAAGACATGCATCAACCAAGTCAGCGAACCTGACCACCCGATTCCGTTAGTCGCCTTCAACGACAAGCATGGGCTGCTGAAGACTTATGGCAGTTGAAAATGATATGCAGACGTCCGGATAAACAAAGTTTTCGGATTAACAGGGTTTCCACTGTACTGATGTAAATATATTAAACTGTTCATGTCGTGAGGCGATGATACCACATACTGGATATACTGAAAAACTTTCCCTACAATTTTCACCACAAGAATGTTTTTTTGCTGAATAAAAGCCATAAGGCAATATTCATCCTGGTTCAGGGCTAGTCACAAACACAAGACACTTGCGCCATGTATGGATAAAGCCAACACGGAGGCAGTCTGTATCCACGTGTATGTAGAGGTCAACAGTGGGAGGTACATTTAGTCCACTGTGGTGTGGAGATTAACTGTGTTTTTGCGAGGATCTCGTGGTGGTCCAGTCTCTGCTGACACGGCTGGTGGGTAATTATAACTGCCAAGAAAATCATCATGATGCGATGTGTTTTTGTGTGTGTGGAAGTATAAAAGTGATGGTTGGTGGCGAGACTGTCACTTGAAGCCAATTGGTCAGGCAGGCAAGAACATGAAGCACATCACAGCTGTAGTATGTATTGCGCTAGGTACGTGGAAATATGTCTGGGAACGTGCCAGAGTGGATACGTTTTGTTTACGTTATATTCAGGGAATTGTTATGTCAAAAGACGATTATTGAGGTATCTTAATGATAATCGACAACCTTTAGTTATATTCAGAGAATTATTATGTCAAAAGACGATTATTGAGGTATCTTAATAATAGTCGACAACCTTATATTCAGAGAATTATTATGTCAAAAGACGATTATTGAGGTATCTTAATGATAATCGACAACCTTATATTCAGAGAATTGATATGTCAAAAGACGATTATTGAGGTATCTTAATGATAATCGACAACCTTATATTCAGGGAATTATTTTGTCAAAAGACGATTATTGAGGTATCTTAATGATAATCGACAACCTTCTCCAAACATTTAACAAAAGTCACATCATCTGATAAACCTGTTGTTTTTAAATTAAATTGTTTCGATTTCATTTGTTTTCTAAATTGTATATTTGACCAAAACTAAGATTTTGAACTAAACACAATTTGTACATTTAGTTGCAGTTGCCTTCTTGACTGTGAGTGAAGGTCACGGACACGGACATGGCCATGGTCACGGTCATGGTCACGGTCATGGTCACGGACACGGACACGGTCACGGACATGGTCACGGCCATGGTCACGGACACGGACACGGACATGGTCACGGCCATGGTCACGGACACGGACACGGACATGGTCACGGTCATGGTCACGGACACGGACATGGTCACGGTCATGGTCACGGCCATGGTCACGGACACGGACACGGACATGGTCACGGTCATGGTCACGGACACGGTCACGGACATGGTCATGGTCATGGTCACGGACACGGTCACGGACATGGTCACGGACACGGACACGGACATGGTCACGGTCACGGGCATGGGCACGGACATGGTCACGGTCACGGTCATGGTCACGGACATGGTCACGGTCACGGACACGGACATGGTCACGGTCACGGTCACGGTCACGGACATGGTCACGGTCACGGACATGGTCACGGTCATGGTCACGGACACCATGGATAAAGTGGAACGGGTATGCAACCTAATATATAGGGACAGCTCAACTTAATTACGTTGCATGTAAAACTAAAACGTTTGTATCCAAAATTAGTTGTTGATTACAAAGTAGATCTTTAAATTCCTTGCAACTAGTGCCGATTTTCATATGATTACTATGACGATTATAACTTCTGTTTCAGATAAAACGTTTACTCGCTGGGGAAGTGAATTTTGCTGCATCACTTGGAAGATTATTGGTTATATTTTCTGAAAATAAACAAGGCGTACAAACAAGTATTGTATTTTGTCATTTCATATTAAACATGTGTTTCAACTCGAGGGCAACCCATCACAACTGAAATCAGTTGCCGAGAGTGTTGCATTTCCAAACTGGAGTTTCCATTTTACATCCAATACGGGCAAGGGGGCGCGGTGGCGCTGTCGCATAAGGCGCCGCAATTCGCTGTGCACAGTTGTATCAGAGGGGTGTCCTCCCAAAACTTCTACATGCCAAAACTTCTACAGCTTAAAACAACAAAGTTTATGGTCCACTGCACCACTAATCTCCTGGCTATTACCTGTTGGGCATTGATTGGAACAGTCCAATTAATTAAGTGTACAACATACAACACAACAAAACAATTTGAAGACAATCGACTCATATAGCACTGGTATAAATAAATAGTACACACACTTTTTGCACTGGACTACTTACTAATTAAATGTAAGCACTGGTATAAATAAATAGTACACACACTAATTTAATGTCACAAGTGGCCTTACTCTGTCACATACAGCACTAAAAATACTTTTTTTCAAGTCTCTTAACCAAGTTTGAGAAGATGACCAACAGCATCAAGGAACTCGATAGGGGTTTTCTGTTCTTGAGTCAACATGTCCTTTAGACGTCTCAGGCGGTTTTCAGTCTCTCTGTAAACTCGCTTCCTGCTTGGTGGGGCAGCACCAAAGTCTAAAAGATTGCAAGATGAACAAACCTTGTCATAGTGCTTTTTGTGACCGAGTCTGAGGCGTGAGATAGCAATTTCAATTTTCCTTTCATTTGAGTATGAGGTGAGTGAGTCTGCTTTTTCATCTTCATGAATATCTATGTGAGAGGGGATCCAACACAGCTCCACCTGTTGCCCTTGGTCCGATAGTTTTGTATATTCGTATAGAATATTGTTGATTGTGTTTGGCCTGGAGTTTGAGTTTCTGCCACTGATGGCCTGAAGTGCACCTAGCGAGTCTGATGGGGCCATTTTCATGCTTTAGTGCGGATCTAGATGGCTCCATCATCCGCGAATTTTGATGTGTTTACTTTAGGGGATAGGCCCTCGAAAAGATCGTGATTTCCTAAACCAGTTAATTTCATTGTAAGTGACGGGTCTTTTTATTATAATCTTCTTTATCTCCAAATATGTTTTTTTTTATATTACGTACATCTGTAACTATTTAATCTTCCCAAAGTACCCTTCCTTGCCTTTCTAAAACAAAATCGTAAAGAAGCTAATGAGTCTTCCTAATTACAGGAGGACTATACCATTATAACAATAGGTAAACTCAATCAGCCATGACAACTCTCTGTAGATGTTTTGGCATGTAGAAGTTTTGGGAGTGAACCATCAGAGGCAAGATTTGCAGGGCGGGCCCTGTATTAAGAAACACAAGTCAATGGCATTCCTCAATCCCCCCCCCCCCCCCCCCCCCCCAACACAACAAACACATTGAAAGGTTTACATACCTATGTACTGACATCTAATTAACATCAACAAAATTATTTGTAATCTTGACAATGACATTCCCAAAGACATTCACCCATATGTAAACGTCACATTCGTTTGGGGTTTGCGGGAAAACGTTTAAGATTTATGTAATGGCCGAGATTATACCGGGAGGTTAAGGTAGGTGTGACGCGCTGGGAAGGGACTGCGCATACTGATGCACGACCGTCACCCTCATGGAGCACAACTTCCGGTCACTTCCGGCCTCGATTACAAATAAAACAGACACGCCGTGATATAACTGAAACCCTACTGAACTTCGGTACATCCAACTCACTCATTCATTCCGAATTGGCAACCCGCGTACGGGGTTGGGGGGAGGGTTCAACCAGTTTGTTAGGACCCACGAAACATTATTTTTTCAGAACATAAAGTTTGTCCTGTGAACGATTTACATTTTTGTAGACCCTGAAAACAAACTATTTTCATCATTTCCGGAATCAACCCAAGCCGCACTATCCAAAATATTAAATGGCAAGTCATTTAACCCAACTCAGCATGGTAGCCTAGTGGTTATAGCGTTCGCTTGTCACGCCTAAGTCCCGCATATGGTTAACGTACAAGCTGTGCACCCATTCTCGGTGTCCCACGCTGTGATGTGCCTGGTATATGTCACGTACTGGGAATCGACAGCCTCCATGCACTAGACCATGCCCAACTTTAAAGGGAACCTATTTTCTTCTTTGATGCGCGAAAAATAGAGAAACACACAATATTCACAATTATATCATAGCTGGAATTGCTGTATTGGGAGATATAGAACTTTATTACATGCTTATGACTCACAATCGCCAGATCACAAAATATATTTTCAAATCCAGTTCCAACCATAATGTTTGCTACATTTAATAATAATAATAATAATAATAATAGTAGTAGTAGTAGTAGTAGTAGTAGTAGTAGTAGTAGTAGTAGTAGTAATAAAAAAACGAATGTTTGACTGGTTATTCTTTGATTCGCCGTACATTGTGGACAAATAAAACTGGTTTCTGCTGTAAGGGAGACGCCACATACAGCGACGCACGCAGCATGGCGCGCGAGGCGTCTTCATCTCGTTATATTTAGAAACTGTCGGTTGTAGTTTGTAGTGCCGCCGACAGAGAACAAGCTGACACAGTGACTACCAGGCATTCACCAAGCCAAGGACATCTATAACCAGACGAGCATGGCGTATTTTGCTGTTGGAATGATTGTCGTGTTCAGTGAGTATATTTCCATTTGAAAATATCAATTGTGCCCAGTCGCCGAAATTTGCAGTGTGGAGTTGCGTCCCTTAGTCATGCCATAATCATATGACCGTGGATTTAAATGCCAGATTTCCCCGATTCTTTATTTGTCAGCACAATGCTCGTGTGTTTGTAGTGATAAAGGTCTAAGACCTGCATCACCTCCTCCATTGGTTGGTTGGTTAGTTGTTTTACACCGCACTCAGCAATATTCCATCTGTATGACGGCGGTCTGTAAATAATCGAGTCTGGACCAGACAATCCAGTGATTGATATCAAGAGCATCGATCCACGCAATTGGGATCGATGACATGCTTCAACCAAGTCAGCGAGCCTGACCACCCGATCCCGTTAGTCGCCTCTTATGACAAGCACAGTCTCCTTTAACGGCAAGAATGGGTTGCTGAAGATTCTACCCCGGATATTCACAGGTACTTCCTCCATTGATAAATTGACAAGCTGCACATAGTGATACGTGTTACCCCACTCACTACATCAAATGTATAATCTGGATAATACGTTGGTTCATGGCCTTGTTTGGTCAAGGGGGTTATTTGGGTGTTCAGTCAACATGGATGTTACTGTTGATCGAACTAACGATGCAACACAATGAATGTACAAAAGCCCGTGACAATACACCGATGACAAGTTACAAAAAAAAGAGAGAAGAGTTCTGATAATCGTTTACTTTCCCATTCATTTCTTATCGAAACTACAAGGGGCGGTGTGGTAGTCCATTGGTTAAAGTGTCCGCTCGTCACGCCGAGGTCCCGGTTCGATTCCCTACATGGTTGAAACTATACTCAACAAGAAACCAGCATAAACACACATCCAGATGGGTCTACACGGTCAGAAGACTTGAATTGCCAAAACAAGGGTGTCTTTATTTCACATACACTTGTCCAAAGCCACGTAAACCATTGTGTGTAGGTTTTAATGTGCAACAGGCATTACCATAACACAGGCAAGTGAGGAGTTAAGCCTAACGCTGCTTTGAACAATATATAGCCGTCTTGGAGCGGGTGTTAGCTTACAGTGGGAAGAAGTTGACGCACTATGAGGTCACGATCATAACCCATTGGTGAAACCAACAAGCACGAATAAGGTACGGACAAATACAAAATCAACCGGGGTGAATTTCGGATTTGAACCCATGATCAGTTGAACCAAGAACGGCAAAGGGACGCAACTTGGCACGACTAAGGGACGCAACCCTGCACAGCAAAAGCACACCTCAGGCGTTTCGCGTCCCTATCAATGTACCATATCTAAGGGAGCAATCATTTGATTTTCATGGGTTGGGGTAGCATTTGATTTTCATGTTTAGGAGCCTAATTATTTTCCCCAAACATAAACAGGTGCTCAATTATTTTGGGTTTTTTTAATTATTTTTTTTTCGGAAAAGGGCACATTTTGATTTTCAATGCGAGACATATGTAATTGTTTTCAGTAGAAAAGTGGCTTAATTATTTTTTTACAAAAAAAATCCCACCCCTTCCCCTATCACGTGATGGTAGCTACTGTTGTCCATACTGCCTCTCGTCACGATATGGCTGAAATATTGCCGATGTGACGTAAAGCATTAACTCACTCACTCACTCACTCATTTTGCCTCATTCGTTTTGCCAGGTTTTGCCACAATGTTGTCCGTCTCAGTTGGTGGTGGTGACGTGTCTGGCGGTGGAGACAACGCTGGAAGGAAGGGAAGATACAGACGTAACGTGCGGCGCATGAGAAACTTTGGCAACTCTTGTGTAAAACGACGATATGTAAACACACGTACGCGTGGCAACCATTTCGACGAACGTTTTCACTATGGAAATGGTTAATGTGGAAACAAGGGCATGTAGCAAGCATATCTTTTCCGAAGGAGTCATGCAAACATACAATGACAAGTGACCGGTCTCGTATAGCATGGGTTGTGGACACATACCTATCTGCAAACTGGAGTCTAAGATAGTCATCGAGCGCCCATTCCAAAAGCTGCTTATTCTCCAAACGAGGCTTACTATATGGTGCTAGTTCTACTATACGATCGTGTCGATTCTATTTTTTTCGGGGGGGGGGGGGGGGGGGGTGATACTTAAGGTCTTCCAAGCAAAAGGTGTTGCTCGATGGCTTCTTGTGAGACAATAGTTCGTTGAGCGAGGTCTGAGGAAAGTATTCAGGACGTTCATTGTATATTGTATCGTAAAATGTCCATCATATTTCGGTGTTCACTCATGTAAGAGATCAGACGATCGCTGTTTTATTTCATGTCGGATAATTTTAAGTAAAACATACTTCATAATTCTAAGTAAGAAGGCATCTTTATCAGGTACATATTTCTTTGTTGTTTAACGCCGCACTCAGCAATATCCCAGCTATATGACGGTGGTCTGTAAATAATCGAGTCTGGACCAGACAATCCAGTGATTAATATCATGAGCATCGATCCACCCAATTGGGACACGATGACATGCATCGATCAAGTCAGGGAGCCTGACCACCCGATCCCCTTAGTTACCCACGACAAGAATGGGTTGCTGAAGACCTATTCTACCCCGGATCTTCACGGGTATTGGGTACAGGTACATTAAAACCTCGTTGACTTGAAGTCCGGGGATCTTCGAAAGTACATCGAGTTATCCGTATTTAGAGACGACAAAGACAATACATTTCAAAGACTTCAAAGATATATTAAATTATAACCGATTCTGTTTTCGTATCTTAATTATGATATATTTGGCATCATTGGCGAGCACAATACATATGTTTACACACGATGGAAAATAACCTCTTTATCATTTAATATCATCACTAAAGACAATGTAGGAATACAATGCCTGAGTGAACCGTCCCATTTAAGTAAAAAGTATCCTACGATTTGCAGCTATTTTTGTTCAAGTAGTTTCTGGGGCGGTCGGGTAGCCTAGTGGTTAAAGCGTTCGCTCGTCACGCCGAAGACCCGGGGTGGATTCCCGACATGGGTACAATGTGTGAAGCCCATTTCTGGTGTCCCCCGCCGTGATATTGCTGGAATATTGCTAAAAGCGGCGTAAAACCATACTCACTCACTCAATCAAGTAGTTTCTCGCATACGGGAAACGTCTGTCTTAACTTTTGAAACGTTATGCACAAGTGTTTGTCAGCAACATGCGCGGTGTGAAGAGCCTTCTGAAAGTAGTTCCTGCTTGGTGACCTCGTTTTCATCTTTATCGAGTCGTAATACCAAGTTTATCGGACAGGTTTGTTGTGGCGATAACATTACATGATAAATCGAGTTTATGGAGGTTTCACTGTCTAAATGTGTGACATTATTGATACGCTT
This sequence comes from Haliotis rufescens, assembly GCF_023055435.1. Classification (NCBI taxonomy): domain Eukaryota; kingdom Metazoa; phylum Mollusca; class Gastropoda; order Lepetellida; family Haliotidae; genus Haliotis; species Haliotis rufescens. The sequence goes on from NW_025963813.1 coordinate 2,458,526, forward strand.
TGCTTGTGACGATCAACATGAAGATGCCCTTATCATTGAACAAGGTCATATGTACACGTGCTGTTTTCGCCCTTCTCGTCCAACAGCTAGAAAATAAGCTCGGTGATCGAGCTGGTGTTACCGCAGAGTATCAGACTGATACCCCGACGTGTTTACAACCTTGTTGACACCAACTTAAAGAACACGCATATCGTGTATGCAGCTTGAATAAAATTGAAGATGTTGTGAGTGTACAACATATTCTCCTTTAAGACGTAATTTACAGAACTGTATTCATTATTAATACAAATATGACATGACACGAGAGAGGGGACGGCGTGGAAGCCAAGTGGTTAAAGCATTCGCTTGTGCCGAAGACCCGGGTTCGATTTCCCCCTTAGTACAATAAGTGAAGCCCATTTCTGGTGTCTCCCGCAGTTGCTGGAATATTTCTAAAAGCGGCGTAAAACCAAACTTACTCACTCACTGACATGAGAGAGACATGAGACTTTATATCAGGGTTTGAGGCCAGTGGCCCATAGGCATGACAATTCTTCTTGGAACGGCGAGAGTTTACATAATTAAGACAAAGTGTCTATCAGTCACAGACACACATTAGCTTGAGAAATATATATCCAAATATTCAACGGTTTGAATCTTAATATCTGCTGAGGGGCGGTCGGGTAGCCTAGTGGTTAAAGCGTTCGCTCGTCACGCCGAAGACCCGGGTTCGATTCCCGACATGGGTACAATGGGTGAAGCCCATTTCTGGTGTCCCCCACCATGATATTGCTGGAATATTGCTAAAAGCGGCGTAAAACCATACTCACTCACTCACTCATGTCTACTGATAAAACGTGAACACTTTGGACCCATCATGAACATCTTTTCAGAAAGCGTCGTACTGAAAAATAATCTGTCACAACCACTTCTTACTGATAAGTATTATATGTTATGTTATGTTATGACCTAAGGCCAATGGATATTCTGAATAAACAATAATTGATATTCTATATTACAAGTGTATGTTTGTATCATTAATAATTTGAATAAACGAGTAAAAAACAATAAATGATAAAATGGGTTATTGAATTAAAGATGTCATCCCAGGTACTGGCGAGAAACCTATAATGACACTAAGTAAGGATAAGATACATGGATGAACAACTTCTTTATTACAATTAGGAGCGACGTTTCAGTGTAGCTTCTTACACCGTCATGATAACTTGCTTACACCGTCATGATAACTTGCTTACACCGTCATGATAACTTGCTTACACCGTCATGATAACTTGCTTACGCCGTCATGATAACTTGCTTACGCCGTCATGATAACTTGCTTACGCCGTCATGATAACTTGCTTACGCCGTCATGATAACTTGCTTACACCGTCATGATAACTTGCTTACACCGTCATGATAACTTGCTTGAACGGTGTTAGAACCTACACCGAAACGTCCTTCCTAATTGTATTAAAGAAGTTGTTCATCCATCTTATCTTATCTTCCTTACTTAGTACTCCAACTTCTAAATGCCTCTAGAAACTATAATGACACTTATGTCGGCTTATATGAGCATTCAGCCCGCTGTGAGAAGCACTTGCCTGCATGATACAACTCATTGTCCTCAATATCGGCTTTATGCCCGGTCAATCTCTGTGCCAGTCCAATAAACGAGTGTCTAAGTGTCATTATTAACATAAAACGTACATCAGGGATTAACGTAAGTTTGAGTTTATTACAAAAAAAACCCGTCAATCCGATCGACACCGTTCCCAGTGATATCGCACGGATTAACTAATCATGAATATGTAATAGGTCCCTTTCATCAATATCAACGTTCCCGTTACCATTCGTCCAGATTGCGAGGGTTTCCGATGTACCGGGTGTCGGGCGAACCAGGTTTAACCACAATCAGGTAACAGCGAAAGAAACTTGTGAGAGAAGCGCACATAAAATATTCCTTTATCCCCGTGAATGAAAGAAACTCAACTTGGTGTTTCTCGCCAGGATGTATTCACCTCGCTTTACGCAATGTCACGGGTACATGACGACGAGGACACCAGGAATGCTTGTCGGGGTCGAAGGTGAAGGCGGCCTAGTCTTGTGAATAACATAGACTACGTCAGTCTGCACGTGAAACGATGAACACACCCAAGAACCAGTCGCTGACCATAGAAAAACGGAAGAAAACATTGTACAGCGTTAGTTTGATGTTAAACGTCGCACTTAGAAATAGTCCTGCTGTATGACGGCGGTCTTTTGATAACCAAGTGTGAACCAGAAAACCAGTGGTTGATATGATGAGTGACGAGCCACGCTGTCCGGTACGATGACACACTCAACCAGGACGCCGAGCCTGACCCCCGATTCATTTAGTCGCCTCATGCGCCGAGCATAGGTTGCTGGGCAACTATATCCTGACCCGCAATCCTCACTGGTGTTCTGGATGTAGAAGTAGAACTGGTAATACATCAACATTATGTCACGGACGTTGAGATGTTTATAGGGGCGGTCGGGTAGCCTAGTGGTTAAAGCGTTCGCTCGTCACGCCGAAGACCCGGGTTCGATTCCCGACATGGGTACAATGTGTGAAGCCCATTTCTGGTGTCCCCCGCCGTGATATTGCTGGAATATTGCTAAAAGCGGCGTAAAATCAAACTCACTCACTCACTCACTCACTGAGATGTTTATAGATGCCATAAGTCCAATCAGATTTCGTTATAATACCGTTGAGGGGGATGGGGTAACGTGGTGCTTCAAGCGTTCGCTAGTCACGCCAACGACCCGGGTTTGATTCTCCACTTGAGTACAATTTGTGAAGCCCATTCTGGCGTTCCCGTCGTGATATTGCAGGAATATTGTTAAAAGCTGTGAAAACCTATACTCACTCACTAATATCTTTGAGCCCTATCTATACATCATTTCAACGAATATCGGCCCGTTCAACAAAATATTCGTAGCGTGAGCTTTAAGGTGGTCGTGAGATCTGAGATCATTTTGTGATACTGGCCCCGCTCTTTGCTTCCAGGTCACATTGAGAGAAGTTGGGTAGCCTAGTGGTTAAAGCCTTCGCCCGCTATGTCGAAGGCCCGGGTTCTAACCCCAAAATGTGTACAATGTGTCAAGTAGTCTGTCAGAATTTAAAAACCTAATTACGAAAACCGAAAATAAGACTTATTTTGACCTTAGCTATGGCACTCGATTCTGTCAAATCGTTCACTGCCGCCTCAGACTCGGTTGTAGCGACCTAAACGCCGATAAGCATTATAACAGACATTTAATTCACAGTCCGTGTTGCTCCTGTGGATATCAGAGCGAAAACGCTGTACATTATTTTTTTACTTGCTGTAACTTTACTCAGATAAGACTTAATATGCACTTTTACACTACCGGTTATAACCTGGATACTATTATGAACGGAAACAATGAACTTGCTCACTCTGAAAACCAGAAATTAGTTGAATCCGTCCACGATTTCATCATCAAGACAAAACGTTTCAGCTCTTCACAAATTAATAATTAAATTAACCGGACAATAACCTCATGATTGACTATTACTTTTGTTACAAACGACTTGTTAGACACACACAAGCTGTAACTTTCTGTTTATGTTCACTTTGTATTTGTATTTGATGTAATATGTACAAACATATTATTTAAATAATGTCTATATCGATGACGTCACATCCTTCATTTCAATATGTAATATATGTTGTACGGGAGCGGTGTTAACATAAGCTGTAAAGCTTGTTCACCAATCCCAACTCATTTCAATGAATAAAAATATGTTTAAACCAACCAAATGTGTACAATGTGAAAGCCAATTTCTGGTGTCCCTAGCCACGGATATTGCAATCTCACTCATAACAATTCATGTTTTATCAATAATACGTTTCAGTATTTTGGAGCGAGTTTGATGACAGGCATCTGCGGAGAAAGTCACTCCTACATCATGATCATCTTCCCTGACAACGGTCAGCTCCAAGCGTGTCATCAGGGTTACTATTTTTAGAGTGAGTGAGTGAGTGAGTATGGCTTTACGCCGCTTTTAGCAATATTCCAGCAATATCACGGCGGGGGACACCAGAGATGGGCTTCACACATTGTACCCATGTCGAGAATCGAACCCGGGTCTTCGGCGTGGCGTGCGAACGCTTTAACCATTAAGCTACCCGACCGCCCCTTACTATTTTTAGAAATAAACTACGACCTTGGACATAACAACCAGGACAAAAGACTTCCTCATGATAAATATTTCACCTATATCAAGTACACTGTATATTTTTCTTTGTACTCCTACAAAGTGCATAAACCTACAGTTATTTGATTATTGTTCACGAGAGCAGAATGAAGCCTACACAACTAGAATGATCACATGATTTTGCAGAACATGAAAGTGTTAGATCTTACATTATTGTCAGGTTCAAATGCTGGCGTTACATATAAGTTAAAAACATAATAATATGATCAAATACTTGTCTACATGCACGTTGCCATAGCATGCTTTTCCGATATTATGGCTTAGGATGATATATCTAACTCGTAACCTAACAACAGCTTGTTAATTATCAACAATAGGTGGTTACATTGTAAGGAATTTGTACAGCTTGGTTTACAAATCAACCTACCCCAAAAATACAGAATATGGAAATATCTATTTAAAAGATTGTATTTATTAACACCTAGCCTGATAGTCACGCTTATGGATAAAACATAACATACATCTCGAACACATAAACATCATTATAATTTCTTTCACATTTCACAAAAATATCAAAAGGAAAATAGAAAATTTGACATTCATTTTTTTCTCATACGACCGACCCTATAATCTTACAAAAATTTTTTTATAAAAATGATCAAGAAAGGCCTAACTACTGTTAAAACAGCATTCGTGAATAAATACTGAGTGTTTGTATAGGTTTCGAGGGTGTGCTTGTAAAACACTCGCAGAGGAAGAGATACATTGGCTTCCGTGTAAATAATCAATCAGTACTTTTCCTTGTCAATACTCAGTGAACTAAGCTCATGGTGTTTACTTGGAGGTAACTGAAACGCAAATTTATCAATACTCCCTTAAAACAACACAGCGCACTGATTGACGAAGTCACAGCTGGGAAGAGATTAACTCAAACATATGACAACTGACCACTCATGACAAGCCGAGCTCTGTTAAAACAACGCCACGATCGTGTCACTGTAACGACTCAAATGGCTTCTCACACCTACACATAAATACCCCTCCATGGCATTGTTACTTCATTCCCACAACAAGCCTATCTCAGTACCAGCATCGTTTTGAGAGAAAGTACGTGACATTTCAAGTTATTTAGACGAGATACCACCGTAGACCTTGATCGTCATTATGAGTCAGAAGCAGATCAGCACCCTCTTCTTCCCCACCCCGGGGGTTCGCCCTACCCTCAGGCAGGACAGCCCCAGGCCCAAGACATCGTCCGAGAACCTCGTATGCCACGCGCTGAAGAGACTGCAAGTGAACCCCTCCGATCCGGATACGACCGACAAGGTAAATAGAATAGAAAAAAATAGAATTTGTTTCTCGAATAGAAAACGTTATTTGTTTCATCATACGACATGGTAAATCAAAATCGATCAAAAACCAAAACTATCTCTATCTATTTCAACATGACGTAATCATCTTACTACAGGTGAACGACAACGTCAACGACGCTTCTGTGTTCCACACGCTACCGTCACCACGCCGAGACAAGTCCAGTCACTTCACCGTTGGCGAGAAGATGGACGCCCTTGAACAAGCTCTGGTGCATGGCATCCCCGCTACGTCACGTCGTCTCAACATCCCCAGCAGGACATTGGACGCATGGAGGAAAGATCTTGTTGACGAGCAAAGACGTATACGCATGCGCAGTCCGATAACAGCGAGGAGGAACACATCCGGTCGGAAACTGAACTTTGGGTGAGATACATCATGGTGATCTTTTTTTATAATTTAATGGTTGTACTTAAAAAATTTGCATTTTACTATTTTTATACAACACAACGTTCTGATCCACGTGTATGTATATATATACTACATTACACACGTGTATTTATACATTGACAATGAGATTTTTATGTTGTCTGTAACGGCGGTCGGATTGCCTAGTGTTTAAAGCGTTCGCTCTTCGCGCCGAAGACCCGGGTTCGATTACCGACATGGGTACAATGTGTGAAGCTCATTTGTGGTGTCCCCCGTCGTGATATTGCTGGAATATTGCTAATAATAAAACCTCACTTACTCGCTCCCATATATTGTCATACATCACAAATGTTTTTGTACATGGTTCTACAAATTCCTATTTTAAAATGAACAAATAATTTCAGCACTTCTACGAAAGCAGAAGTCGCCGACCTGACAAAATGGCTGTCGGAGATTCGGATCCGGAAGAAGCCGGTGTCCGCGGAGCAGATGCTGTCCAGCGTGAAGACCAAGATGGGAGATGACACATTGCAGGCAAAGAGAGGCTGGCTCACTGACTTCATGACCAGGCACGGCTTGACGCTGGGGGCCAAGGAACGTATGGCGATACAAGACACAGATAAAGCCATCAGGAAAACCAGAATGGAACCTTCGGTTGCCAATGATGATGGTTGTGAGAAGAAGAGTTTTGATGCGGATGCGTGTCGTGCCGCTGTGGTGGTGAAGAGGGAGCCAGATGATTTGTCATCTAGTGCTTTATCTGAGGACGTGACTGAGGCGGAAGATTGTGATTTCTTCTGTATGAGAGGGTGAATATTTGCCCCCTGTCTGCATTAATGTGCTATAGTGCCATGTACATATATCTGTTGATATGCACTGGTATCTACCCCGGATGTATGTGGATGAACTATGTGAGAATGTATTTAAATAAATTCTTGTAAACAACGCTTTTGTATCTTAACCATTCATGTCTTCATCTCATTTTTATTAGAGATCAGCAAGTCCCCGGGTAATTTGGGTGGGACTCGAACTGCGATAGCTAGCGAATTGTTGCGTATCACACAATGATTTGAACATAGTGACTTAGTTCGATTCGGATGGTCGTTCCTCCCTAGCCCCGTCTTCATAGAATAGCCTATGGTTGGAGGAAAGCCACGGTAGAACAGCCTCTGGTTGGAGGAGAGCTATGGTAGAACAGCCTACGGTTGGAGGAGAGCTATGGTAGAACAGCCTATGGTTGGAGGAGAGCCACGGTAGAACAGCCTATGGTTGGAGGAGAGCCACGGTAGAACAACCTATGGTTGGAGGAGAGCTATGGTAGAACAGCCTATGGTTGGATGAGAGCCACGGTAGAACAACCTACGGTTGGAGGAGAGCTATGGTAGAACAACCTATGGTTGGAGGAGAGCTATGGTAGAACAACCTACGGTTGGAGGAGAGCTATGGTAGAACAGCCTACGGTTGGAGGAGAGCTATGGTAGAACAACCTATGGTTGGAGGAGAGCCACGGTTGGAGGAGAGCCACGGTAGAACAACCTATGGTTGGAGGAGAGCCACGGTAGAACAACCTATGGTTGGAGGAGAGCTATGGTAGAACAACTATGGTTGGAGGAGAGCTATGGTAGAACAACCTATGGTTGGAGGAGAGCTATGGTAGAACAACATATGGTTGGAGGAGAGCTATGGTAGAACGACCTATGGTTGGAGGAGAGCTATGGTAGAACGACCTATGGTTGGAGGAGAGCTATGGTAGAACGACCTATGGTTGGAGGAGAGCTATGGTAGAACGACCTATGGTTGGAGGAGAGCCATGGTAGAACAACCTATGGTTGGAGGAGAGCCATGGTAGAACGACCTATGGTTGGAGGAGAGCTATGGTAGAACGACCTATGGTTGGGGGAGAGCTATGGTAGAACGACCTATGGTTGGAGGAGAGCTATGGTAGAACAACCTATGGTTGGAGGAGAGCTATGGTAGAACAACCTATGGTTGGAGGAGAGCTATGGTAGAACAACCTATGGTTGGAGGAGAGCTATGGTAGAACGACCTATGGTTGGAGGAGAGCTATGGTAAAACGACCTATGGTTGGAGGAGAGCTATGGTAGAACAACCTATGGTTGGAGGAGAGGTTGGAGGAGAGCTATGGTAGAACAACCTATGGTTGGAGGAGAGCTATGGTAGAACAACCTATGGTTGGAGGAGAGCTATGGTAGAACAACCTATGGTTGGAGGAGAGCTATGGTAAAACGACCTATGGTTGGAGGAGAGCTATGGTAGAACAACCTATGGTTGGAGGAGAGGTTGGAGGAGAGCTATGGTAGAACAACCTATGGTTGGAGGAGAGCTATGGTAGAACAACCTATGGTTGGAGGAGAGCTATGGTAAAACGACCTATGGTTGGAGGAGAGCTATTGTAGAACAACCTATGGCTGGAGGAGAGCTATGGTAGAACGACCTATGGTTGGAGGAGAGCTATGGTAGAACAACCTATGGTTGGAGGAGAGCTATGGTAGAACGACCTATGGTTGGAGGAGAGCTATGGTAGAACGACCTACGGTTGGAGGAGAGCTATGGTAGAACGACCTACGGTTGGAGGAGAGCTATGGTAGAACGACCTACGGTTGGAGGAGAGCTATGGTAGAACGACCTATGGTTGGAGGAGAGCTATGGTAGAACGACCTATGGTTGGAGGAGAGCTATGGTAGAACGACCTATGGTTGGAGGAGAGCTATGGTAGAACGACCTATGGTTGGAGGAGAGCTATGGTAGAACAACCTATGGTATGAGGAGAGCTATGGTAGGACGACCTATGGTTGAGGAGAGCTATGGTAGAACAACCTATGGTTGGAGGAGAGCTATGGTAGAACGACCTATGGTTGGAGGAGAGCTATGGTAGAACAACCTATGGTTGGAGGAGAGCTATGGTAGAACGACCTATGGTTGGAGGAGAGCTATGGTAGAACGACCTATGGTTGGAGGAGAGCTATGGTAGAACAACCTATGGTTGGAGGAGAGCTATGGTAGAACGACGTACAGTTGGAAGAAAACCATCATGGTAGAACAGCATCCAGTGAGAACAGTGTACAACAAGGTGGTGTCGAGATAGAATGCCGTACAGCTTGATGACCACATTGCAGAACAGCGTACAACTATATTTGGAAGACGCAATGATAGAACAGGGCACCATCATTGGAGAAAAGCGTGGAGCTACAGAACAGCGTACGGTCAGATGGCGCCATGGACGAACAAGGCACTGTTTGAGAAGCCCTCGGCGGAACAGTGTACAGTCAAAGGACGCCATGAACGTGATTTCTTCTTGTGAAAGGCATCCATTATATTTATGATCCATCACATTTCTTTTTGTAGCCTCAGCCGTGAACGAAGCTCCGATATCATAACATAAACATCGGCTGGTGACAGGGCTGTTAATCCCTCCGCATCTTCCTTCACCAGGCGTGCTGGGAGGCTTACCGTATCACAAGGCATCACACACCGACATAATGAAATTGTCAACATAGATAATTTGTTGGCATCCTTCTTGGGAGAAACAAGAACGTCACAACAAATATGATATTGATGGGTGTAATTTAATAAATATGTCAACGACAAAGAAGCAGACCCTTTCAACTTGATATGGGCATTATAGTTTAATCTTTTGAAATTTTAATAGTAAACGCACATGGACTAGATAAGCGATTTTGTGTGACGCTCTCGGGTGTCGATAATTGCTGTTCATAATTCGACAAGCGGCCGTATCGGACAGGCAGGCCCGGGGCTAATTTTTCGAGAGACCCGTTTTGTATGCCCAGTTTATTCTTTGTAGCTAAGTGTGGTACCTTGTTGAGGAAAACAGATATGGCCATCAAGTGGACGTGGTATGTTACGGACAGTGTCCAGTTGCAAACAGTCCTGTGTGATATGTCAGCAATCTTGGAATGGGCCGAAGGACCACCTTGTCAGAGTCTTGTGCTGTAATCTGTTAGATTAGCCTACATTTCAGCGGTTTGTTACAGTTTCTTTATAGTTTTCGATTTTTCCCGCTCTTACAAACATCTACTGTGTAAATCGGTGGTGTACTAGAATCAGTTCCCATTTTTCTTTATGATAATACGACTCAGATGTGTCACTTAATGTGACGAAATAAATAAACCTTGAAGTTATGTCACGCCATGGTAGAACTGCCTAAAGTTAGTCATCGCCATGGTAAAACAATGTTGATATATTTGACGCCATGGTAAAACAATGTAGATATATTTGACGCCATGGTAGAACAATATATATATATTTGACGCCATGGTAAAACGGCGTCCACTATCAGTATGCCATAATCGAACATGGAGTTTTGCTGCTGTTAGCTGTTCTACCATGACGTAATGATACATTTATGAACAGGTTCAATTATTTGACGCCAGGGTAGAACGGTGTACATTATCAGTATGGCATGATAGAACAGCGTACAGTTAGATGGCGCCATGGTAGAACGTACATTTAGAGAGCGCCATGGTAGAACAACGTACAGTTAGATGTCGCCATGATGGAACAGCGTTCAGTTTGATGGCACCATGGACCGCCTCCTTGGTCTTGTGGTAGAGCGTACGCCCGGAGAGCGGAAGGTCCTGGGTTCGATTCCCGTCATACCAAAAGACGTTCAAAAAGAGGTGCATGCATGCTGTTATCTTGCTCGGCATTAAGGGGTCAAAACAAGGACTGGTCGGCTCGGAGTCAGTATACTGTGTCTAAGTGTGCTATTCATGTTAAACTGCGGCATGGTTTCTCACTGGGCTGGCACTATTAACGAGACGAGACACACACACACACACACACGATAAGTTGGACGATAACATGGTAGGGTGGCCTGCAGTTAATAATTAAAAATATATATGACATTTTGTACATCCATTGTCTGTGCTGTGTTGGACTGGCATTGTATAGGAGGACGAAAGTTGTTTAATATGCACATAAGCCGGACACGTACGTTTAAGATTATTTTTATTTTATCTTATCATCCAAAACATTGCGCGTGTATTTCCCTGGGCCAAAGTGTGTGTTTACCTTGTCATTGCAGCCGTTGTGAGCCCGAGGGAGGCTGGCTTCAGCCAACTAGTCCCTAGTCCTCAAAAGGCCAATCGTTGTGAGCCCGAGGGAGGCTAGGCTTCAGCCAACTAGTCCCTAGTCCTCAAAAGGCCAATCGTTGATAGACCGATGGAGGCTAGGCTTCAGCCAACTAGTCCCTAGTCCTCAAAAGGCCAATCGTTGGTCTGCTAGTTCAGATTTTATTTTGCATATTACTACATCAGAATGTGGAGAACAATCCCCATTTAAGTTATTATAAATGTTATCATTATGAGATCTCACTCAGTGGTCTAGTGGACATCGTCTGCCTCGAGAGCTGAAAGTCGGTGTTCGATCCCTGGCCGCGTCATACCAAAATATGTTAAAAGGTGTTACTTGTTGTTACCCTGTCTGGCGCTTCGCACAACGGGGATAAAACAAGGACTGGTTAGCTCGAAGTCAGAATAATGTGTCTGAGTGGGGTGTCCTTGATAAACTGCAGCATGATATCTCAGTGGGCTAGCACCATACACCAGTCCGGACTGGTACAAGCTACGCCACCCGCACGTGCACACACGTCGCAATATAAGTGCCATAATCTAACGCGACGTTAAACCACATTTCACCTCACCCCACTATTATTTGATCTTCAAAGGGACATTAGCAAATAACTGAAGCAAAGTCTTTCACAGTTTCCGTGTTGTCCCTGCATTCGGAACATTCATATGGCATGACAATGAAATCTCGTCAGTACGAAACCCTCTCTTCCGCATGACCTCTATTTGGAACAACTTCATATGTAGACCTGGGGAGTTTAGATAATTATCTCCGTATGGGGTATCCACATTTCTGCTTTTTAAAAATACTTTATAAAGAGACTGATGCAAGTCTAGGGTCACGTGAATATCAAGACGAGCGGCGAACGTGCACCCCAGCAGCTATGTGCAAAGATACATGTGCTGGGTTGTGTGCTACTCAAATCTGATCCCTGTTTCCGTCCTTAAGGGCGCACCGAGAGGGTGTGATTACACAGACAGTCAGATTGTAGATTAACACCTGGCTACAGGGGGTGTCTTAAGGAGGGGGTTATCTAACCTGGCAAGGAACACTGGCTTGAGTGATGCAGGGAAATGTCGTTCGATGAAGGATATATCATTACAAGGCCGACAACTGCTGTTTTGATCTACGACAAGGCATGTCGGAAACCTGGCTTGTCATTTCAGATTCAACAGGAGATATAAATGCTTATTGCGATATTTACATAATCGTCAACGATTGGCACCCCTGCAGACATTAGTGGTCTCAGGAGATAGGAGAAAACAGGCTGGAGTGTAGCGTCGAGCTTTAACTGACTACCCTGGTTCAACCGTTGAACGGTCATCCTCGTCTTCCTCTCCGGTGTCCGTCCATCCGTTGTCTGTCTCTCCATGTCTGTCTGTCCGTCCTCTGTATCTCCATGTCTGTCTGTTTCTTCACGTCTGTCTGTCTGTCTCTCTCTGTCTGTCTGTCCGTCCTTTGCCTTTCCATGTCTGTCTGTCTGTCTGTCGGCTTGTCTGTCCACCCGTCCGTAGCCGGTCTATAAGACTGTCCGTGTGTGTTCGTACAAATGAGAAATAAACATATTACAACAATAAATATATACGAAAGATTTTAAAGTTTTTAACAAGAGCAAGAACCGAATCGATTTCCTGGATATATAGATACTGAAATAAAGTACTCATGTGGTAAAAAACGTCTTGATCATGGTAAGGCTTTCTAATCAAGTTCGACAAATTGTCCTCATTTTTGTCATATATTTTCTCAACAGAAACCCAAAACTTGCAAGTTAAGAAAAGGCAAAATTCAGAAGTCGGATAATATTCACACCAACACCAACACAAAGTTTTCTGTAAGTTTAAAATTTGACATTTCCAGTTGTGGCCCTTAACCTCCCTCCTTTCGTCTCTAATGTGAAACGAGTATATTGAAAAATCTGAGCACAATATGTCATGGTGCATAAATGTTATCTTAAATGTTTACAAGTGCTTAAATTATGCAACTGTCCCCTGTACAATATCTCTTTCATGTGTGCGAAGTCGACGTGTGCGCTGCGGTGTGAACGAAAGAGGGATAAGGTGTCAGATCTTCAAATTGCCCGTCTTAGAAACGACGTTCGTAAGTGACTGAACGATACGAGTGTTATATTTGAGTTTATCACAGAACATTAATCTTGAATGAATTCAAAACGAATTCGAAAAAACGACGATGAGTGCATGAGGGTCACTTGCCACCATTAGCTGTTATGTGTTGCGGCGTTTAGGAGACGATTAAAATATACTCACGACTACACTTAAACGTATGACTTAATCAGTTTTATTTATTACAGATATGAACTTGATTCACCACTACGTAGGAATTAGAGGTCTCGAAGTGGAACGCGCTCTGAGCACCGGCGACCTATCAACTATACTGAGGGTCAAAAGAAACTATACCTCTCAGTTGGTTTTATCCTTTATTTGATTTTCAATTAAAAATATCTTAGGTTTGCGATATTATATACAAAAGATGAATTGTAGTGGCGTTTTGTCATCCCTCTATAGTTGCTTCTACATGGATTTAATTTTTTTTAAAGAAAATGTTTAGGCACCATACACAACTAATGATGGGTATCGTAGACATCTTATCTTATCAAAAATAATTTTCGGCACACCATTTAAACATTGTAGGTGTTATGTGGATGCAAATTCTTTTCTTACCCCAGTCATTGAATCATTTTTAATACAGAAAATTACCCTGCCACAGATTACAGGAACGAGTGCTAGTTAAATAGACACAATCAAAATGAAATTCGCGATCGGTATACTGTCTTTTACCCTCAGTGAATGTGGTTGATAGTTCACGCTAAACAGGTCCATGGGACGACCCCCAGCCCCAATTCCAACCTCATCCCCTCCGAGTCTGAAACGTCTCTCTTCCGCAAGACAGGATGAATGGATGAATTATTGAATATTTACTTGGACAATATATGTGGAGTGATGAATATATTTATTGCTATAGTAAGTAATATGCATTACATAGTAATACTTATACACTGAACCACGTGTAATCATTGTACTACAAGTGTACAATGTCTGTATTTGAAAAGATGAAAAGGGCTAGCCGTATTATTTTGTGGGTTACTCATCTCCATGTTCATTTTCGGAGCAAGATGACCGAGGAAAATTATATTGAAGATTTGTGTAAAATAACAAACAACTTTTGGTTGTGATAACTACTGTTACATATTTGGACAGGTTCATGAATGTTTCACAATTTGAATCTGGACCTGAAGTTCAAAGCTTGTCCAAAAGTGCATTTTCTGATACACACAGTGTTCTTATGTTATATTCGTTGCCCAGTAAAAGTCACGTGACCTGTGATGAGTTCATGTCATGACCATTTAAAGTCAACTCAACGGTGTCAGGGACCACGTTTACTGGGATTTTATTTTTCAGTTAGGATTGTATTTATTGCAAAAAGCAAATACTCACTTAGTTTCAAAACATGCTCTGTTGTCTATAATTATTAATTCACAGAAACTGGGGCCACTTAAGTTATTGCAAGAAGTTCAATCTGTGGCCTCGCAGGTTAAGGCCACATGGTACTGCTAGATATCTAGCTATCTGATCAGCCAGTCCCCCATCTTGTAAAAACCCATAAAGTCGGCAAGATCCTCTTGACACACAAGAATATTTCACCGAAAATAAAAGTATCAACTGTGAACACGCACATCTAAATTCGTTACCTTTGTTTTGTTTGTCTGTTGTTTAATGCCACACTCAGCATTATTCCATACAACGGCTGTCTGTAAATAATCGAACCTGGACCAGACACTCCAGTGATAAACATCATGAGTATTGATGGAGGCAATCATGCATCAGCCAAGTCAGCGAGCCTGACCAGACACTCCAGTGATAAACATCATGAGTATTGATCGAGGCAATGATGCATCAGCCAAGTCAGCGAGCCTGACCACACCATCCGGCTGGTAGGCTCCTGTAACCCACAAGGGTTGCTAACACCAGTTCTAACCGGGATATTTATAGGTATCTAAATTCGTTACATGTGTCACTTGGGGAGTGTACGGGGAATAGCGAGCCGAACGCTCGTACACACCCATCGGCAGTCTGTAACGAAGTGTGAATGTTCATTCAGCAGCCAAATCACCCACACCCCGCCTAATGACACAAACTCATACTACCGATTGAATGAAGCCCTTCATCGGTATTCAACTGCCCTGGAATGTGCCCTTATCGTGGATATGCAATGATACACTTGGCACTGAAGAATGAGAAAGATGCTACGTGATTTAATAGAATCAAAATAACTGAAGTGTCTCTCAATCGTTCTCATGTTCTAAATAAAAGCGACATTTCAATCATCATAAAAACTCTCTACTGAAAGCAAATCCATTGAACGATTCATAGTACACTGCTGACACAAGTAAGTATACACCCATGTTTGAATGTGGCTAAAAATGAAAGATCTGGTTATTTGAAGGTGATGTATGTAATACGGATATCATAGGCGAAGAATTGTTAATATTATTATTGTGTTTTTCTTGAGTGACATCCAGTTTGCAAGTGTAAACTTTCTTTTGCCCGCGAGTTTACATCGTGAGGATGTAGAGGGGAATGTCCGAGGTACTCTCCATTCCTTCAAAATAATGGAGCAGAGGCCCCGCAGGGGACGAGGCCCATTATTGTTAAGGAATGGAGAGTTACGAGGATATTCCCCTACTTAAAACTCATCCCTACTTTTACACTTTGACAAAATAGTCTGTAGTTGAAAATATTTGAAAAATTCACATGCTGCTTCAAGATAATGTACAGTTGACAAGCAACTCTCCATTCCTGAAAAATAATGGAGCGTTCAAACAATAGAATGACGTCACAGATATGTTTTAAATTCTTATTCTGCATGGTTGATTCTAGAAGATAGTTTAAGGGTTTGTGATCAGTCCTGGGCATTATGCAGATCGTGGTCCAGTTTCTGTAAAGCATAGTGTATAGCATATGCTTCTTTCTCAATGTTTGACCAACGAGTATGCCTGTCAGTAAGCTTATGTGACAGAAAATACAGTAGTCTCTCACTTCTTGTCCCAGGGATACCTTCACCATCATCTCCACATTCCCGAGTAAGGCAAGCACCTATACAACTGTCACTAGCGTCAGTGGAAAGGAGACCCGTGAAGATCCGGGGTAGAATAGGTCTTCAGCAACCCATGCTTGCCGTAAAAGGCGACTATGCTTGTCGTAAGAGATAACTAACGGGATCGGGTGGTCAGGCTCGCTGACTTGGTTGATGCATGTCATTGTATCCCAATTGCGTGGATCGATGCTCATGGTGTTAATCACTGGATTGTCTGGTCCAGATTCGATTAATTACAGACCGCCGCTTATTTGGTTCTGGATAATAGAGACACTACCATAAAACTTTCTTTCAGAAAAACAAATGCTGTTTGGCATTCCTCCGTCCACCTAAACCTTGTATGCTTTCTCGTCAACTTAATGATACGCTCTGCAATATGCAACATTCCCATGAAACTTCTGACTTCTCTTACAGTGATGGGAGCTGGCACGCACTCTCAAAAAGTCACGATACCAAGTGTCAGCGAAAGTTGAGCGTATCCTGCCCCATCGACGGTACTTGCTTCAACAACACAGGGCCTAACCATGATCTATTGCAGTGATTCTTTACACACTTTTATATTTCAGGTATAAAATATAGGAGGGGTAAAGGAAAATACTAATGGTCTTCGATGGACAACCAATTCCTTAACTGTCTTAAAAAATAACTGACGTCGTGAACTGTAACAAAACTGCCGTAAAAAGAAAGTATAAACGCTATCAAAACTTTGCTAGGCTGAAAACAGTCACCAAAACACTGCCAACTTAAGGTCCAAAACACAACTATGATACCCACATCTAATATACCATCATCCAATAACCATGTCTTGTTTGTTTCAGCCACCATCAAACATGGATGTATACCTTCTTTGGCTCAGCAGTTTATAAATAGAGCAGAACTAATTACCAAATAACTTGAAACTGTACGCGAGATTTTCAAAGTGAGGAGAGTATTGCTTTACATGGCCATCTGTATGTTTGGCCCCGACACAATACGGGCTGCAACGAATGGTAACTTATAACCCTGAGACTCGGGGCGAGGGCCATCTTTCCCGTATCAGATGATAACACTACTGCACGTCAAGGGTATCATCACCAACAGTCCTTTCTAACCTCAGCCAGAATAAAAAATCCATCACATCCAAACATAACTCAAAGAAAGCTGATCTATATGCCGATATAGATTAATATGGAGTTATCCCTTTGGACCTCTGTCATGCAAATGGCCGAAATGATAACAGTTTAATGGACACGCCGACGACTATTTTCTCAGCGTGGGGAGGGCATGTGAGACCATTCTCTATTGTGCTGTGATATGCCTATATATCGGCCTAATCCCCAGGATTTGCGGTTCCGTTTAACCTCGCGTGTCGCTGATATTCTAGATCGTCTTGTCAAAATGACATATGCATATTCACGGGTACTGATCAGTGTAATGGGGCCGATGGATCTGGACGCTATTTTATACGGTCCTTCCTGTGGTCATTACAGGCTAATGTGTTAAGAACAGCATGTGATGCTATATCTATGTCCAAAACAACAATGGCTGCCTGTCGTAAATCTCGCCCTTTGCCGTGTGGCCGCGTGACCCTACGTGGCTTCACAACATCATGACGTGTTAACCCGCATTTGAGGTCGGCATTCGAGACGGCTGGTCTATGTAACAAGTGCTTTATCATGAATTTGGTCATGTTAACGTCTCCTTGCATTTTCGGTTTTGGGTTGAATCAGGAAAATGGATAGACACCGCAGGGGCAGGGGATTTGTTTTGTCCGTTATGAATGAGACATTGACCTATTATGCAGATACCATACATCGGTAGATTGTCTCTGGATTAAGTGACATGTGTCACTTACAGTCGAGTTAATGTGCCTCGTCCTACCAAATCTTGCTTATTAACATCAACTTGGTATGATCCAACAACAAGTAGATTGATGTGGAGCCTTTTCCCCGTCTATTATTTAACTGCTTTACCGTTTGAGCGCATATATCTAGGTGGGGTGAAATGGGGTTTCAGTTGCTTGTCCATGACGGATATCATTCACGCATTTGTTTAACGCTGCATGCACAGTATTTCAGTAATATTACAGCGTGTCCAAAATGCTGTACCGTGCGTAAATGCCCAACATTGTTCAGACCTCAGACATTTACCACTTTGTGAAACCCACGCGCATAGGTATGGTGCTGACAAACCTCGAATCATAATTGGGGCATGTCTGGGATTTGAACTCAAAAACCATAGGTTCCTGGCAGCCCTAAGGGACGTAACTCTCCATACGACCAGTCACGGCGGCTGGGACCACCAGGACACGCGTGGCGCTCACTATGTAGTGATGCACAGATACTTCCGCAACAGGGAAATAAAACTCAAAGTATATAGCCGGATTAACATCATCCCTTCCGCTGTTGGCGATTAATGACAAATTTAGCCAAAGTAAAATGAACATATATACTACGATTAAAATTGTGGTGGAAAAACAATTACTTTGAATTACGTGGTGTGACATACCCTGTCTGGGGGAGCATGGTCACAAATAATTCAGAAACTTTATTTCCAATGCATCTCAGGATCGTTTCAACTACAAACTACAACAGTGTTCGAATATGACCCTTGACCTGTCAGTACCATTCACCGGGACCCATTAGGATCCGGGTTATAATTGATCTTCAGCAATCCACGCTTGTCTTTAGAGGCGACTAACAGGATCGGGTGCTCAGGCGAGCTGAATTGATTGATGTATGTCATCGTATCCCAATTGCGTACGATCCGTGAAGATCAGGGGTAGAATAGATCTTCAGCAACCAATGCTTGCCGCAACAGGCGACTAGCGGGATCGGGTGGTCAGGCTCGCTGACTTGGTTGATGCATGTCATCGATCCCAAATGCGTGGATCGATGCTTATGATATTAATCACTGGATTGTCAGGTCCTGACTCGATTATTTACAGACCGCCTTCATATAGCTGGACTATTGCTGAGTGCGGCGTTAAACAACAAATCAACCAACCAACAAATTACGTACATCGATGCTCATGACGGCATTCACTGGATTGTCTGGTCCAGGCCACCTTAACAGAACGCCGTCATATAGCTTGGACATTGCTGAATGCGTTAAACGCCAAACAAATGTGATCGTCGGCATCACCACAACGGTTCTCATCCAAGACTTGTCTTTCCTGAATTGGGGCGGTCGGGTAGCCTTGTGGTTAAAGCGTTCGCTCGTCACGGCGAAGACCCGGGTCTATTCCCGACATGGGTACAATGTGTGAAGCCCATTTCTGGTGTCCCCCGCCGTCATGTTGCTGGAATATTGCTAAAAGCGGCGTAAAACCATACTCACTCACTCACTTTCCTGAAATACTGTTCAAGCCAGCGTTCAACAGATATCGCTGAAGTACTGTTCAAAGCATCAATAAACCTTTAGCCAACCTCTGGAATGTACAGATATTAACATGCTTGAATGTACAGATATTAACATGCTTGAATGTACATATATTAACATGCTTGAATGTACAGATATTAACATGCTTGAATGTACATATATTAACATGCTTGAATGTACAGATATTAACATGCTTGAATGTACATATATTAACATGCTTGAATGTACAGATATTAACATGCTTGAATGTACAGATATTAACATGCTTGAATGTACAGATATTAACATGCTTGAATGTACAGATATTAACATGCTTGAATGTACAGATATTAACATGCACTAATTGTACACTAACTGGTTTTAAGCATTTTCCTATTCGTTCATTGCACTATGAGTGGCCACTTCGTGAATATGCCATAATTTTTTTTATAAGATCAATGAGGCTCTTAGAACGACTTATATTCCATTGTTTCCGTTGTGTGTAGTTATTGCTAGGCAATGTAGGATCTCCCGTGCTTTTTAAGTGTTAATTCATCACATATTAGCATTTGAGCAGGGTGCAGACAGGCCATGTATCGCCTCCTTGGCACACCCCGGCTCTCACTAATGCCGCCCTTAACCCTTTAGCTGTTCCGATAGGCTATGGGTTTATGGCTCGTACTTGAAATGCGTCGAGGAAACCATGTTTTCACTGTGAAAGGTCACCAATATTGACCATCCTCAAATAAACCAGATTAGCCCCCTGCACAATGAAAAGTGGGCAATAATTGTCAAGGCAGCTTTGATTTCTAGAGCCAGCGTGATCATATTTGCTAAGAAAATGAGTTTCTATAAAATCTGCATCGAATGTGAATGAGTGAGTGAGTTGGGTTTACACCGCTTTTAACAGACTGAGTATTCCCGTTATATCACGGCGTGTCAGCTTGATGTTGGAGGAAATCACGAAGTGATGCAAATGTCAACGTTTACCACTTCGGTGAAACCCAAGAGCACGGGTATGGTGTTGTCAAATCTAGAAACATAATGGGGGCGAACGGGATTCGAACCCACGATCTGGTGTGCCCAAGGGACGCAACTCGGCACAGCGAATTGCGGCGCATCAGACGACTGACCCTTCCGTGCCCCCTTAAAGACAAAGTAGAGTTGGCCGCATGTACGTTGTCTGTTATACAGACCCTGAAACAAATAAACCCAAAACAGCCTATGCAAGTCTGTAACATTTGGCGAGTCTAGATTATTGCAGTATCAGGGAAGAGAGTCTCTGGGCTAAAATATATTCATTTCAGAGACTAGATGTTAGTCTAGCCTGAACGGTACACAGTGATATACACGCGAGGAAAGAGAAAACATCTGGTTTTGATCAAATCCGAGTTGAAGAGTTGACAGCATGGATGGTTCTAGACAGTTTGTACAACAGCAGTGATGATTGACGGTTGACAGATGATTGACGCACCAATGTAACACCATCTTTACGTGTATGACAGATTCTGAGAGCGAAAGCGACTGGGGGGCATTCGTTGAGAAAGTTTGAAAGATGTTCCCTCAAGATTTTATTGCCACTGAAACTGCTATTAACACTAAAAGACGTTGCGAATTTCAAACACAGTTTGTCCTCCACACTTTGTGGTAAACATAAATGAGAACACTTTTATAAATGAACTCTACATTGTTGAACCGTTCCTGTATGAAATCAGATTTAAGGCCGAGCATATTACATAATAAGATGGCTTCTGCTGTTCGTCGCTTCATGGTTGAAATATAGCTGAATGGTCGATAAATATTAACTAACTCCTCACTAGATTACCCTCAAGCAACATTTTCACCCATCTTTGCCTTTACTGTGTAATTGTGACTTTGAGTGTGAAATGTAATTTCTGTTCATAATAAATAAGCCATCCAAAGAAAACCAAGGCCCGCATACTCGTTTCTGTAAAATCTCGATGACTATAATACTGGCGGAGACATTTTAATATGCGATAGTTGTGGGACCATTCAGAGCATATTTGATTATTTTTCCTTTAAAAAACTCACATGTAATATATTTATGATGTATATACAACATCGAACCCATGAAACGTGAAAAGACTTAAATCGAAATAGGCCGAAGAAGTTATTTTTTCTTGAAAGGATTTGAAAAAAACCTATGATTGTGGCTATTCGCTCACATCACACGCCCTGACCCAAACACTCACATTTATTCCCCCACGTATTAACAAGAAGAATGACAAAAACATCCCAATCTTACTCAAATTTATGAGCTGTTCCTAATTGTAATCCAGTCGAATACCACCTTGTGTCGAACGCCCCCTTCGTAGGCTGTGCACACTCATTTACCCCAGGCGCACATATACGTAAGTCGCCATTCTATTTAGTGCAGACTGCGGCGTATTACGTATTATTATTCTGTATTCATCCTCCGAGTTGGGGGGATTACAATAGCATGCTTAGAAGATAATGGCCGGGGGCGTACATTACAAATATCACTATTCTATTAAGTGCAGTCCGGGGCGTACATTACATATGTCACTATTCTATTAAGTGCAGACCGGGGCGCACATTACAAATATCACTATTCTATTAAATGCAGTCCGGGGCGTACATTACGTATGTAACTATTCTATTAAATGCAGTCCGGGGCGTACATTACGTACGTAACTATTCTTTTAAGTGCAGTCCGGGGCGCACATTACATATGTCACTATTCTATTATTAGGTGCAGGCCGGGGCGTACATTACGTAGGTCACTATTCTATTAAGTGCAGTCCGGGGCGTACATTACGCATGTCACTATTCTATTAAATGCAGTCCGGGGCGTACATTAAGTATGTCACTATTCTATTAAGTGCAGTCAGGGGCGCACATTACATATGTCACTTTTCTAATATTAAGTGCAGTCCGGGGCGCACATTACGTATGTCACTTTTCTATTAAGTGCAGTCCGGGGCGTACATTACGTATGTCACTATTCTATTATTAAGTGCAGTCCGGGGCGTACATTACGTATGTCACTATTCTATTATTAAGTGCAGTCCGGGGCGTACATTACGTATGTCACTATTCTATTATTAAGTGCAGTCCGGGGCGCACATTACATATGTCACTATTGTATTATTAAGTGCAGGCCGGGGCGCACCATAGGTATGTCACTATTCTATTAAGCGCAGGCATTAAACTAAGTCGTACAATATCATCAGGGAAGGGTGATAAAAATGAATATTTATCAATCAGTATTTAAACTTATTCCTCATCAGCTGATTTTACGTTAACATTTAAACCCAATCATGGCCCCGTTCCACAAAGCGATCTTTACGCTGAGACATCGTAATTCCCACTCTTTAACTAAACATAGACTTTCGGCAGTCGTAGCCCTAAGATTGCTTTGTGGAACGGGGCTGTGTATGTTTGACTTCAAATAAACACATTAGCAGCAAGGAGACAATGGCGATAACCTGAGGGGTGTTACAAGCAATTGCAAAAGCAAATTAAGATAGTAATGAAAAGGCTGAAAATGTTAATACAAATAGGCAGTCGCTCATTGCATTGACACAAATAGTGCAGGTGTAGTGTTAATGTGTCAGAGGTTATTTTATCCAGGGTCATTTGCCAATACTTTCCATACTTTTCTCCTGAAATCAGTCAAATCAGAAAACAGGTTTACAAAACAGTAAATATAAAATGAGTATATTTAATCAAAATTCGTTTGTACAATGTTTCTGTAGTTTTCCAGAAACTTTAAAAGATGAATTCTTCAGGTCTACCCCTCCAGAGCTATAGCAAATACACACTTTATTATTGACCTAGAAGTGGACTGAAGCGAAAAGGTAGTACCCTTGTCCACTCACGGGTGAATGCCGCGGCTTAATAACTCAATTGTGTGACAATCAAACGAAATGCTTTCACAGAAAAAAGAATATAATCTTCCATAACCCAATATATTTCATGATTATCAAACCTCACTTCGTCCCATTTCGACTAATGGCACGCTCCGAATGGCATTCCGAGCCTTTATGGCTCAGAGGTAAGATGTTATGTTCTCCGAACACGCCTACCAGTAAATTCAAGATTAAGGAGATCCTCGTGATGTAGGGCAATTCTATAGGTATATTATTTGATAAATAATACTGATAAACAGGTGCGTGTCTCTCATCGTGGGAATATAAGCGAAGGCAAGTGGAGAGTCGGAGGGGGAGGGGAGAGAGACAATATATGAGTTGTTATTGACCATGGAGAAGAGGTTTGTTCGGATAATAATCCAAAAATGTTTTTATGAAGAAATTCTTGACACTTTTGGAAAACTGCCACATTCACGTGGATGTAAAAGGATGACGATGGCATTTCATTGAATCATCATTAAGTGTGGTGATGAGTGTACACGTGGTTTCACACAAGAGTGTTTTTGAACTTGGTTAAGATATTTGAAATCAGGGTCATACTTGAAACATATATTAAGTATGAAAACAAGCTTGGAATCCTGGTTGCTACGTACGGAGGATGAATATTAATGTCACCAACGTGGTTGAAATATCACGTGTTGTGTACCAAAGTACAAATGAAGTCCGTCAGGTGACACATGCTTTGTACATTGTGCAACTGAAGTTTGTTTGTTGTGTAACGCCGCACTCAGCAATATCCCAGCTGTATGACGACGGTCTATGAATAATCAAGTCTGGACCAGACAATCCAGTGATTGATAGCATGAGCATCAATCCACGCAATTGGGATACGATGACCTGCATCAACCAAGACAGCGAGCCTGACCACCCGATCCCGTTAGTCGCCTCTTACGACAAGCATGGGTTGCTGAAGACCTATTCTAACCCGGATCTTCTACTGAAGTCCGTCAAGTGACACATGTTTTGTACATTGTGCTACTGAAGTCCGTCAAGTGACACATGTTTTGTACATTGTGCTACTGAAGTCCGTCAAGTGACACATGTTTTGTACATTGTGCTACCGAAGTCTGTCAAGTGACACGTGTTTTGTACATTGTGCTACTGAAGTCCGTCAAGTGACACATGTTTTGTACATTGTGCTACTGAAGTCCGTCAAGTGACACATGTTTTGTACATTGTGCTACTGAAGTCCGTCAAGTGACACATGTTTTGTACATTGTGCTACTGAAGTCCGTCAAGTGACACGTGTTTTGTACATTGTGCTACCGAAGTCTGTCAAGTGACACGTGTTTTGTACATTGTGCTACTGAAGTCCGTCAAGTGACACATGTTTTGTACATTGTGCTACTGAAGTCCGTCAAGTGACACACGTTTTGTACATTGTGCTACTGAAGTCCATCAAGTGACACACGTTTTGTACATTGTGCTACCGAAGTCTGTCAAGTGACACATGTTTTGTACATTGTGCTACTGAAGTCCGTCAAGTGACACGTGTTTTGTACATTGTGCTACTGAAGTCAGTCAAGTGACACACGTTTTGTACATTGTGCTACTGAAGTCCATCAAGTGACACATGTTTTATACCTTGTGCTACTGAAGTCTGTCAAGTGACACACGTTTTGTACATTGTGCTACTGAAGTCCGTCAAGTGACACGTGTTTTGTACATTGTGCTACTGAAGTCTGTCAAGTGACACGTGTTTTGTACATTGTGCTACTGAAGTCCGTCATGTGACACGTGTTTTGTACATTGTGCTACTGAAGTCCGTCAAGTGACACACGTTTTGTACATTGTGCTATTGAAGTCCGTCAAGTGACACACGTTTTGTACATTGTGCTACTGAAGTCAGTCAAGTGACACGTGTTTTGTACATTGTGCTACTGAAGTCCGTCAAGTGACACGTGTTTTGTACATTGTGCTACTGAAGTCTTTCAAGTGACACGTGTTTTGTACATTGTGCTACTGAAGTCCGTCCAGTGACACGTGTTTTGTACATTGTGCTACTGAAGTCCGTCCAGTGACACGTGTTTTGTACATTGTGCTACTGAAGTCCGTCCAGTGACACGTGTTTTGTACATTGTGCTACTGAAGTCCGTCAAGTGACACACGTTTTGTACATTGTGCTACTGAAGTCCGTCAAGTGACACGTGTTTTGTACATTGTGCTACTGAAGTCCGTCAAGTGACACATGTTTTGTACATTGTGCTACTGAAGTCCGTCAAGTGACACGTGTTTTGTACATTGTGCTACTGAAGTCTGTCAAGTGACACATGTTGAGCACATTTTGCTACTGAAGTCCGTCAAGTGACACGTGCTCTGTACATTGTGCTACTGAAGTCTGTCAAGTGACACGTGTTTTGTACATTGTGCTACTGAAGTCCGTCAAGTGACACGTGTTTTGTACATTGTGCTACTGAAGTCCGTCAAGTGACACGTGTTTTGTACATTGTGCTACTGAAGTCCGTCAAGTGACACGTGTTTTGTACATTGTGCTACTGAAGTCCGTCAAGTGACACATGTTTTGTACATTGTGCTACTGAAGTCCGTCAAGTGACACGTGTTTTGTACATTGTGCTACTGAAGTCTGTCAAGTGACACATGTTGAGCACATTTTGCTACTGAAGTCCGTCAAGTGACACGTGCTCTGTACATTGTGCTACTGAAGTCTGTCAAGTGACACGTGTTTTGTACATTGTGCTACTGAAGTCTGTCAAGTGACACGTGTTTTGTACATTGTGCTACTGAAGTCTGTCAAGTGACACATGTTTTGTACATTGTGCTACTGAAGTCCGTCAAGTGACACGTGTTTTGTACATTGTGCTACTGAAGTCCGTCAAGTGACACATGTTTTGTACATTGTGCTACTGAAGTCCGTCAAGTGACACGTGTTTTGTACATTGTGCTACTGAAGTCTGTCAAGTGACACATGTTGAGCACATTTTGCTACTGAAGTCCGTCAAGTGACACGTGCTCTGTACATTGTGCTACTGAAGTCTGTCAAGTGACACGTGTTTTGTACATTGTGCTACTGAAGTCCGTCAAGTGACACGTGTTTTGTACATTGTGCTACTGAAGTCTGTCAAGTGACACATGTTGAGCACATTTTGCTACTGAAGTCCGTCAAGTGACACGTGCTCTGTACATTGTGCTACTGAAGTCTGTCAAGTGACACGTGTTTTGTACATTGTGCTACTGAAGTCTGTCAAGTGACACGTGTTTTGTACATTGTGCTACTGAAGTCTTTCAAGTGACACGTGTTTTGTACATTGTGCTACTGAAGTCCGTCAAGTGACACGTGTTTTGTACATTGTTCTACTGAAGTCCGTCAAGTGACACGTGTTTTGTACATTGTGCGACAGAAGTCCGTCAAGTGACACGTGTTTTGTACATTTTGCTACTGAAGTCTGTCAAGTGACACATGTTTTATACATTGTGCTACCGAAGTCCATCAAGTGACACACGTTTTGTACATTGTGCTACTGAAGTCCGTCAAGTGACACACGTTTTGTACATTGTGCTACTGAAGTCTGTCAAGTGACACACGTTTTGTACATTGTGCTACTGAAGTCTGTCAAGTGACACATGTTTTGTACATTGTTCTACTGAAGTCTGTCAAGTGACACATGTTTTATACATTGTGCTACCGAAGTCCATCAAGTGACACACGTTTTGTACATTGTGCTACTGAAGTCCGTCAAGTGACACACGTTTTGTACATTGTGCTACTGAAGTCCGTCAAGTGACACACGTTTTGTACATTGTGCTACTGAAGTCCGTCAAGTGACACATGTTTTGTACATTGTTCTACTGAAGTCCGTCAAGTGACACGTGTTTTGTACATTGTGCTACTGAAGTCCGTCAAGTGACACATGTTTTGTACATTGTTCTACTGAAGTCCGTCAAGTGACACGTGTTTTGTACATTGTGCTACTGAAGTCCGTCAAGTGACACATGTTTTGTACATTGTGCTACTGAAGTCTGTCAAGTGACACATGTTTTGTACATTTTGCTACTGAAGTCTGTCAAGTGACACGTGCTCTGTACATTGTGCTACTGAAGTCTGTCAAGTGACACATGTTTTGTACATTGTGCTACTGAAGTCCGTCAAGTGACACGTGTTTTGTACATTGTGCTATTGAAGTCCGTCAAGTGACACGTGTTTTGTACATTGTGCTACTGAAGTCTGTCAAGTGACACAGTATATAACACTAGTCTATCAACACACACTTTCAAAACAATATGTATAGTGAAGTCTGTAAAATGCCACGTCTTGTACATTGTGCAACTGAAAAGACTCAAATCAGAAAGTCTTTGTAGGCAACAGTGTACAACCCTAGTCTCTCAACTTACTGACACATTCTGAGCAATATGTATTGTGATGTCTGTAAAATCTCGTCCTGTTCTATCAAGGTTAACAGGTACTTTAAGTGAGTGAGTGAGTATGGTTTTACGCCGCTTTTAGCAATATTCCAGCAATATCACAGAAATGGGCTTAACACATTGTACCCATGTCGGGAATCGAACCCGGGTTTTCGGCGTGACGAGCGAGCGCTTTAACCACCAGGCTACCCGACCGGCCCTCACAGGTACTTTAAAGATCACACTTACAGCCATGAATGACAGTAGGACAACTCCCAGCCATCACACTCATTTCAACCATGGTACCAGCATCATGCTGTATGTTATTAGGATGACATTCCTTAAGCAGTGTTTTTCCAAGTTACAGAATAAAGTATAACAGTAAATTCAAACTTGAGTTGACATGGTTACAGTCGCCATCTTGTATTTTCTGACGTCACGTTTGCATATCATGTGACCTTAGGCCACCTATAAATAGACCGGTCAAGGTTAACTTCGGCATTGGCAAATTTGGCTTTGACAAGCGATTTTTATTCTATAGCTTTTAATTTACATGGCTAGTATTAATACTTGGTCTGCAATCTCGGTATCTGATTGCGGATTAGTGTTTAATCTCGTAGGCGTCCGGATGACATCTGACACTTCCGAGATTCCGACAACCATTCCGGATTCATTACGACGGAATATTCCAAGATCGTAATGATTCAAGCATACACGTTCAGTTATTATTAAATGATTTGTCATCCGGATGAAATGGTACAGTTTACGGTCTATTTTAAGATGTTTTGACAGTCGTCGATTGTCACCGCGATCCGGGGGTTCAAGGTCATCCGACCAGATTGCTTGATGATGCCATCACAGTCAAGGGTTTTTATCTTCCGGTTTTTACAGGGATCGTTCTGGAGTCAATTCTATATATTTAATTCCTTGCTTCAATTAGGATTCGGTTTAATGCTGATATATATCGTATTTTGACAGCTGTAGGGGGTGTGGCCTCCTTGTCATTCATTCCGGGTCACGTGACTTCCGGAATGTATTGTTTACATTACATTGATCCAGTATCAGTTGCAGCCAAGTTCGTACACTTTCTAGCTTCAAAGTTTATTGCACAACTTAATTGTTTTAACAGTTCGGGTATATCATTCGTGGAGTGACACAGACAAGTACCGGATTCTGAAGCCACGGTGTGACGGACAACACCGAGCGACAGTCGGTATCGTGTTTCGCGATCTCGAGACATTGTACAGATTCTTCAGTTCTGTGATTAATTAAGAAAATCGTTATGGACCTTTACCTTCTTGTTGTGTGATCCTTCTGCATTTCGCTAGTTTCGACATCAGTAACTTTGTAGATCCTTGTGATATATGGTCGCTAACATCGTCTCTTAGCTCTGGTAGGGGGCACGGGTGGCCCAGTCGTCTAAAGCGCCGCGATTCGCTGTGCAGAGTTGCGTCTCTTGGGCACGCAAGAAATCTATTATTGTGGGTTCGAATACCGGTTCGCCCCGATTATGTTTCTAGGTTTGTCAGCACCATACCCGTGCTTGTGGGTTTCACCGAAGAGGTAAACGTCTGAGACCTGCATCATTCGGGCTTCCCCCCCACATTAAGCTGACACGCCGCGATGTAACTGGAATACTGTTAAAAGCGGCGGTATACCCAACTCACTCACTCACTCACTCACTCTTAGCTCTGGTATATATTTTGTCACATTTTGTGACCGTTGGCACCATTCACTTATTTTTGTAGTTTATCCAACAGTAATTATCGACCAGTCTTTGGCCGTTTCGTTACAACATAATGGATACAAAAAGGTCACCTTATACTGTCTGAGTGGGTTTGGTTTGAACAGCAAAGCCCAAAGTCGAAAGTCGCTAGCATGGGTATGGTGCTCACAGCACTAGGGTATCGGGAGTGGCGACCAGCGAACGTGGCACGGATGACATAAAGGTCGAGTTCCGGCGAAATCCACTGGGTTTGCTCTGACCAAAAACGAGAGAAAGTCACTTTGACGGTTTCAATTTTGCAAGAAACATTTTCTCAACTGTTTGTTTAAGTCAGAAGAGACTTATAATAAGTGGAAGCTGTTGTACGAATGATGCAGACTTAGTGCGTCTGAGAGTTGGAGAGTATGTCGGTGACCTCCGGTGACTTGCGGTGACCTAGTCTGTCTCACAGTCCCCGAATCATACTTAGTCTATTTGTCCTTTCGCACAGCCCTTCCTGATTTTTTTTCTATCCCTAAATAAAGCAAGTCTAGATTCCGCCCGGGTTCTGAATCTCCCATATCACTGTGGCTCCTTTTCAATTTACATGTACATAGAGTTTTTTTCAATCAAAATTGTAATTTCCAAATACTAAGCGATAGTCTAGCGGTGACCATCAAGGGCTGCCAGTGATTGCGGGTGATTTGTGGTTCTTTACGGTGATTTGTGGTGACTGTAGACAGCATGACGGTGACTATCGGTGATTTGTGGTGACTGTAGACAGCATGACGTTGACTATCGGTGATTTATGGTGACTGACAATAACTCCTGTTGAGGTGTGTTTCTCAGATAAAACATTCTGTTAAGTCACGGCGAGTCAGCTGAATGTGACAGGAAAGACCAAATTGGCACAGGTCTTAGAAGCGATTCATCGGAGGACGAAAGTTTGCGAATTCAAAAACTTGGATTCCTGCTTGCTATTCACGTGATCAGAGAAAGTTTTATTCTGAAATATGCTTTGGAGCAATTTACTGTTCTAGTGATACGAGATCTAAAGCTTGGTTAATGCCATCTGTGATTATCCAGTGTATCCTGCTATGATAAATATCGGGAACCAATTCACAATATTTATTTCGTTTTGCGCCCGAAATAACACAACGCAAATATAACGCTCGATCCAAATATCGCGACGTTAGAATAACTGCCCGACTCAAATGACACGATGCTTAAATCCCCGACCGATCCAAACATTACGACGCTGAAATAACCGCTTGATCCAAATATCAAAACGCTCAAATAACCGCCCCATCCAAATAACACGACGCTAAAATAACTGCCCCATCCAATTAACACGACGCTAAAATAAGCACCCGATCCAAATAACACGACGCTAAAATAACCGCCCGATCCAAATAATACAACGCTAAAATAACCGCTTGATCCAAATATCAAAACGCTCAAATAACCACCCGATCCAAATAACACGACGCTAAAATAACCGCCGGATCCAAATAACACGACGCTTAAATAACCGCTTGATCCAAATATCAAAACGCTCAAATAACCACCCGATCGAAATAACACGACGCTAAAATAACCGCCGGATCCAATTAACACGACGCTAACTAACCGCCCGATCAAATTAACACGACGTTAAAATAACCGCTTGATCCAAATATCAAAACGCTTAAATAACCGCCCATCCAAATGACACGACGCTAAAATAACCACCCGATCAAAATGAAACGATGCTAAAATAACCGCCGACCCAAATGACACGATGAAAAAATAACCGCCGACCCAAATGACACGACGCTACAACAACCGCACGATCCAAATGACACGACGCTTGTTTAGGTTATGCTAGATAATATTTGCATTTTCTCATAATAAAATCGAGACTGCTCCAATCTAAGAGAGTTTGAGTTTCATAACTCAAGAGTTGGGTCGCCGAAGATCGCGTTCTGTTTGGTCACACGTCGGTCCAATATATAAGTCAACCTTCAATGTCCTTCGCATTATTGAAAAGAAAACGTTGTGTAAAAACGTATTTACTCACTAGAGCATTCTTCTTCTCCTGGTCATAACGAAACCGTTATAATATCTTAAAGGTGCATCTCATATCTGACACCTTAAATCTCGTCTCGATATTCACTGCAAATATCTTCATTTACAACTCAATTATACGTTTGAGGAGTATTTTACAACTATCAACCGGGACTCGTTTAATGAGCAATCGCACCGCAGAAGCCACAGCCGTTTACCTATGCGTCAGTCGTTGGGCTTGAATTGCTTTGAGAAAGAGGGCCTCAACTGACAGAAGGAGGCGCAGGTATCATTCAGTTGAATCTTGCTCAATAAAACTTCATTTTATTACGCCTGCAGATTATTTCACTCGTGTAACGATGAGCATGCACTTGTGTGTGTGTGTGTGTGTGTGTGTGTGTGTGTGGGGGGGGGGGGGGGGGGGGGGGGGCTACTTGAACTACAGTAGAAGGAACTGATGCCGGCTTTATTGCTTACCTACTGACGTTCCATGTGCAGTTTAGCATGGTATCTTGCTCAGACACAGACTCTGAGCCAACCGGTTCTTGATTTATCCCCCATGCCGAGATGTGAGGTGAGGTGAAATTGGGTTTAACGTCGCGTCCAAGATTATTGCACTTATATGGCGACGTGCATGCACGTGTGTGTGTGGCTGCTTGTACAAGTCCGGACTGATGCCGATTTATAGTGCTAGCCCACTGAGATATCATGCCGCAGTTTAACATGAATACCCCACTCAGACACAGTATACTGACTCCGAGCCGACCAGTCCTTGTTTTAGTCCCTTAATGCCGAGCGTCAGACAGGGTAACAACAAGAACCATCTTTTAACGTCTTTTGGTATGACGAGGCCGGGGATCGAACCCCGGACCTTCCGCTGTCCGGACGGACGCTCTACCACTAGACCACGGAGGCGGTCCCATGCCGAGATCTAACACCAAGGACATGTTGTAAGCCTTTTGCGTTATCATATAATATTTTACATACACTAAAAGTCATGCATACCATATATAATCATCCCATGATTGTGATTTGTGCTCTGTCCCCTTGTCGCCTCGCAAACATGTTGAGTTTATCACCTACTGCCACGATCTGCGTTAAGTCGGGACAGGGATCGACAAAATTTACTTATAAATCATGGTCTTATGGTATTGACATTTAGGCTATATATACAGTTATCAAAATGCACATGCATTTTTCGTCCACTTTAAATTCATCCAACATGCCACAGTCGTACAAGGCAACAAATCACTGCAGCTAGAAGGGCGCGCACATCGTCAGGTATGGTACGGCTGGTCACGGGTTAACACATCGTACAGTCTCACTCAGCATTTCCCACGCTCTACCCGTGCCCCGCTCGTTGAGGTGTTTTGGTGTGTCGGGTATCTGCGTTCCTGGCCACATATATCCCCCAGGTAGAGGGTTGGGGGGACAAGGTGATGTCTACCTGCCCGCGAGCTGTGGGCGGGGTTTTCCCACACTCCTTCTAAAGCCGAGTCGCGTGCCTTCGTCGCCATATCAACAACTTCGACGGTTGACGAACGTGTTCAGGCATGTAACGAGGAAGTTCCGCCATTGCAGCCAATCAGATGCCGCGTTACAAATGGAGGGGAGTGGCTTTGGGATTGACAGATGCACTGATGTGGATGAAGTCGCAGTTTAGAAACAGAGCTGTCAGGGAAGTGCGGAAATGGAGATAGGTTTATTTATCCACTTGACAGTTGTGTGCCTTTTTTTAAACCGAACTTTGAACAACTGGGAGACTGTCAGTAGACTACCGGAGCCCAACGTTAGCATAACCCTGGATCAGACAGGTAAAACTGCGCGTGTGACGACTGCGCGGAGTCAGAAAGAACCAGTTCAACTCTAACTCACTCATCCGCCAGACACACAGGCTCGTGTCCCCTCGCCACGTGTCCGAAATACCAGAGAATCTTATATTCCTTTCGCGGTGAATTAGTTATTCGGTTCTTTTTTCATATTGGTTTGACAATCTAAATTGATAAATGTGTTTTTGAAGGGAGCAGTTCAAAACCTGCGATGCCGGAAACAATTTTCAATTCGTGACATGTAAGGCCGGGAGTTGAGGACAATTGTCGAAACATATCTGCTGCACCACGAGCTTAACAACGACACTTACTTCTTCACGGTAACTTTGGTGCCATATATATCTGCACTTATGACGTAATTCTCTCGAGTAGAGCGTCTGTCAGAGTACATACCAGAACGTCTATCAGAGTACATACCAGAACGTCTGTCAGAGTACATACCAGAACGTCTGTCAGAGTACATACCAGAACGTCTGTCAGAGTACATACCAGAACGTCTGTCAGAGTACATACCAGAACGTCTGTCAGAGTACATACCAGAACGTCTATCAGAGTACATACCAGAACGTCTGTCAGAGTACATACCAGAACGTCTGTCAGAGTACATACCAGAACGTCTATCAGAGTATGTACCATAACGTCTGTCAGAGTACATACCAGAACGTCTGTCAGAGTATGTACCAGAACGTCTGTCAGAATACATACCAGAACGTCTGTCAGAGTATGTACCAGAACGTCTGTCAGAGTACATACCAGAACGTCTATCAGAGTATGTACCAGAACGTCTATCAGTGTACATACCAGAACGTCTGTCAGAGTACATACCAGAACGTCTGTCAGAGTACATACCAGAACGTCTGTCAGAGTACATACCAGAACGTCTGTCAGAGTACATACCAGAACGTCTATCAGAGTACATACCAGAGCGTCTATCAGAGTACATACCAGAGCGTCTATCAGTTTACATACCAGAGCGTCTATCAGAGTACATACCAGAACGTCTGTCAGAGTATGTACAAGAATACCTATCAGATCTACAATACCTATCAGATCTAGAGCACCTATAAGATCTACAATAGCTATCAGATCAAGAATATCTATCAGATCTACAATACCTATCAGATCCAGAGTACTTTTCGGGTCCACAATACCTATCAGGTCTAGAATATCTATCAGATCTAGAATACCTATCAGATCTACAACACCTTTCAGATCTAGAATACCTATCAGATCAAGAGTACCTATCAATTCTACAATACCTATCAGGTCTAGAATATCTTTCAGATCTTGAGTACTTATCAGATCTAGAGCACCTATCAGGTCTAGAGTACCTATAAGATCTACAATACCTATCAGGTCTAGAATACCTATCACATCTACAACACCTTTCAGATCTAGAATACCTATCAGATCAAGAGTCTATCAGCGTATCTGTCACGTTCTTATGTGAAAACCTTCCATTCAGTTCAACTTTTTTTGCATTCTGCAAGCAAGGCGGATTCAGTTGTCATGAAATCATATAACCTCATCCATTGTATCATGATATCATAGTATGCCAGACTGACCTCAAAACTGGATCACAAATGTTTGAGCATGCATACACATATCATTGTACGAGCATGTGTGTCATACAGATTTCACGAAACGAGTGTCAGAATTCTTTTCTTGTATTTCCTGAGTGAGAGCGAGGGTAAAACATGCATTCTTTCACGAATTTCGTAAAATCAGTATGACACGTATGACTATAATAAAGTCTTTATTACTCATTATTTTTAATCTTTTTGAGCCCCCCTTCGCCCCTTTGGCACCAGGAATGGTGTGTGTTGTTTTATTTTTTGTTTGAGTACGACTCTCAACAATAGTGCATGTCACGGCGGCCTGTAAATAATCTGGACCACACAATCTAGTTATTGATGTTGTGAGCAATGATCAACGCCGTTTTGGTACTATGGCAAGCCTGACGAGCCTGACCACTCAGTCCATTTGGTCGCCTCTTACGAACAGCATAGGTTGCTGGGGACATATTCTAACACGGAAATAGGGGCGGTGGGGTAGTCTAGTGATTAAAGCGTTCGCTCGTCACGCCAAAGACCCGGGTTGGATTCCCCACATGGGTACAATGTGTGAAGCCCATTTTGGTGCCCCCCGCCGTGATATTGCTGGAATATTGCTAAAAGCGGAGTAAAACCCAACTCACCCACTCTAACACGGAATCACCACGTGGTCACAAAGGTCACCACGTGAATCAAAACCAGGTCTTGACCCTGTCTTTAGATGAAGATGCCATGGACGTGCTTTTTGAAAAATTGCAGATTTATATTTTCTTTGGATTAATTGTGAAATTTAAAATAATTTAAGATATTGAAAGTATTACTTGTGAATTATTTTATTAACAAAAAGAGAAAGCTGTCCATGTTTAGTATTTAATGGCAACCATCTATTTCAGAATATAGCCTAGTAGTTATAAAGTCAATTGAAAGTAGTTTGGAAGATAGTCTGGTTGTTTCAGTCGTTCATCCATGACTGTTACGGCACAACAACCCAACGCTTCAGAAGTGTATCCTGAAAGAAGCCAAATGCATTCTGTGTGGACTTACGTAAAAAAGTTCAAGAATCAAATACTTGAGATTTTTCAAACACTGGTCCATTGTTAGTCTGTCACACAGTCCCTGAACCATATAATGTTCCTTTCACCAAGCCATTTCTGCTTGCAATAGCAAGTCTAGATTTTACTCAGGTTCAGGCTCTGAATTTCCCATCTCACCGGGGTATTTGTTTCTATCAAAATGATATACTTTCAGAGACTTAGGATTATTTTTTATCATTGTAGATGTTGATTCCTTCACATAATTTACATAAATGGACATTTTGTTGTTTTGTTTCGGATAACGTAGTGAGTGAGTCCCAAGGACATGTTTCTTCGTTTTTCAATACCATACCGGTGCTCGCTGGTTTCATCAAAGACAAGCCGTGATCTTACTGAGATACACTGTAGTATGGATATTGAAGGATGACACGTACCCGTATCTGTGATCGACACAGGTAGAGATGATATGTTCCCCGTATCTTTGAACGACACAGGTAGAGATGACATGTTCCCTTATCTGTGAACGACACAGGTAGAGATGACATGTTCCCTTATCTGTGATCGACACAGGTAGAGATGACATGTTCCCCGTATCTGTGTTCGACACAGGTAGAGATGACATGTTCCCCGTATCTGTGATCGACACAGGTAGAGATGATATGTTCCCCGTATCTGTGATCGACACAGGTAGAGATGACATGTTCCCCGTATCTGTGATCGACACAGGTAGAGATGATATGTTCCCCGTATCTGTGATCGACACAGGTAGAGATGACATGTTCCCGTATATGTGATCGACACAAGTAGAGATGACATGTTCCCCGTATCTGTGATCGACACAGGTAGAGATGATATGTTCCCCGTACGTATCTGTGATCGACACAGGTAGAGATGACATGTTCCCGTATATGTGATCGACACAAGTAGAGATGACATGTTCCCCGTACGTATCTTTGATCGACACAGGTAGAGATGATATGTTCCCCGTATCTGTGTTCGACACAGGTAGAGATGACATGTTCCCGTATCTGTGATCGACACAGGTAGAGATGACATGTTCCCCGTATCTGTGATCGACACAGGTAGAGATGACATGTTCCCCGTATCTGTGATCGACACAGGTAGAGATGACATGTTCCCCGTACGTATCTTTGAACGACACAGGTAGAGATGATATGTTCCCTTATCTGTGATCGACACAGGTAGAGATGACATGTACCCGTATCTGTGTTCGACACAGATAGAGATGACATGTTCCCCGTATCTGTGATCGACACAGGTAGAGATGAAATGTTCCCCGTATCTTTGATCGACACAGGTAGAGATGACATGTTCCCCGTATCTGTGATCGACACAGGTAGAGGTGACATGTTCCCCGTATCTATGATCGACACAGGTAGTGATGACATGTTCCCCGTATCTGTGATCGACACAGGTAGAGATGACATGTTCCCCGTATCTGTGATCGACACAGGTAGAGATGACACGTTCCCCGTATCTGTGATAGACACAGGTAGAGATGACATGTTCCACGTATTCTGATCGACACAGGTAGAGATGACATGTGATATATCTGTGATATGTAGTTCCCTGTATACGGGTCTGCCAGTTGTTGTGGAGGTGTGTCATGGTTGAAAAGTGACAATAACCACGATAACGTTCTAATATTCACGCCTATTGCAGTAGGTCGTCTTCAGGTTACATATTCTACATAGCTTCCCAATATGTTTTGCGGCTCCTCATCTGAGACGATACTAGGAAACTACATGCCCCCCGCCCCCACCCCCGTCCTCCTCTGACACTCTCTCCTTGTGTCATTATCTTACACTTAATCTCTCTCTCTCTCCCTCTCTCGTCGTCTATCTCTCTCTCTCCCGTCGTCTATCTCTATACACTTCTGTCTGTCTATCGCCTGTCTAACTCGCTCATTCTCTCCCTATCTCTCTCTCTCTCTCTCTCTCTCTCGTCGTCTATCTCTCTCTCGTCGTCTATCTATATACACTTCTGTCTGTCTATCGCCTGTCTAACTCGCTCATTCTCTCCCTATCTCTCTATCTCTCTCTTTCGTCGTCTATCTCTCTCTCTCTCGTCTATCTCTATACACTTCTGTCTGTCTATCGCCTGTCTAACTCGCTCATTCTCTCCCTATCTCTCTCTCGCTCTCTCTCTCGTCGTCTATCTCTCTCTCGTCGTCTATCTCTATACACTTCTGTCTGTCTATCGCCTGTCTAACTCGCTCATTCTCTCCCTATCTCTCTCTCGCTCTCTCTCTCGTCGTCTATCTCTCTCTCGTCGTCTATCTCTATACACTTCTGTCTGTCTATCGCCTGTCTAACTCGCTCATTCTCTCTCTCTCTCACTCTCTCTCTCTCTCATCTATCTGTCTGTCTTCATCTCTCTACACGCTGCTCAAGATCTGTCTCTTTCTCCATTACCGCCACCTCTGTCTTTCTTTCTCTCTCCACCTGTCTAACTCGCTCATTCTCTCCCTATCACTCTCTCTTTCTCATCTATCTGTATCCACCTGTCTGTCTCTCTCTCCCTCCCAGGTCTCTCTCATTCTTTATCTCTATCCACCTCTGTCTGCCCCTCCGCACCACTCCCTCCCAGCTCACACTCCACCCCACATCCCTGTACCCCACCCTATCCACATCCCTGTACCCCACCCTATCCACATCCCTGTACCCCACCCCATCCACATCCCTGTACCCCACCCTATCCACATCCATGTACCCCACCCTATCCACATCCCTGTACCCCACCCCATCCACATACCTGTACCCCACCCCATCCACATCCCTGTACCCCACCCCATCCACATACCTGTACCCCACCCTATCCACATCTCTGTGCCCCACCCTATCCACATCCCTGTACCTCACCCTATCCACATCCCTGTACCAGAGTTTGTTTAGTGATCTTACTGATTTTAATGTAACATGATCCAAGTCGTGCGAAAACATCACGTGACTTTTTGACACCCTTTTACCTTTCACGATTCATGATCGGGCGTCACACCCATTAAATGTAACACGTTCAACCTGGGCTTTTTTTCAAGCTGATTCATATGTAGCAATGTAGATGATAAAATTCCACAAATTGTCCACTGTGACCCCGAAGACGTATCAATTTCTCCTGCGTGTGTGCTTCGTCGGTGTTTCGCGGTGTACAGCATAAATATAACATATTTTACGTGTACTTGCAGAGCGAAACAAGTGTTGAGAGGCGTGTAAAGATGTGATAATAGGTTATGATAAAATGCCACATCAAAATACTGTTTCAGTTTATGCAAATACTAGTATGCTTGAGATGTTGATAACATTTCTCCGAGATTAAATAACACCTGGCAATGTTATCAAGTGCAACGTTTAACTGAGTTCTGTGAACATCTTATATGCTATCATACGCAACAGCGGAATTTTTTACGAATGTTTTAGATCATGTAACTTCAAGTCTTATCAACCTGTGCCGGAACTTCAACTTATTGGCCCAGAGCGGGGACCAGAGTTGGGAACGGAGTGTTCCCGGATGAACTCGAATGGGGAACGAATGAACCCGAATGGACTGGAGTGGGGACGCGAATTGGGAACGAATGAACCCGAATGGAGTGGAGTGGGGACGCGAATTGGGAACGAATGAACCCGAATGGACTGGAGTGGGGACGCGAATTGGGAACGAATGAACCCGAATGGACTAGAGTAGGGACGCGAATAGGGAACGAATAGACTGGAGTGGGGACGTGAATTGCAAACGAATGAACAAGAATGGACTGGAGTGGGGACGCGAATGGGGAACGAATGGACTGGAGTGGGGACGTGAATTGCGAACGAATGAACAAGAATGGACTGGAGTGGGGACGCGAATGGGGAACGAATGTATCCGAAAGGAGAGGATCGGGGACGCGAATTGGGAACGAATGTATCCGAATGGACTGGAGAGGGGTCGCGAATGGGGAACGAATGTATCCGAATGGACTGGAGTGGGGACGCGAATTCGGAACGAATGGAGTGGAGTGGGGACGTGAATTGCGAACGAATGAACAAGAATGGACTGGAGTGGGGACGCGAATGGGGAACGAATGTATCCGAAAGGAGAGGATCGGGGACGCGAATCGGGAACGAATGTATCCGAATGGACTGGAGTGGGGACGCGAATTGGGAACGGAATTATCCCGAATGGACTGCAGTGGGGACGCGAATGGGTAACGGAATTATCCCGAATGGAGTGCAATGGGGACGCGAATGGGGAACGGAGTGAAACCGAATGGACTCGAGTGGGGATACGAATGGGGACCTCAGTAGAGACCCATCCCCTTGGTTTGGGACAAAACAGGGCCACCTGTAGCCTGTGTACAGTGACTCCTCGGAAGTATGGTAGTTCCCTCCTTCCTGCCGGAGACCTCTCCCTCCGGGTTATCCTGATGAAAATGCCAATATCTATCCAAAGGTTATGTCTCCGTACCTATGATTTCGGTAATCCGGACATGGGTAAATCCGAACCAGTACCGTACGTCAAGATTAACGCGGTTTCACTGCATAAAACAGCGTATCATCACTTCATATGCAGACTAAACAAGTGCAGGCCGTTTACACTCGAACAAATTAGTACAGTCACAAAACGATACTGTTACACCGTCAAACTAATAATAACTGTAAAAAAATCATAATATTCATAACCGTCAAACTCTAACAAGTTTCGCCCCTCAAAATAGACCCAATGATCTTCTTCAAGTCAAAATTGCATTCCGCATCAAAAAAAAAAAATTATATTAAAACTCTATTTAATTGTACAACTCGTTTAAACTACACGAAGATCGTTTCTCCAATCCTGCCTGATAAGTCCACAGGGCTTTTCCCCCAATAGGTCTATTAATTAACTACAGAATAAGGACAACCCACATGCAATAGAGCATATGCCTGTACTAAAAGGTCTGCAGTTGGCAAACTGGTTGCGAAAGATCCCCAACATGCCCTGAAATCACGGAAAGTTGAGCCATGTACGTATATAGAACACCGTAAAATCCCCAAACCTCATCTCCAGACCAAAGTCAATTTGGGAACGTCTAAATTTTTTCAAAGGGACATAACTTTCTGCCTGTTGTTATTTATTAGGCCTATTTCACATGGGCTATTGAACTATTCGGATTGTGGGGGTTTCACAACGTGACATGTGTTCACGATCTTGAAATAGTGTGACTCTCTGGAATTAAGGTACAAACCCAACTGTACTTGCCAACGACACCAAGCAGAGAGATTTCCTGATGAGAAAAGACGAAATCTCGCGAGACCTTCGACCTCGGTGGAAAATATATTCCATCTGAAAGCGATGACTTCACAAGTTAATGCGTTCCGCCCGTTGTGTGAATTGTCCGTGTGTCGTGCTGAATATAATGCACTAACACTGTATACAAATCAAGAAGAGACTAATGGGATATTATCTGGAACCTATGATTACACATCAGTAGAAGTATGTGTAAATCGATTTGTCACAGCATGATAGTCTTGACACTTTTATGCTTTGTAATAACAAAAAGGAGCCAAGGATAGTTTGGGGTTGAAACTTAAGGTCAACTAAATATGATCGAACGCTCTGAAGCAAGCGAAATGGTCATAAGGATGGTATAATTCATTAAAATCGGTTATGTTCAGCTGAGCACGAGTACTGCCTAATGTCATCCGCAAGTCGTTATGTTATCTTGTACCCCCATTTTTGACATCCCCAAGCATCACTGTACGCATTGAGAAGCTTCAATGGCGTCACACGTTGGGAGGCTCAATAGCCTCACACACAGGGGTGAGAGACAACAATTTCAATAGCCTTGCGCAAATGGGAAAGGATTTGTCGAAAATAAAATTCATAACATAACAGTACATGCTTCTCCACGTAAGAGGCCTTCCTGTAATCGCCATAGCTGGCAATCAACCGTGTGTGAACTCGGCCGCACCACATGCTACCTCCTAATGGGCGCCCCCTGGTGCCAGTGTAAACGAGAATTTGCAGGAGACAATGAGCACGGCCATTTTGTGCGTTAGGAATTTTCAAAATAATATTATTGATAAATTGGCGCATTGTTGCTACGTAGCTCAAACTCATTGCAAGGATATCATTTTACGATATACGTTCACAAATAATGTTTTGTACGAGAAAGAAATTATCTGAGCCAATAAATGTAAATGGATATGTCAGGCCCGATATACCGGCTGTAAAAAGCTGCAGTTTAACATTAAAACCATTTCTGACTGTGTTGTTAATATCACAGTGATGCGTTGGACCTCATCGT
This sequence comes from Haliotis rufescens, assembly GCF_023055435.1. Taxonomy (NCBI): domain Eukaryota; kingdom Metazoa; phylum Mollusca; class Gastropoda; order Lepetellida; family Haliotidae; genus Haliotis; species Haliotis rufescens. The sequence goes on from NW_025963813.1 coordinate 2,500,729, forward strand.
GGGTTTACAACCATAACATTAAATAAGATTAAAAAGAGGTCAGTTCAAACGTTTGCTGTAATTTAAAGTTTTGAATTCGACGTTCCTTGTTAATTCCGAAAGTCCACAAGTCACCGATAACTGTTTGTCTCGTGAGATATTTTTCAATATGAAGTCAAAGTCCAACACACTCGTCATTATGTTCCCTGCTACGTAATCAATGCCACATCATGGTTGGAGTTGACATCAAAAGATCCCTATCAACTGATGGACAATAGATGGCGCCATTAGCTGTCACGTGACTCCGTCTTTCATCATCAGAAATGCCAAACACTGCTCCAAATATCCTGATGAACGATTGGCAAAGACAAGGGTGTGGGTCTTGCCGTTTAGATTGACCCGCTGTATAATATTACCTAAAGGCCCGAATAAAAAAAACACCATGGCCCCTATTTGCATGATGGTGGTCGACATTTGAGAAACATGAGGGTCCTGACATACTCTACTGCCCTAAACCCAATCCCACCTCGGCAAGCCATGGAATGTATCAGTGTGTTCCAGTCATCATAGCTGAGGTTGGCAGGTCTAGTTGTAAAGTTTTATATTTGTATATCCATTGTCAGAGTGAATGTTTCTTTTATCTTTGTTGGCATGTAACTTTACATGGTATTAGTATTGTTGTTTAATTATGTAAATGATATAGTCACATGTTGATGAATCTTGATTGAAGATTTAATGCAATCCAGATATCACATTGGCCTGCGACGTATCCCACGATCCGGATTCAGGATTCTTCCACCTTGGTTTCGAATCCCAAATTTGGCCTGATTTGTCAGCGCCCTTCACTGCTCGTCGGTTTGATCAAGGTTACAGCAATCAAGGCATCAGCCAAGCTTTCAACATCTTTAATAGAAGACACCCGGAAGATATTTCGGAATTTGACGCAGTGACAAAAATGATATCTGCTACAATTCTCTATTTTGGCTTGTGCCATATGTTCCCGTGTTGCCTTGCCTTGACATGTGTGTGAAATGGGTGCCGCTGGTGGAGCATCATACGCTCACCTTTGGTTAAGGAATCGGCTGACTACAAAAGAAAATTTAAATGTAAAAAAAAGATGTAAAAACAGTGTTTTTTTCCGCCGACCAGTATCATTAATTAAAAACAACCCCGTTCACCGTCGTTGTCAATATACATAATTATTTGAGATAATATAATCAAAACCTGTTAAAAATTGACGCCCCAGTTTTTTCTTTCCGAACTTCTTAACATTTTGAGGATTTATAAAATATATATTTAAAACTGGATTGTTATAAATTATATATTTTTTTACTTAAAGTTTTGAACCAAAAATCCGCAAACCAACGAAAAGTCTGTCTTAAGCAGGCACAGGTAATGGTTGAAAGGCTTGCTGGGACCCTGTTTGCCCATCCAAGTCTCCTGGAGTGGTTTATAAGGTGTCACCACAGCCATGATGTTATAAGCCTCCACAACATAATGTAATGCCTAAAGATGCTCATAGTTCTGCTGCGAGACACGTTGTAGCTCCGGACTCCTGCTTTATGAAGTTCTCAGACATATCTGGTGGTAACGTATTAATATTGTCACACTGCAGGATGTTTAGATGGGCGTATTCCCCACTGCTTGATCCCTCGTAGGTTCTCAGTGTCGGAAAGTCTGACAAAGGCAATCGCTCTCTTTCTCTATGAACAAGACAAACAAATACACTAAGTCTTTGTTTTGTGTGGCAATATGAAATACCTACACCTCAGAAATCACGAATCTTTGTTAATTTGAGAGCACCATGGGGATTGGGAGCTTAAAAAGTATTCATACTGTCGGAATAAGGAGAGCCTGTTTATTCAGAGTGTTAGATTGCAAAGAGGCTCGTTTATACAATAGACTAAATGCTGGAATGTCAGTTAATTCAAAGTTTTTGACAGCAAATGTGGCAGTTATTAAAACGTGTTTGAGAAAATCAAAATGAAACATGTTTCACGGTACATATGTCACTTATTACATGTTACAAGAGTTTGGTAGAGGTATAGATGTCAGTTATATTACAAAGTGCTTGACAATATAGATGTTAGTAACATCCTAAAGTGCTTTATTGTATAGATGTCAGTTATAGTGTAAAGTGCTTGACGGACTTTTAAAGACACAGATGTCTGGTTATTTTTTTTTCATATATATTTTCAATTCAACATCACCTGACTTGAATGTAAGTACATACGAATTTGATTAGAGACACAGTCATTCTACATGTATACATTTCTACGAACTTGACTAGCTACACATGCAGTCTACCTGCAGGCAAGTTCATGCATACCTGACTTGATATATACACTTTCAGTCAACATGGATGTAAGTATATACGAACTTGATAAGAGACACATTCAATATCCACTTGTATAATTATGTAGTATTTAGTTGGAGACACATTCATTCTATATGTATGTTAGAATATACGAACTTATATAGAGTATATAGTATAATTATATAGTATTTAATTAGAGACACATTCATTCCATATGTATATTAGAATATACGGACCTTTATATAGTATATAGTATAATTATATAGTATTTAATTAAAGACACATTCATTCCATATGTATGTTAGAATATACGAACCTTTATATAGTATATAGTATAACTATATAGTATTTAATTAAAGACACATTCATTCCATATGTATGTTAGAATATACGAACCTTTATATAGTATATAGTATAATTATATAGTATTTAATTAGAGACACATTCATTCCATATGTATGTTAGAATATACGAACCTTTATATAGTATATAGTATAATTATATATTAGTATTTAATTAGAGACACATTCATTCCATATTATGTTAGAATATACGAACCTTTATATAGTATATAGTATAATTGTATAGTATTTAATTAGAGACACATTCATCATTCTCCGTGTATGAAAGTATCATGTGTTATTTGGATTTGACAAAGTGTATATTCAGGTGGTGCAGGGTGACTCGTACCACAGGGCCACGGATAGCCCTACTATACTGACTGTACTGTACTGATTACATTAAAAAAGAGCTCTTTTTTTAATGTAATCAGTACAGTCAGTATAGTAGGGCTATCCGTGGCCCTGTGACTCGTACAGAACATTTTGAAAGTAAGTGTCTATTTAACACCAAATAAGCCTATTGGCTGTATGAAGTTCTTTCACTCCCTGCTCGCTATCTCAACTTCGCCATCTCATCGTGTAGCATCATTTCCTTACAAAGCATTGAAGGTTATTATGTGCTCTGTGAAGAATCACTCTCCTCCATCAGAATATACACAATGGCTGCTAAGTGATCCGTTCAAGGATGCGCGATTTTCACTGAATGTAATCCAAGCTGGAATGGGTAAATGTGAAAAGCTGTAACACGTGGTTCCAGAAAAAAACCGGAGACTGAATTCTCTTTTTATGATCGTTTATAGTTTATGACAGTATTAGGTTTAGGTGCGATAAACGCATTGTATCGCCTTCCTCTAAAATGGTTTTTTTTGTTCACCTTCTGAATGATCGATAAAATTTATGGGAATATGTTGACAGTATATATCAAACCCCGAAAGCCGAAATAATCTATCTTTTTATAACTCGAAACTATTGCATTAAGCACGTCATGGTTGATAAAAGACCCTGCTCTTCTTTAGATACACCATGTTTTATGGCTGATGAGATATTCACAGTGACAGCATCCCCATTTTGAGCGCCACCCTCTTCGTCTCAAACTGGTGTCAGTTTCTAAGTCCGGTGTTATCTGGTGTAGAGATTTCTGAAAAGGAAGATGAGTCAAGTGGACAACAGTTTCACCATCCAGTCGATTAGGGGGATTTGACAATGCATATTTCCCCTAACACGTCCTTTGTAGTTAAGATACTGTATGTGTTGAAGAGTAAGCTAAAGATGACATTACGCAGTAGGTCTCAGATGTAATGGAGTCGTTATGTTTCGGAGGAGATTATTAGCATCCGATGGGTACTTAATATTACACATTACACAAAACATTGCTAACACTTCGCTTCCAGCTTGGTCCATTTTCAGCGAACATGAATGAATATTGTCTTTGTTCTTTATTGGTTGGATCTTTAAGAAAATATACCTGGGATTGAGTGCGTCTGTCGTAGCCTTGGTCCACAGGTGATAGCTCGCTCGTGGAAAAAAATGCTGTAACAGTAATAGCTGCTGAAGATTTGCTTGTTTGTTTGTTGTTAAATGCCGCACTCTGCAATATTCATGCTATATGACGGCGGCCTGTAAATAATCGACCAGACAATCCAGTGATTGACTTCATGAGTATCGATCTACAAAATTAGAATACGAAAACATGCATAACCATGTCAACTAGCCTGACCACCCGATCCCCTTAGTCGCCTCTTACGGCAAGCATGGGTTGCTAAGACCAATTCTAACCCGGATCTTCGCGGATGAGCTGCTGAAGAGCATTAGTAGCACTGGTATGTTGTAGCAGCAGCAATGTTAGTTGTTTTGTTTTTCTTGTTGAGGAACGGCGGACTCAGCAATATTCCAGCTCTACGACGGCCACCTGTAAATAATCGAGTCTGGACCAGACAATCCCGGGATCGATATTGTGAGCAACGACTTGCGTCACCATAGACCACTGTGCCCCCTTAGTCCCAGCGAGTGAATGTGGTTTTATGCCGCCTGCCAAATTTAGAGCAGTATCACGGCGAGGGACTCAAGAAACGGGCTCCTCACACTGTACACATGGGGGAATCGAATCCGGGCCTTCGGCGTGACGAGCGAACGCTTTAACCACTAGGCTACCTCACCGTCCCTTACTTAAGAGGGTTAAGCTGCAGTTGGAGATAACGATGATCTGCCTGGATAGAGTCGGCCAGGACACTCACTGTGTTAAAACAAAGAAGACGTGTAAAGTCAAGTGACAGTCTCTCACCACAGCCCTACATTACCTGCATGACGTCACGTAGGACATAAAGCCTTGAGCGATTTGTTCTTCAGTAATTGCATTTTCGAGTATCCAATTTCAATGAATACAGGATAAAATGATACGCTGAATGATCGAGTTTATACCAATGAGCAAATATAACTCTTATACATATTAGATTGCATTTAATATACAAAATATGCATAATTCGGTAAAAAAATTGCTTTTTTATGCCACAAATTGGTCATCTAAATATTATCTTTGTTTTTTTAAATGGCGTCAAAAGAAATAGTGTGTGTGAGAGACAAAGACAAGCATTATCTCTCAAGGTGAAAACCTATACCCATCACTAATACACTATAAACAGTCATTGTGGACACCAAGTTCCCATCACTTATACACTACAAGCAGTCAATTTAGACACCCGATGACCATCACTAATACACTATAAGCAGTCATTGTGGACACCCGATACCCTTCATTAAGACACTACAAACAGTCATTGTGGACACCAAATTCCCATCACTAATACACTATAAGCAGTCATTGTGGACACCCGATACCCTTCATTAATACACTACAAACAGTCATTGTGGACACCCGATACCCTTCATTAAGACACTACAAACAGTCATTGTGGACACCAAATTCCCATCACTAATACACTATAAGCAGTCATTGTGGACACCCGATACCCTTCATAAATACACTACAAACAGTCATTGTGGACACCAAATTCCCATCACTAATAGACTATAAGCAGTCATTGTGGACACCCGATACCTTTAATTAATACACTACAAACAGTCATTGTGGACACCAGATTCCCATCACTAATACACTATAAGCAGACATTGTGGACACTAAATTCCCATCACTAATACACTACAAACAGTCATTGTAGACACCCGATACCCTTCATTAATACACTACAAACAGTCATTGTGGACACACAATTCCCATCACTAATACACTATAAGCAGTCATTGTGGACACCCGATACCCTTCATTTATACACTACAAACAGTCATTGTGGACACCAAATTCCCATCACTAATACACTATAAGCAGTCATTGTGGACACCAAATACCCATCACTAATACACTATAAGCAGTCATTGTGGGCACCCGATACCCATCACTGATACACTACAAACAGTCATTGTGGACACCCGATACCCTTCACTAATATACTACAAACAGTCATTGTGGACACCCGATACCCTTCATTAATACACTATAAGCAGTCATTGTGGACACCAAATTCCCATCACTAATACACTATAAGCAGTCATTGTGGACACCCGATACCCTTCATTAAGACACTACAAACAGTCATTGTGGACACCAAATTCCCATCACTAATACACTATAAGCAGTCATTGTGGACACCCGATACCCTTCATTAAGACACTACAAACAGTCATTGTGGACACCAAATTCCCATCACTAATAGATTATAAGCAGTCATTGTGGACACCCGATACCTTTAATTAATACACTACAAACAGTCATTGTGGACACCAAATTCCCATCACTAATACACTATAAGCAGTCATTGTGGACACCAAATTCCCATCACTAATACACTATAAGCAGTCATTGTGGGCACCCGATACCCATCACTGATACACTACAAACAGTCATTGTGGGCACCCGATAGCCATCACTGATACACTACAAACAGTCATTGTGGACACCCGATACCCTTCACTAATATACTACAAACAGCCATTGTGGACACCCGATACCCATCACTGATACACTACAAACAGTCATTGTGGACACCAGATGCCCATCACTGATATACTGCAAACAGTCATTGTGGACACCCGATGCCCATCACTGATATACTGCAAACAGTCACTGCGGACACCAAATCCCCAATCACTTGTACACTATAAACAGTCAATGTGACCACCTGATCCCCAGTATACCCTATCAGGACTGCATGTATAAGCCATCGTGGCGCCTCCAACTCAGTTATCTTTGCCTTCCTGTCAGTATACTGGGGATCCAGCGTACCCCAGGATCTCGACAGCTGCCTCATCCCCTCCCAGTCGCCCCTCTCCCCTGTCGTTCCCGACATTTCAAGACGTGTCAAAGCGCCGTATTGAGGACTATGCACGCCGTCTTCATTATTTCTTACACCATGTTCTCCACCTAAAGCCTTGTATTAGTCCCTGTTGACATACACCGCGTCACATTGTGGCCTGCATTGACTTATGATATCAGTTGTTGAATCAAACTCACACTTGACTCGTGATGTGCTAATCGAATTGTAATTGAACTTAAACCCGCAAATGAAATGTTTTAACATCGCCTTCAAATACACAAATGACATCACTCACGAAACCTCCAGGTCGAAGATGACCCACGTGACTTTCACAAAGGGGCCTTCTCCTCAGATCCTTGACTCTGTGAAGCATTAATTGTCAGAATACACGCTCCGACATTCTTGACAGTTTGTTGCTAAAACTGGTGCAGAAGATTTAAGTCTAGTACTTACAAAACGTGAAGGGTTAAAAGGTTATTATCTATTGTGGTACAATCCCACCCTATTTCTTTACATGAATATTTCATATTTGCGATAGAGTGTTGCTATCGTGGTATAGGTGGTATACCAAACACTGTATGACACCGAGGATAAAGGACAAGTGACGGTCATTGTTCAACTGTATAATAGCAACGTGTCGTTACACACACAGTTTTAACACTTCGGTGAGGAATGTTGTGTGGCCGAATCTGATATTGTGGAGGACTGACCACAAAGCAAATATGGTCAAAGGGTGTAGAGCAGTCAGCATTGTGGCGGTGGAGGGCCGTCGTCCTAATGAGACCCTTCGGCTGCTGATTCCAGATACATACACCTTGGCGTCCTCCCCCGCCGACAGTTGTAAGATACGCTTCAAGATACTGTGGGCCGACAAGGTGGTCGCTTGGTCGTCCAACTGATACGGTCGGTCATTCTGAATGGCGGGCTCATATCGCGTCCACTCGGCTTATTCTGTCCCCGATAAAATACCTCGGTGTTGTGGTGTTGTGATGTTGTGATGTTGTGCATGATTTTACTGTTAAACGAATGCCGATAATGATGGCCGATTTACAGAAATTGTTGTTTTTGTTAAACACGCACGCACACCAACACACACGCACGCACGCACGCCGTATGATTGTGTTGTATAATAAGATCGTCACGAAAATCAGTGCAATAGCTACATACGGGAAATATAATTTCTTTATTCAATATGGATTCCTCCCAATGTTGTCCGAGATAACATTTGGGGTTGAGATGAACCGAATGCATATGTCGGCCTAACTTACGAGCCTGAAAGAAGTCTTTATATCTGTGAAAACGCAAATCAGCCAAACTCCATGAGCCACAAATGTCAATTCATTTGTGCTACATTTACAAATTCAGTTGTCACGATGCGATTACAAACAGCCAGCACATTCGGACGTTGACACCACCCACGCAGCATGAAAAGTCATATTTCCTTGTTCCGGATACAATCCGGACACTTTTAGCTTTAATTACTTCATTGTTCTTGGTACTTTTCACATAAGTTATTCATTATATGTTTCACACAAAACTGAACAAAAATAAAATTTGCACGTTTTTTCGGACCGAAAACATTCCGGACTGAAAGTGGTTCCTGAAAACGTAAACCTGACCTTCCATGCCATGTCATTCCCGGCGTTACTCGGTGCTTTCGACAAGAAGGGGTACTTACGACATTTTCTAATCCGGAATCGGGCAGAACCCTCACTGTGCCTGGGCGCTTACACATCCTTGAGACCCAGGACAGACATGACTTTCTGGGTTGGTGGCCACACTGTTTGCCCATGGGTGTGGCTATTCCAACTACGATTGCTTCTCATTCAAGCAGGCTGCCAATCCCTTTTTGGAACACGGGATTCGGGTTTCTATTTAGAGGGTATTCGGGACTTGGAAGTACTGTACGAAGGACGCAAATAAAATTGTATTTGTCACCATTAAAAAATGTAATTGTATACGAAAACGTATTCATCCTAATTTTTTCAATATTTCCCCCGTTGTTTTACTACAAAGCGCACCAGTATTTGGGATTAAGGGGTGAGCAATGAGACTCAGAGGGAAAAAGATGGTATTCGGGATTCAGAGGAGGAGGGAGTTGGCATCCTCTTCTAGCGAAGTTGCCTTATCGACCTTGACCTTGACAGGACATGGACATAAGTCAGAGCCTAGCCTACTCGGGTGATCTGCGAGTGTTTGTTTAATGCTGCAGTGAGCAGAACATCCACCTGTATCCCAGACAACCAAGTGTTTGACACAACCAACGCCCGTCTGTTTGTTGTTACACGCCGCACTCAGCAATATTCCAGTTAAAGGACGACATTCTGTAAATAATCGAGATTCGACCAGACAATCCAGCGAATGACATCATGAGCATCGATCTAAGCAATTGGAATATGATGACATGCATCAACCAACGCAGCGAGCCTGACCAACCGATCCCCTTAGTCGCTTCTAACAACAAGCCCATGCCTGGGGCACACAATGAGTCAGGTCTGCCATTGTAATCCACATTTTAGTCGGACAACTTCTGCTTCGAAATTCCCCTGACGTGACAATGTGTGTACATACCTCTAATCACCTAGCGGGTGCCAGTCAAAGGCGCCGCCATTCATACGCAGAGTTACGTCCCTTGGGCACGCAAGAAACCAGTGATCGTTGGTTCGGATCCCCGTTCGCCCCGATTATGCTTCTAGGTTTGTCAGCACCTACCCGTGCTCGTGGGTTTCACCAAAGTTGTAACGACATGCATCACTTTCGCCCCACTTTAAGTTGGCACGCCGTGATATAACAGGAAAACTCACTAACACACTAAATACTTAGTGTACAATTACTAAGACTGTTCTCATCCACTGAATAAATTCGCACATGCTGGGCTAGCCTTGGAAAAATATTTGGGCCTAGTTCTCATCTCACCTTGTATCATGAAAAGAGAGTAGTTTGTTGGTAAAGTAAAGAAACTGCCTTGTATGCCTGTCTTAGATGGCGCACAGGGTGTATTGTGCCGGAAAACGCCAGTATGCTAATACCATGGTAATATGCGCTGTATACAAAGCCTGTTTACTTCCTATGACTTTGCGCTAAAGAAATTATCCCCTAAAATGAGTGAAATCTTTGGCCACTCACGCTCCATTCAAGATCGCCGTGAATATTTCAATAGTAAAAGAGAAATTTGAAATGAGATTGACAGATGAGCAGAAGCCTCTGTTTGTTCGAGTTTGTGGGAACGTACACTCAGTGCCATTCTCATGGACACTGAGCTGTACAGGGGCACACAAGGTAAACAAATAGTAACTAAATGCATTAGGATCACCTGGCTATATATTAAGTCTGTATAGACAGCTCTTACGACACTATTGAATAATGCATTGGAGTGTATTTGAAGACTGAATGAGCCTTTCCCTTGTCTGGCTGTACGTTATAATCTCTGAAAAAGATGTAAGGCCGACCCTGTAAAATTTGACGTAGTCTTTCCGTTCTTCAGGTCCTAACATGTCCTTTGTGGAAATATGTAAATCGGTAAAATATGGCAGTGAGTCACAGTCACAGGTGTCGCTGCTGTCACCGTGATGCTTCGAGCTTGTCATTTCAACAATCACTGGTACTTAAGATTGTGGATGAGTGGATGGTTGTGCGTTGTGCACGAGTATGTCTGTATTGTGACCTTGAATGCGTTGTGGTAGTGTGAAAGGTTGTTTTGTTTGCTTGTTTGTTGTTTAACGCTGCAGTCAGCACTATTCCATCTACATGGTTGCATATACTGAAAGAAGGGCTTTCAGTCGATGATTGGAGTTGAAATAAGGTTTTAGAAGAAGACGCAGCCGTGCAGTAAACGGTTCTAGCAGAAGTTATTTAGTGAGTGAGTGAATGAGTGAGTTTGGTTTAATGCCGCTTTGAACAATATTCATGTTATATTACAGCGTGCCAGCTTGATGCGCGAAGAAACTGATACGATACTGACCTCTCTACAATCTAAAGATACTGACCACTCTCTATTTTTAAGAAACTGGTCTTCCTGCAAGCATAAAAATACTGGTCTCACTACAATCATAAGATACTGATCTCACTACAATCATAAGATACTGATCTCACTAAAGCCATGAGAAACCGATCTCACTACAATCGTAAGATACTGAACTCACTACAGTAATCAGAGACTGATCTCACTAAAATCATAAGATACTGATCTCTTTACAAGTATAAGTGATAGTCTCGCAACGATAATAAGATAATGCTCTGACTTCAAGCATAAGATACTGATTTCACTAAAATCCTAGGACCGATCTCACTACAATCGTGGGGTACTGATCTCACTTCAAGCATCAGATGCGGATCTCACTACGACCATGAGATATTGATCTCACTTCAAGCATCAGATACTGATCTCACTACGACCATGAGGTACTGATCTCACTTCAAGCATCAGATACTCATCTCACTACGACCATGAGGTACTCCTCTCACTTCAAGCATCAGATACTGATCTCACTACGACCATGGGGTTCTGATCTCACTTAAAGCATCAGATACTGATCTCACTACGACCATGAGGTACTGATCTCACTTCAAGCATCAGATACTGATCTCACTACGACCATGAGGTACCGATCTCACTTCAAGCATCAGATACTCATCTCACTACGACCATGAGGTACTGATCTCACTTCAAGCATCAGATACTGATCTCACTACGACCATGAGGTACTGATCTCACTTCAAGCATCAGATACTGATCTCACTACGACCATGAGGTACTGATCTCACTTCAAGCATCAGATACTGATCTCATTACGACCATGAGGTACTCCTCTCACTTCAAGCATCAGATACTGATCTCACTACGACCATGAGGTACTGATCTCACTTCAAGCATCAGATACTGATCTCATTACGACCATGAGGTACTGATCTCACTTCAAGCATCAGATACTGATCTCATTACGACCATGAGGAACTGATCTCACTTCAAGCATCAGATACTGATCTCACTACGACCATGGGGTACTGATCTCACTTCAAGCATCAGAACCTCATCTCACTACGACCATGAGGTACTGATCTCACTTCAAGCATCAGATACTCATCTCACTACGACCATGAGGTACTTCTCTCACTTCAAGCATCAGATACTGATCTCACTACGACCATGAGGTACTGATCTCACTTCAAGCCACAGATACTGATCTCATTACGACCATGAGGTACTGATCTCACTTCAAGCATCAGATACTGATCTCATTACGACCATGAGGTACTCTTCTCACTTCAAGCATCATATACTGATCTCACTACGACCATGAGGTACTGATCTCACTTCAAGCATCAGATACTCATCTCACTACGACCATGAGGTACTGATCTCACTTCAAGCATCAGATACTGATCTCACTACGACCATGAGGTACTGATCTCACTTCAAGCATCAGATACTGATCTCACTACGACCATGAGGTACTGATCTCACTTCAAGCATCAGATACTGATCTCATTACGACCATGGGGTACTGATCTCACTTCAAGCATCAGATACTGATCTCATTACGACCATGAGGTACTCCTCTTACTTCAAGCATCAGATACTGATCTCACTACGACCATGAGGTACTGATCTCACTTTAAGCATCAGATACTGATCTCACTACGACCATGAGGTACTGATCTCACTTCAAGCATCAGATACTCATCTCACTACGACCATGAGGTACTCCTCTCACTTCAAGCATCAGATACTCATCTCACTACGACCATGAGGTACTCCTCTCACTTCAAGCATCAGATACTGATCTCATTACGACCATGGGGTACTGATCTCACTTCAAGCATCAGAGACTGATCTCACTACGACCATGAGGTACTGATCTCACTTCAAGCATCAGATACTGATCTCACTACGACCATGGGGTACTGATCTCACTTCAAGCATCAGATACTGATCTCATTACGACCATGGGGTACTGATCTCACTTCAAGCATCATATACTGATCTCATTACGACCATGAGGTACTTCTCTCACTTCAAGCATCAGATACTGATCTCACTACGACCATGAGGTACTGATCTCACTTCAAGCATCAGATACTGATCTCACTACGACCATGAGGTACTGATCTCACTTCAATCATAGGTCACTTGACTGTCTACAACCATGAGAATGGACTCACTACGGTCATACGAGGCTGAGATTTACAACAAACCCAAGCATGAGGTACTGGTCTCACTGTAAGCATGAGACATGCGTCTCTCTGTAAGTATCAGGTTCTGGGCTGCCTGTGAAGATATACAATACAAATTAGCTGACAGTTCACGTCTGCATTTTCAGATCGCATAAGAAACAAAAGTGGTGCGGAACAAAAAGTTTCCTTCACGTGGCCCAAATATCTTGGAGTAAAATACATCTATGTTTGGCCCCAGGAACGAAAAGCGACAAAGCCGTCTCAAAACAAGAGATCTCTGCTAAAGGCAGACTCCATTGTACGATTCCGAGGTATAGGTATGCGTTTATACAATGTGTTCGCAAGAAGGTGAACGTATCACAAACACATACAGAGGCAGGGCTATTGTTAATTTGTTTATTTTAAAGGTACAAGTCAAAACAGGAATTTGCACCATGCATCATTTGATCACCGGTACATCACATTTGAAATGTTCTCCAAATGCCTTCCAAAAACCTTTTTGAAACTTTTACTAAGCCCTTGACTGTTGTAACCCTTATCAAACACTTTTTTACAAAGAGTCTTAGTCATTAAACTAAACAAGGACGCACGATTGATTAAAGTAAAATGGAATCACCTGGGAGATAACTCCACCGGTTTGAAGAGGTTTTACTGTCAGTAAACAGCCTCACCTGACACACCTCGCCAGTCCTGTACTCTCGCCAAGAGTTCCACCGTGACATAAAACGGCTGCGCATAAAACTGAACAGAGCAGTCTTTGACATTAGCCATTAATCTGATCCCCGGACGTGAACCACGTGACGAGACAACCTCTGTCATCCTTGGGGTTTAACGACTGAAGAACGTGATCGCCATTAGTTTATTATGCATCGCCTTTATAAAACAAAACATCTTACTTGTGAGGAATTTCAGAACTACCTCCAGAAGCCCCCAACGAGACTGACATATGTCCTCGCTAACAAGTCGAGGGACTAAAATAGATGGAATACATATATATCTGAAACCGTGACGGAACTTTCGGAATTTTGTTGATGGTTCTTGTTAACATAACTGTCTCCTTGTATTGAGACAGTTACGTCATACTTGCATTTTTCATCAAAGTCATTATTCAGAATTGCCGTAAGAATAGGAACATATATATTTTCACTGAAAAAGAAAAGATTGCACACATTGATAATGTCAGAAATAACTTTACTGCACAGATTTCTGGCTATAGCTACAGTGACAGCGTCAGCACGTCAAACATATATACTGATAGAAACAGTAAGTAAACTCCCGGGCAAAAGAAAGTATACACTTGAAAATTGGATTTGACCTAATTACAAACATTATCAAAACGTTACACTGCTAACTTTATGTCCAAAACGCAACTATGATACCCGTATCAAATGTACCACCTTCGAATAACCATTTCTTGTTTGTTTCATTTTAGCCACCATCAAACATGGGTGTATACTTTATTTTGTCCGGCTGTTTATATATAGTATAATGTAATAATACTTGCTTGATAAAGGTGTTAGGATCTACACCGAAACGTCGCACTAATTGTAATAAAGAAGTTGTTCATCCATAGAACTCGTCTTACTTCATCACTCCAACTTCTAAATGCCACACAAAGAAATGTTTATATATATTTTGGACTTTGCAGCATGGAAGTATCATATATTGTGGAGACGAACGTGTTGAAGCCATTAATATTGATGCTGTTTTAAGTATTTCTAAATGCTGCTGATGTTAGTATGTGGTGAGAGCTATGCCAATCCCCTGTGCTAAAACTCTAAACATGTTCAAAAAAAGAACAACACAACACTTTGGTGCTGATGCAATATCATGGACATGTGTAGGTTTCCTAACACGTGACGTAATTAGGTTCGTGTTTAGGATCGAAAAACTTTTAGGTTGCAGATGAAATAGAACATATATACATTTGATCTATTGTTGTTAGAGTTATTGTTGTTCATCATTTTGTGTCCATTGATTAGCATGTAAATGCATTATTCCTGTTTACGATTCACACAGCTATTTATCAGTTATGTTTGGGAGTCTACCCGACGTCATGGACCAAGGGACATTGATGTAAGAAATTTGATTTAAGCGTTTTCATGCGATTATGACGATTGGAAAGTATCCTATGTTACACTGGTTTGGATAATACTATCCAAAGGCGACAGAAAAATTAAAATAAACACTTAAAGGGTGCAAATTCTTTGTCAAGTCGTCAATGTTCCGAAAATCACGTTTGTGGTTACTTATCAGTAATTATTACAAATGATCAATATATTCAGGAAATAAAATAAAAGCGACAAAACCCTTTCCATAATCCTAGCTCTGCTAAAAGCATTGTACGATTCCGACCATATCATGAACATTTGTTCAGTGACCACTATCAAATAGTGATGATGCCACGTGTTCGCGAAAAGATGAATGTATCCTGCCCCACCCGTCAAAAACACATACAAATGCAAGTCTATTGTTCAGCTAAAACAACCACGGGAACAAGGAAACTTGGGAAATGTTTTGTTTCGTCAAAACCTCTTCTGTCCCGAAATCCCCACAGGTCAAGGAAGAAATGACCAACAGCATTTTACAAATTGACGTCATCGTTTTAGATCTCGCAATGTGCAATTGTTTTTAATAGTGATATTTTAGAAAGTAGCATTGTTACATATATGTGGTCAGTTATTTTGCAGAGTATTTTGCTTCCATGGCTACGCAGTCGCGTCTGACACGATTCAACATTTTAAATACGCTTGTCAAGAATGAAAAATGTTAAAGACCCAATGTACACCAAGGGTATCCGATGAAAGTCGAGCGTCCCTAAATCTCCTTCTTTATCCCCGTGTCTGATGCTGGAGGGGGTATTCTGTGAATGGTCTTGTCCGTGCATTAGCCAGAGGTCACTCCTTGAAACTCTGCACGAGCTCCTGGTAAGACCAGAGGATCAAGATGACCAATGTCCAAGAGACACTGGACACGTACATGTCACACACTTGGGTATTTATTACACACACTGGACTCTTAGTTATTGCTGTGGTCATCAGATACAAAGCTACACTGCACTGTCGTGAAATCTGACCGTCTGTTTTCCCCAGACATGTCATGAATATCGCCTTGAGCATAAATAAAGTGTTGTTGTGTTCTGTCGCTATCAGGGCTATCTTGATGTCCAGTTTGATGCCCGTAAACAGACACCGCTGATCACACCAGGGCCCAGAGGAATTGTCCCGCAAAGAAGTCGGCTGTAATTTACTTTCTGCAAAACGTTCCGCATTGCATCGTAACTTTGCAAGAACGTTTTTTTAAGGCTGGGGAATGCTTTGCAATAATCTGGATTATACACCATAGTATTTACCACTATTCACCATGATATTTATCATCATACACCATAGTATTTACCACTATTCACCATGATATTTATCAGTATACACCATAATATTTACCACTATTCACCATGACATTCATCATTATACACCATAGTATTTACCACTATTCACCATGATATTTATCATTATACACCATAGTATTTACCACTATTCACCATGATATTTATCATTATACACCATAGTATTTACCACTATTCACCATGATATTTATCATTATACATCGTAGTATTTACCACTATTCACCATGATATTTATCATTATACACCATAGTATTTACCACTATCCACCATGATATTTATCATTATACACCATAATATTTACCACTATTCACCATGATATTTATCATTATACACCATAGTATTTACCACTATTCACCATGACATTCATCATTATACACCATAGTATTTACCACTATTCACCATGATATATATCATTATACACCATAGTATTTACCAATATTCACCATTATATTTATCCTTACACACCATAGTATTAACCACTTTTCACCATGATATTTATCATTATACACCATAATATTTACCACAATTCACCATGATATTTATCTTTTTTTACCATCGTATTTATCCTTATTCACCATTATATGTATATATCATCATTGGCCATGGATTTATGATTATTCACCTGGATACTTAACATTATTCACCATGGCATTTATCATTATACACCATAGTATTTACCACAATTCACCATGATATTTATCTTTTTTCGCCATCGTATTTATCCTTATTCACCATTATATGTATATATCATCATTGGCCATGGAATTTATGATTATTCACCTTGATACTTATCATTTGTCATTGTACGTTATACGTTATCAAACACATAACTACCACCCAAAAAAGTTATATCATTTTTTTGCCATAATATGTATTGAATGTATAGCCACCTCCCTCGATTCTTTCATTTCCAAATACATGAACAACGGCTCAGTCCTCCGCGTCTTCCCCCGAGATAACAATAAAGATTAAATCTCCACGATGGTCAAGTTTTCTTGTTTTCCCGACCCAAGTAGGTTAAACAGCAGACATTGTTTTACGATATGTCTTATTATCTGCTGAGGCATGCTGGGATATCTTCCTTCGCAGTAGGTTATTGCAAATAGAGTAATCTCCCCTGACACTGTTGTTTTCCGCTTGGCTTATACAAGTGTTTAATCGTGCAGAAAGCAACATATAATTGGCCAAGAGGTGGGATGGCGTGTGGTGAAGGACGCCTGTTCGTATATACACTTGGAGAGGCATGGAGACAGAGTAGGCTCAAGTGGGGGAATATTGGCCAATATGTTCCAGATGCTTGGCTCGAGAAGGCCTATAGTCACCTCGTATATCGGACAGCACACCTTGAAGTCCGCATCCGTGGTAACATGTCACCATTGCGAATATGTAAATATTCCGTTAACCATGTGACGTGGAACGTGTCACAATAATAGGGTCCATTCGGCTTATTCTGCTACCAACACAAACCATGAAAATAATAATCATAACCATAGGGACATAACAAGAATGGGGTAGTGATAGTGCATGACTTCTCTGTGAACCATCATGATGTGACGCCAGATGTCGCTGCATACAGTTCCAATAACAAGACGGCAGCTCTTGAAGTCAGATTATTCTTTTTTTAACTTTGATTGATGACAAATGCAAACGGAACAGTTGAACAGTCACCAGTTCACGACTGCCGCTAGGTTGTGTTGTTTCATGTGATAGTCACGTGAACGAAACTGGTTTCAATGTGTCACACGTGAAGGAATGCAGCTATTAAAGCTGAACATCTTATTTTCGCTATTAAAGCCTTTTGAAATAACTGGTTTGGTGTGGAAGCGATCAGTCTTGACACTGAGAAATACAGTAAACGATTGCGACTTCAAGCCTGCAGACCGCCTCCGTGGTCTAGTGGTAGAGCGTCCGCCTTGAGAGCGGAAGGTCCGGGGTTCGATCCCCGGCCGCGTCATACCAAAAGACGTTAAAAGATGGTACTTGTTGTTACCCTGTCTGGCGCACGGCATTAAAGGGCTAAAACAAGGACTGGTCGGCTCGGAGTCAGTATACTGTGTCTGAGTGGGGTATTCATGTTAAAACTGCGGGATGGTATCTCAGTGTGCTAGCACTATAAATCGGCATCAGTCCGGACTAGTACAAGCAGCCACACACACGTGCATGCACGTCGCTATATAAGTGCAATAATCTTGGACGCGACGTTAACCCAATTTCACCTCACCTCACTTCAAGCCTGCAAAGCTTTATACTAGGACTACGCAACGATGAATCGAAATGACACAGTATAATAATTTATGTGATGTTTGTTTGTTGGTTGGTTATTTAACGCCACACTATACAGTGCACTTATATAACGGCGGTATACGGCGGTATATAAATAATCGAGTCGGACAATCCAGTGACTCAATCAACGCAATTGGGATACGATGACATGCATCAAGCAAGTCAGCGAGCCTAGCCAACCGATCCCGTTAGACGCCTCTTACCACAGGCATGGGTTGCTGAAGACCAATTCGCAGCCATATCTGCACAGGGGCATTTATATGACTTTCAGTAATATACATTGAGTGTTGTAAATTTGTCAATTCAAATTACTTTAAATTACAATCTGCGTCACTTTGGGCTTTCCACACACACACTTAACAGACACGACAAGAAGCAAGTGAACTACTGTTAAACCAAACTCCCCCACCCACAATATGTCACTTTGGAAACCGATCTTCCAGAAGCGAAATAATTGCAATTCTACTTCTATTCTACATTGTTTCGTATTGTTCTACCCGTCCCTGTCATCCACATCAACAAACGTATTCAATTAATATCAGTATACATCTAACGTCGCCAGGTTAACAATAGACGCACTTGCGCACGTCTTTCCATTCACGGACTGTTAGGGTTCGAGAGTACACGAGTGTCAGAACGAGGCGACTCGTGGTCAGCCATACTGAATGTAACATGTCATGGCGTCTCAACGCCTTCAAACCGGCGCCGGCATAAAGATCAATGGGTACGCTAGACATTAAGGGTAAATGACTCGGTAGATAGCTTTACTGATAATGTCAAAAGAGGTATACATTTTCACTTTCTAATCAGAACAATAATAAACATGATTGAGTCTGTTTGAATACGACGTATTGCACCCCGCCGAAAACAAGCTAGCCTTTTGTATAGGATAACGATGACTGACACGACAGGGACAGCAAGATTGTCATTTACGTCCGTGACACCGCTACAGTACTAGCCATGTCATATCTCAGCCATTCAAATCTTGAGAAGTCATCATGCTAGATAGATTTAATTGCTTGCCATTGTTGAGTGAGCAGGCGTTATCCTTCGTTGCACTTAAAATGGTGCACCACAGCGAAATGTCCAACCAGCGTTCAACATTTCCAAAGACTGAACTAAAACTAAAACTAAAAACAGCATTATCCTACAGCATACTGACCCTAATGTGATTCATGATCAGTGAGTGAGAATATGTTTACGCCGCTTTCAGCAATATTTCAGCAATATTTCAGCAATATCACCAAGGAAGACACAAGAACTGGGCTTCACACATTGTACCCACGTGAGGAATCGAACTCGGGTCATCCTGGTGGGAATACGTCCCCCGCGACCCATGTCTGTCATAGGGACACATTTCTGGTGTACCCTGCCGTGATATTTCTGGAAGATTGCTAAAAGCGGCGTAAAACCACACTCGCTCACTGTCATAGGGTCGGATTTTTAGGATCTGTAACTTGGCTTTTGCAAATGCGTTCAGTCACTGGTTTGGCAGAAACTCGAGTATTCGTCGGCCGCCGTAATTGTGTTTCAATATTGCCGCCTGTTGCATAAAACAACATTCACTTCATCACTATTATGAGCTGCAAAATGTGTAGAAAACAAGGTCAGAAGATGCGATTCATTCATAATGCAACCTCAGATGTACACTAACATTTGCAGTTTTAATCATAAATTATTCGAAATTTGTTAAAAAGATAAAGAAACTTAGCTTGTCAACGGATCCGGATTAACGGGAAGGATCGCTGTGTCGAGTAAGTGTCACATTCACTGACTGACTCATAGTGTGAATATAAATGAACTAAAAGGACAAATCCTTGCCATTATCATGAGAAAGTCAATGTACCATTCCTTCTCTGTCACAAGCATTTGTTTTTGATTTCTAGGTTTGTGGGTTCGAATCCCGGTTCGCCCCGATTATGTTTCTAGGTTTGTCAGCACCATACCCGTGCTCGTGGGTTTCACCGAAGTGGTAAACGTCTTAGACCTGCATCCCTTAAGGCTTTCCTCCCACATTAGATGACACGCCGCGATATAACCGGAATACTGTTAAAAGCGGCGTTCAACCCAACTCACTCACTCACTCATTTGTTGTTGAATCACTATCAAAATAATGAACAGGTGTTCGCTTAGAGGTGAGCGTATCGTACCCCACCGCTGGCATCTGTCACAAACACATGCAAAGTCAGATGTTCACCTGGAAAAAGAAACACGGGAAAATATGGTACAAATAAAAATGGAGAGGGAATTGCATCATTCATAATTTTACGTATAATAATACGTCAAATATGAGGTAAGGCGAGGTCATATTGGGTTTAACGTCGCGTCGAAGATTATTGCGCTTATATAGCGACGTGCATGCACGTGTGTGTGTGGCTGCTTGTACTAATCCGGACTGATGCCGATTTATAGTGCTAGCCCACTGAGAAACCGTGCCGCAGTTTAACATGAATACCCCACTCAGACACAGTATACTGACCCAAAGCCGACCAGTCCTTGTTTTAGCCCTTTAATGCCGAGCGCCAGACAGGGTCACAACAAATACCATCTTTTAACGTCTCTTGGTATGAAGCGGCCGGGGATCGAAACCCCGGACCTTCCGCTCTCAAGGCGGACGCTCTACCACTAGACCACGGAGGCGGTCCACGTCAAATATGAATCATGTTTAGGCAATAAACACTTACTTTTTATGCCAAGTGTGTGAGTAGTGGGTGCTACCGGTAGGGCGGGACACTGATATTTGGCCATTTACGTCCAATGAAACACGTTTCGGTATATAATCAAGACTGATTACCCTCTTGCGTTGACGTTTTAAAACATAAAAAAAGCGACCGACATAAATATAAGTGAAATCTGAAAAAAATATAAAAACTTTTGACAATTGTTTTTTGTGACCGATAACTTCACAATTAGTTGTTGTACCATGAATGCGTAACAGATACAAGTCATATCTCTTTGGAGGACGAACCATTCACAAACTGATGGCTCCTGAAACAACTTGGAGAGTCGGCAAACAATACCTCCCGCGGCCCGCAGGCTGGTATTCTTCTCGACTTTCCCAGCCAATATACAAAAATGACAGAATCTACTTGTTTCAGACTATCAACACTCAACACAATATCCTGCCCAAATAACACTTGTTTCTTTTTCATTCGGGATCAGAATGTTTGAAGTTGAAGGTGATGTTTGCATCTTAGCTTATCATCACCTGTATTGAATTTGAGGCCAAACGTTTTGTAAACCAACTCATAAAAACTAAAATATATTTTTTATGAACATACCAATGGTGGTACTCGGTACTATATGTTTTTGTATATTCCTTTCTATCTTTTTATCAGTATGTCATATCATGCGTGGGTTTAATGAAGTGGTAAACGTCTGAGACCTGCATCACTTCGGGCTTTCCTCCCAAATTAAGCTGACACGCCGTGATATAACTGGAATACTGTTAAAAGCGGCGTTAAACACAACTCACCCATTCAAACAATGAGCTGATACGATCATTTGGGGTTCGAATCCCATATTCTCCAAGATTATGATTCTTGGTTTGTCAGTACCACACCTGTGTTCGTGTGCTTCGTCAAAAAACGTCAAGATCTGCTTCACTTTGGGCTTCCCTCCCACATTAAGTTGACACACCTCGACATTCTGTAATGCTACCTATCTCAATCAGTAATGCTATATGTAGCTGGATCGATAACTTTAGTCTCGTATTGATGTTTTTGAACTGTAAATTTGTCAGCAATCGTTTGACTACAGGAGAATAGTATAGGTATTTTTACAAATGGTTTCTTTACATCCTATTTTGTTTGAGTTCCAAGGGTGACATGACATTGCTTCTGAAATAATTTTTTATATAAACTCTATCGTTTATACGAGGGGTGGTGGAAGGTTCTGAGACTGAGACTTAACAGCTTTGTCATCAGGTATCTCCAACTGAAAGGACTAAATCCATCAGGCATCCATGCTGTCAACTGTAAGGGATGATGGTCAGTATTTTACCACTGATGGGAAGTGAGAGCCTCGAAGATGATCCAAGATCAGGAAGACCTTCATTTTCCACCTCAAAGGAAAATGTTGCCGAAATAAATGATATGGTTATTAATGATCTACGACTCACCACACGTCACATAGCCAATATAGTTAGCATCTCTGGTTGCAATGACATTTGAATGTAAAATAACTAATATCTAATTTCATTTATGCAAAGAAAGACATATTTTAGTTTGCCGGTTTGATCAAGCCGTTTTGGTATATGTATTGTGTTTCCAAAATAATGATGATTCCCTGTTGTGTTTTGCGTGCTCCAGCGATGAGCGTGAGTGACCCGCGATGGTCAAATGTGTGAGAATTTCTGTGTTGCAGAGGGTTAGCGGCTGAGCACTAATCTTCAGGTACAAAATACTGTTTTTTGTTTAATATATTATCATGTCATAAATACAAGTTTTGGAAATACGTCAACTTTATTGATAATTCATTTTGCATTTTTCAAAGAGCGTGTTGTTCGATTTTCAATCATCTTTGAGTGCTCAAAATATATGCTGGAAGTATTTGTAATGTTTTCAAGTATTGTTATATCCCCTAAATGGTATAACTTTTTCTTTGCTGCGTAAATGTCAGTCAAAGAAAATGTTTATTTACCGTAAATGTGACTTTTGGAGCGAGTTATATTTAAGGAGAAATCCTTGTTTCAAAATGAAATGTAAACTTTATTGGGGATGATTTTAGGTGAACATTATGAATGTTTTAATACTTTACAAGAACTGTAAGTGATTTATTTGATTTATTATCACTAAAGAGTATATTTATTTTACTCTTCAGAACATATTTAATGTTACGAAGGACTCAGCCAATAATGAGTGGTGAACACTATCTTCCCTTCATCATTCGTACCAATCTCTGTATCACGAGAGAATTGAGAACATTCAGAACTGAACATGACGAAGATTTCAGCAGGCTGGGTTGCAAGGCCTCTGACTCATGATAAACAACGCTCCGGGTTCATCATCTGTGAATATACGTTGTTTTGAAGCAGACCCATCTCATTTTGGGGAGCGATTTGTAACCATTGATAAGTCTTGGATTCACCACTATCAGACTCAACAACAGTGGAAATCTATCATCTCCTCCGAACAAAGGTGATGGAATTCCAAAGGAATCATTCTGGTGAACTACCTCTCGCAAGAACAGACCAGTAATGATCAATATTATGCAAATTTGCTTTGGCAACTACGTGGGAGTATCAAGGTAGAACGTCGTAGCAAACTCATCAAAAAGCTGTGGTGTTTCACCAGGTCAATGCGACTGAGCACTGGCACATGTCTGTCGTTGCCTTGGCTGTAATGAATGACTGTGGCTTTGAAGCCTAGGAAGATCCTTTCAGATTAGTCATCGTCAGATTTCTACCTCTTGCCCAACTTGAAGAAAGAACTGTCTGGCAAACATGATGACTTCATTTCTGCGGTGGGGGACTGTTTACACCACCAGGAGGAAGCCATCCGCACCAGTGGTATCCAGGTACTCCAGCATTGTTGGCAGAAGTCTGTGTACCTTGAAGCGGATTGTGTTGAAACATAACTAGCAAGCAACCTCATCAACGCAGACCATCATAGTTAGGCTCAGAACATTTCAGCCACCCCTCGTATATTCGGTTACTTAATTAATTTGTGCTACAATTGTACGATCCACATATTTCGATTTTTAAACATTTTATTTCACCAGGGGGCAGCTGGCGCAGTATCAAGATCACGCAGCACACAGCATGGTATTTGAACCGTTTGAGGATATGCTTGTCAAATAGCTTTCTGTCACCAAACACTGAGCCGTGTTGCAGGTATCACAGGTGTAGAATACGAAAAAAACAAAAAGTCTACAAAAAGTTCAAAGGTATTTTCGAAAGAGGACAACTGAGGCCATGTTGGTGTCTCATTGATATGTTCATATCCCTGAACATAATCCTAATGTATCTGTCAAAAAGATCTATGCTGTAACTCTATATATACCACCTGTACAAGCCACACACGGATCACTGTGGGGTGGGATTCTCCCCTAGTGTCGGAGAACAATCCAAGACCCTCTCCTGGATTCCTAACAGCGACCCCTGATTCCGACATCAAGGTGGGGTGGGAGCAGTGTCGTTACCGTCCACGGCGTTCTCACTGTATCTTTTATCAGTGTAGCCTTCTCAATAGACACCTCACGTTCGCAGTAACGCAATAGGTCTCGGCTACAGGTGTGGACATGGACTGTGCGTTTTGAAACTATACTGTGTGGCATACGTAATGTACGTGCCATTGTGTGTCATACATGATGATGCGTGGCATTGTGTGACATACGTGAAATTGAGTGACATCTATGAACGTGACTCCCCGTCCTCTTGTAAAGATATCGCACAATACAGGAGACTGTTAAGCAATAACTGTAATGACATTCAGTAAATCCTCGTTAACTCCTTAAGTCCTGGGAAATCGGGGTACCGTAGTTCGAGAAAAGCGAAATGCCGATATTAAACCATGTATACAGGATCATAAAGGGACTATTTGGTCACTGAGATTCGTACTTAGAAGATTTCACTTACCAGTGCAACGTGGTTCCATGGTGCATACACATGTTCTCCCATGTACAACAAAGTTCATGGTAAATACACGTGTTCTCCCACGTACAACAAAGTTCATGGTAAATACACGTGTTCTCCCATGTACAACAAAGTTCATGGTAAATACACGTGTTCTCCCACATACAACAAAGTTCATGGTAAATACACGTGTTCTCCCATGTACAACAAAGTTCATGGTAAATACACGTGTTCTCCCACGTACAACAAAGTTCATGGTAAATACACGTGTTCACCCATGTACAATAAAGTTCATGGTGCATACACGTGTTCTCCCATGTACAACAAAGTTCATGGTGCATACACGTATTCTCCCATGTACAACAAAGTTCATGGTAAATACACGTGTTCACCCATGTACAATAAAGTTCATGGTAAATACACGTGTTCTCCCATGTACAACAAAGTTCGTGGTGCATACACATGTTCTCCCACGTACAACAAAGTTCATGGTAAATACACGTGTTCTCCCATGTACAACAAAGTTCATGGTGCATACACGTATTCTCCCATGTACAACAAAGTTCATGGTAAATACACGTGTTCTCCCACGTACAACAAAGTTCATGGTAAATACACATCTTCTCCCATGTACAACAAAGTTCATGGTAAATACACGTGTTCTCCCATGTACAACAAAGTTCATGGTAAATACACGTGTTCACCCATGTACAATAAAGTTCATGGTAAATACACGTGTTCTCCCATGTACAACAAAGTTAATGGTAAATACAAGTGTTCTCCCATGTACAACAAAGTTAATGGTAAATACACGTGTTCTCCCATGTACAACAAAATTCATGGTAAATACACGTGTTCTCCCATGTACAACAAAGTTCATGGTAAATACACGTGTTCTCCCATGTACAACAAAGTTCATCGTAAATACACGTGTTCTCCCATGTACAACAAAGTTCATAGTAAATACACGTGTTCACCCATGTACAATAGAGTTCATGGTGCATACACGTGTTCTCCCATGTACAACAAAGTTCATGGTAAATACACGTGTTCTCCCATGTACAACAAAGTTCATGGCTCATACACGTGTTCTCCCACGTACAACAAAGTTCATGGTAAATACACGTGTTTTCCCATGTACAACAAAGTTCATGGTAAATACAAGTGTTCTCCCATGTACAACAAAGTTCATGGTAAATACACGTGTTCTCCAATGTACAACAAAGTTCATGGTAAATACACGTGTTCTCCCATGTACAACAAAGTTCATGGTAAATACACGTGTTTTCCTATGTACAACAAAGTTCATGGTAAATACACGTGTTCTCCCACGTACAACAAAGTTCATAGTGCTTACACGTGTTCACCCATGTACAACAAAGTTAATAGTAAATACACGTGTTCTCCCATGTACAACAAAATTCATGGTAAATACACGTGTTCTCCCATGTACAACAAAGTTCATGGTAAATACACGTGTTCTCCCATGTACAACAAAGTTCATGGTAAATACACGTGTTCTCCCATGTACAACAAAGTTCATAGTAAATACACGTGTTCACCCATGTACAATAGAGTTCATGGTAAATACACGTGTTCTCCAATGTACAACAAAGTTCATGGTGAATACACGTGTTCTCCCATGTACAACAAAGTTCATGGCTCATACCCGTGTTTTCCCACGTACAACAAAATTCATGGCTCATACACGTGTTCTCCCATGTACAACAAAGTTCATGGTAAATACACGTGTTCTTCCATGTACAACAGAGTTCATGGTAAATACACGTGTTCACCCATGTTCAACAAAGTTCATGGTAAATACACGTGTTCTCCCATGTACAACAAAGTTCATGGTAAATACACGTGTTCTCCCATGTACAACAAAGTTAATGGTAAATACACGTGTTCACCCATGTACAACAAAGTTCATGGTAAATACACGTGTTCTCCCACGTACAACAAAGTTCATGGTAAATACACGTGTTCATCCATGTACAACAAAGTTCATGGTGCATACACGTGTTCTCCCACGTACAACAAAGTTCGTGGTAAATACACGTGTTCTCCAATGTACAACAAAGTTCATGGTAAATACACGTGTTCTCCCATGTACAATAAAGTTAATGGTAAATACACGTGTTCACCCATGTACAATAAAGTTCATGGTAAATACACGTGTTCTCCAACGTACAACAAAGTTCATGGTAAATACAAGTGTTCTCCCATGTACAACAAAGTTAATAGTAAATACACGTGTTCTCCCATGTACAACAAAATTCATGGTAAATACACGTGTTCTCCCATGTACAACAAAGTTCATGGTAAATACACGTGTTCTCCCATGTACAACAAAGTTCATGGTAAATACACGTGTTCTCCCATGTACAACAAAGTTCATAGTAAATACACGTGTTCACGCATGTACAATATAGTTCATGGTGCATACACGTGTTCTCCCATGTACAACAAAGTTCATGGTAAATGCACGTGTTCTCCCATGTACAACAAAGTTCATGGTAAATACACGTGTTCTCCCACGTACAACAAAGTCCATGGCTCATACCAGTGTTTTCCCACGTACAACAAAGTTCATGGTAAATACACGTGTTCTCCCACGTACAACAAAGTTCATGGTAAATACACGTGTTCATCCATGTACAACAAAGTTCATGGTGCATACACGTGTTCTCCCACGTACAACAAAGTTCGTGGTAAATACACGTGTTCTCCCATGTACAACAAAGTTCATGGTAAATACACGTGTTCTCCCATGTACAACAAAGTTCATGGTAAATACACGTGTTCACCCATGTACAATAAAGTTCATGGTAAATACACGTGTTCTCCAATGTACAACAAAGTTCATGGTAAATACAAGTGTTCTCCCATGTACAACAAAGTTAATAGTAAATACACGTGTTCTCCCATGTACAACAAAATTCATGGTAAATACACGTGTTCTCCCATGTACAACAAAGTTCATGGTAAATACACGTGTTCTCCCATGTACAACAAAGTTCATCGTAAATACACGTGTTCTCCCATGTACAACAAAGTTCATAGTAAATACACGTGTTCACGCATGTACAATAGAGTTCATGGTGCATACACGTGTTCTCCCATGTACAACAAAGTTCATGGTAAATGCACGTGTTCTCCCATGTACAACAAAGTTCATGGTAAATACACGTGTTCTCCCACGTACAACAAAGTCCATGGCTCATACCAGTGTTTTCCCACGTACAACAAAGTTCGTGGTAAATACACGTGTTCTCCCATGTACAACAAAGTTCATGGCTCATACACGTGTTCTCCCATGTACAACAAAGTTCGTGGTACATACACGTGTTCTCCCACGTACAGCAAAGTTCATGGTAAATACACGTGTTCTCCCATATACAACAAAGTTCATGGTAAATACACGTGTTCTCCCACGTACAACAAAGTTCATGGTAAATACACGTGTTCTCCCATGTACAACAAAGTTCGTGGTAAATACACGTGTTCTCCCATGTACAACAAAGTTCATGGCTCATACACGTGTTCTCCCATGTACAACAAAGTTCGTGGTACATACACGTGTTCGCCATGTACAACAAAGTTCATGGCTCATACACGTGTTCTCCCATGTACAACAAAGTTAATGGCTCATACACGTGTTCTCCCATGTACAACAAAGTTAATGGCTCATACACGTGTTCGCCCATGTACAACAACGTTCATGGCTCATATACACGTGTTCACACATGTACAACAAAGTTCATGGCTCATACCCGTGTTCTCCCATGTACAACAAAGCTAATGGCTCATACACGTGTTCTCCCACTTACAACAAATTTCATGGTGCGGTGCATACAATGCAACCATTTCCTTAATAATACTTTTCCATCGATCCGTGATTATCATCCTTGAAAATTCGAGCAATTTTAAAACCGAAATAAAAGAATCGAAATTATGAATGAAAAGGGTAGAATAGCGATACAAATGAATAGTATGTTGTTAAACACCGCAGAGAAACAAAACAAATCAGTGAATCTGTTAAATCAAATATTCAAATATTTGCGTCAATAAATAAGGTAGTATGTATTATCATTTGTGTTCTCACACAAAAAGCCCTGACCGACAACCCTTTACGCATATATGCCGGAGTCAGATTACATGAATGGGCCAGTGGTCGATAACATGAACACCAAAGGCGGATGTTTCCGGTAACGCATGATCACTCAGGTCACACTACTTCACCCCTTTCCATTAGCTCCCACCTTCATATTTGCAGAGTGAATTTGGTTTGACGCCGCATTGAGCACTGTTTTGTTAAATCATCACGACGCGTCAACTTGGTGTTGGCAGAGACCCGAACGGACGCTGTGCTTCACCTATTTTCAGTGTTCGATTCTTATAATTTTTACTGCTATTTTACTTTTACGCTTAGTGCCTTCTGTTTCGTAGTATAATCAAGACTGGTTATTCTCTGGTGTTCGCGTTGTATATTTTCAAATCTTGAAACTTTATAAGGGTGAGTTGAAGAGAAGACATGCATGGGTTTGATCAATTAACTTGTTAATAATTCAATAATTTGTTACATAACATATATTCTGTTATTTATTTAAAATGTTATGTCTACAGGTGAAACAAAGTGTGCACTGTCTTTATGAGATTTTGTACAAATAATAAATTATGGAATTCTAACTAAATGAATAATTTTTTTTTCAAAAGTCTGATTTGCACAACGGACATTTGTGTCTTCAATCACGCAGAGATCATCTGTGTCCATAAACTTAAATCTCATAGATTAGCTAAACCATTTCAACAAATCAAACTATGATTACATCTATACATGATAACGTCAAGCAAACAACAGCACTTCCCAAAACGCATGATGGTGTCTGCATGTACACGTCACGAACATGTTCACTAGCAATCTATCATCAGTACCGACAAGTACATATATATCCCAGTTGGATTCCCACCCAGCGATGAAACTTTATGTGAACATAAAATAGCCAATTTTATAAATTGTCAAAATGTCCGCCCGTTTTATCACGTCTGCAATCACATCTCTACCTGTCGGACCGTGTCATTTAGGTCGCCGATTGTAAAGATAATTTCCGTCTTGACAATTACCGCCCTTTGTCCCCTTTCGTTGTGAAATTACTTGCCATGAACCTGATACATAACGTGTACTTGTTTTTATCCCGTGTTCTGAGAAACACTGGTCGTTGTACTGGCAACATCTGATGAGTGCTGACAGAGGCTGAACTGTCTGCTTGGGTGCGACCCAGCTTCAGGTGGTTCCAGCCTGGGCCAGACGCCTCCAAGATGGTGTCGATTGAGGCCAACTCTAATGACCATCCAACTAACATCAGCGACTTCATGCGATGACTCTTAGGTGCACTGACGGCGCGTGAGGGCACTAGGATGTACTGACAGTATATAAGATGACACTAAGATATACTTTTTGTATATAAGAGGGCACTAGGATATATTGACTATATAAGAGGGCACTAGGATGTATTGACTATACATAAGAGGGCACTAGGATGTACTGACTGTATATAAGAGGGCACTAAGTTGTTTAGACTGTATGTTAGAGAGCAATAACGTGTAGTGACTGTATGTAAGAGGGCACTAAGCTGTTTAGACTGTATGTTAGAGAGCAATAACGTGTAGTGACTGTATGTAAGAGGGCACTAAGTTGTTTAGACTGTATGTTAGAGAGCAATAATGTGTAGTGACTGTATGTAAGAGGGCACTAAGTTGTTTAGACTGTATGTTAGAGAGCAATAACGTGTAGTGACTGTATGTAAGAGGGCACTAAGTTGTTTAGGCTGTATGTTAGAGAGCAATAATGTGTACTGACTGTATGTAAGAGAGCACTAAGCTGTTTAGACTGTATGTTAGAGAGCAATAATGTGTACTGACTGTATGTGAGAGAGCACTAAGCTGTTTAGACTGTATGTTAGAGAGCAATAATGTGTGGTGACTGTATGTAAGAGGGCACTAAGTTGTTTAGACTGTATGTTAGAGAGCAATAATGTGTACTGATTGTATGTAAGAGAGCACTAAGCTGTTTAGACTGTATGTTAGAGAGCAATAATGTGTACTGACTGTATGTAAGAGAGCACTAAGCTGTTTAGACTGTATGTTAGAGAGCGATAATGTGTAGTGACTGTATATAAGAGGGCACTACGTTGTTTAGACTGTATGTTAGAGAGCAATAATGTGTAGTGACTGTATATAAGAGGGCACTAAGCTGTTTAGACTGTATGTTAGAGAGCAATAACGTGTACTTACTTTATATAAGAGGGCACTAAGCTGTTTAGACTGTATGTTAGAGAGCAATAACGTGTACTTACTTTATATAAGAGGGCACTAAGCTGTTTAGACTGTATGTTAGAGAGCAATAACGTGTAGTGACTGTATATAAGAGGGCACTAAGCTGTTTAGACTGTATGTTAGAGAGCAATAATGTGTAGTGACTGTATATAAGAGGGCACTAAGCTGTTTAGACTGTATGTTAGAGAGCAATAACGTGTACTGGCTGTATATAAGAGGGCACTTAGTTGTTTAGACTGTATGTTAGAGAGCAATAATGTGTAGTGACTGTATATAAGAGGGCGCTAAGTTGTTTAGACTGTATGTTAGAGAGCAATAACGTGTACTTACTTTATATAAGAGGGCACTAAGCTGTTTAGACTGTATGTTAGAGAGCAATAACGTGTACTTACTTTATATAAGAGGGCACTAAGCTGTTTAGACTGTATGTTAGAGAGCAATAACGTGTACTTACTTTATATAAGAGGGCACTAAGCTGTTTAGACTGTATGTTAGAGAGCAATAACGTGTACTTACTTTATATAAGAGGGCACTAAGCTGTTGAGACTGTATGTTAGAGAGCAATAACGTGTACTTACTTTATATAAGAGGGCACTAAGCTGTTTAGACTGTATGTTAGAGAGCAATAACGTGTACTGACTGTATATAAGAGGGCACTAAGTTGTTTAGACTGTATGTTAGAGAGCAATAACGTGTACTTACTTTATATAAGAGGGCACTAAGCTGTTTAGACTGTATGTTAGAGAGCAATAACGTGTACTTACTTTATATAAGAGGGCACTAAGCTGTTTAGACTGTATGTTAGAGAGCAATAACGTGTACTTACTTTATATAAGAGGGCACTAAGCTGTTTAGACTGTATGTTAGAGAGCAATAACGTGTACTTACTTTATATAAGAGGGCACTAAGCTGTTGAGACTGTATGTTAGAGAGCAATAACGTGTACTTACTTTATATAAGAGGGCACTAAGCTGTTTAGACTGTATGTTAGAGAGCAATTACGTGTACTGACTGTATATAAGAGGGCACTAAGTTGTTTAGACTGTATGTTAGAGAGCAATAACGTGTACTTACTTTATATAAGAGGGCACTAAGCTGTTTAGACTGTATGTTAGAGAGCAATAACGTGTACTTACTTTATATAAGAGGGCACTAAGCTGTTTAGACTGTATGTTAGAGAGCAATAACGTGTACTTACTTTATATAAGAGGGCACTAAGCTGTTTAGACTGTATGTTAGAGAGCAATAACGTGTACTTACTTTATATAAGAGGGCACTAAGCTGTTGAGACTGTATGTTAGAGAGCAATAACGTGTACTTACTTTATATAAGAGGGCACTAAGCTGTTTAGACTGTATGTTAGAGAGCAATAACGTGTACTGACTGTATATAAGAGGGCACTAAGTTGTTTAGACTGTATGTTAGAGAGCAATAACGTGTACTTACTTTATATAAGAGGGCACTAAGCTGTTTAGACTGTATGTTAGAGAGCAATAACGTGTACTTACTTTATATAAGAGGGCACTAAGCTGTTTAGACTGTATGTTAGAGAGCAATAACGTGTACTTACTTTATATAAGAGGGCACTAAGCTGTTTAGACTGTATGTTAGAGAGCAATAACGTGTACTTACTTTATATAAGAGGGCACTAAGCTGTTTAGACTGTATGTTAGAGAGCAATAACGTGTACTTACTTTATATAAGAGGGCACTAAGCTGTTTAGACTGTATGTTAGAGAGCAATAATGTGTAGTGACTGTATATAAGAGGGCACTAAGCTGTTTAGACTGTATGTTAGAGAGCAATAACGTGTACTGGCTGTATATAAGAGGGCACTTAGTTGTTTAGACTGTATGTTAGAGAGCAATAATGTGTAGTGACTGTATATAAGAGGGCGCTAAGTTGTTTAGACTGTATGTTAGAGAGCAATAACGTGTACTTACTTTATATAAGAGGGCACTAAGCTGTTTAGACTGTATGTTAGAGAGCAATAACGTGTACTTACTTTATATAAGAGGGCACTAAGCTGTTTAGACTGTATGTTAGAGAGCAATAACGTGTACTTACTTTATATAAGAGGGCACTAAGCTGTTTAGACTGTATGTTAGAGAGCAAAAACGTGTACTTACTTTATATAAGAGGGCACTAAGCTGTTTAGACTGTATGTTAGAGAGCAATAACGTGTACTTACTTTATATAAGAGGGCACTAAGCTGTTTAGACTGTATGTTAGAGAGCAATAATGTGTACTGACTGTATATAAGAGGGCACTAAGCTGTTTAGACTGTATGTTAGAGAGCAATAACGTGTACTTACTTTATATAAGAGGGCACTAAGCTGTTTAGACTGTATGTTAGAGAGCAATAACGTGTACTTACTTTATATAAGAGGGCACTAAGCTGTTTAGACTGTATGTTAGAGAGCAATAACGTGTACTTACTTTATATAAGAGGGCACTAAGCTGTTTAGACTGTATGTTAGAGAGCAATAACGTGTACTTACTTTATATAAGAGGGCACTAAGCTGTTTAGACTGTATGTTACAGAGCAATAATGTGTACTGACTGTATGTAAGAGGGCACTAAGTTGGTTAGACTGTATGTTAGAGAGCAATAATGTGTACTGACTGTATGTAAGAGGGCACTAAGCTGTTTAGACTGTATGTTAGAGAGCGATAATGTGTACTGACTGTATGAAAGAGGGCACTAAGCTGTTTAGACTGTATGTTAGAGAGCAATAACGTGTACTTACTTTATATAAGAGGGCACTAAGCTGTTTAGACTGTATGTTAGAGAGCAATAATGTGTACTGACTCTATGTAAACAGGACTAAGTCGTACAGACTGTACGTGATATGCCAATTTATGTAATGGCTAGATGTTAGGGGGCACATAGGGTACCAACTGTTTATAAGATTTCCCTACTATTTTCTGTATATAAGACGACACTATGATATAGTTACTGTATAAAAGAGGTCACTAAGATATACTTACTGTATAAAAGAGGGCACAAAGATATACTTCCTGCATATAAGATGACACTAAGATATACGTACTGCATATAAGATGACAATAAGATATACGTACTGTATATAAGATGACACTAAGATATACGTACTGTATATAAGATGACACTAAGATATACGTACTGTATATAAGATGACACTAAGATATACGTACTGTATATAAGATGACACTAAGATAGACGTTCTGTATATAAGATGACACTAAGATATACGTTCTGTATATAAGATGACACTAAGATATACTTCCTGTATATAAGATGACACTAAGATATACGTACTGTATATAAGATGACACTAAGATATACGTACTGTATATAAGATGACACTAAGATATACGTACTGTATATAAGATGACACTAAGATATACGTACTGTATATAAGATGACACTAAGATATACGTACTGTATATAAGATGACACTAAGATATCCTTACTGTATATAAGATGACACTAAGATATACTTCCTGTTTATAAGATGACACTAAGATATACTTACTGTTTATAAGATGACACTAAGATATAATTATTGTATATAAGATGACACTAAGGTATCTTTACTGTATATAAGATGACACTAAGATATACTTCCTGTATATAAGATGACACTAAGATATAATAATTGTATATAAGATGACACTGAGATATACTTCCTGTATATAAGATGACACTAAGGTATCTTTACTGTATATAAGATGACACTAAGATATACTTCCTGTATATAAGATGACACTAAGATATAATAATTGTATATAAGATGACACTAAGATATACTTCCTGTATATAAGATGGCACTAACATATCCTTACTGTATATAAGATGACACTAAGATATAATTATTGTATATAAGATGACACTAAGATATACTTCCTGTATATAAGATGACACTAAGATATAATTATTGTATATAAGATGACACTAACATATACTTACTGTATATAAGATGACACTAACATATACTTACTGTATATAAGATGACACTAAGGTATAATTATTGTATATAAGATGACACTAAGATATAATTATTGTATATAAGATGACACTAATATATAATTATTGTATATAAGATGACACTAAGATATCCTTACTGTATATAAGATGATACTAAGATATAATTATTGTATATAAGATGACACTAAGATATACTTCCTGTATATAAGATGACACTAAGATATACTTCCTGTATATAAGATGACACTAAGATATCCTTACTGTATATAAGATGACACTAAGATATAATTATTGTATATAATATGACACTAAGATATCCTTACTGTATATAAGATGACACTAATATATAATTATTGTATATAAGATGACACTAAGATATACTTCCTGTATATAAGATGACACTAAGATATACTTCCTGTATATAAGATGACACTAAGATATACTTCCTGTATATAAGATGACACTAAGATATAATTATTGTATATAAGATGACACTAAGACATAATTAATGCATAAGATGGGGCACTTTCATGCCCATCCATGTAACTGCGGGGACACCAAATATTGGCTTCACACTTGTATTCATGCGGGGAATCGAACTTTGACATTCGGCGTGACAACTGTGTGTTGATGTTAACAACTGTGTGTTGATGTTAATAATTGTGATGATACTGTACCCACCGTAACGGTTTATGCACTGTCAAGTTGATATTGCTGATCAGTAACATTCTGAGTTGTTCAACTTTTTCAAACTCAAGGGTTATTTTGGTCAACAAAAAACACAGGGGAAGGGTCTCAAGTTGCTCTTTCTCAACTTTCAATGCGTTCTTCTCTGATGAAGCCCCATCACATACTCTGAACGTAAGACGGCCCAGCATAAGATCGGCTACACATCGTCGTACACCCAGCTCTAACAGGAACGTGATATTAGATCTACACAACAAGAGTACCAAGACTGACAGGCGGTATAGCCACATCAGACCACGGTATATAGTCAAGGCATTTTCAATTAACATGAAATATTTTCACATTCGTGTAACAACGAGTTGGAAGTACGCATGGGGGTTAGCACAATAGCCTTAATCTGGTAATTGCTGAACTCTGAATATGTACTCCCAGTAATGTATCGGAGTACTGCCAGGACAGCCTTCTTTACGGCGGGACTCACCGCCAATCCCATAATGATATGTGTATTGCTTCGCCTATAGGTGTCTTGCATGTAGAGCTGACAATCAGTGACAGATATTTTGTAATGCGTGCTGTCAGACATAAAGGGGTTTTCCACGTGACTGAGCCTTCGAGCACATGACCGCCGAGGGGTATCACCTTTAGCCCCTTCCCATTCTACCTGGTTAAATACTCGAAAATATATGTCACAACATCTTGAGCTGGTGTCGAAACAGCGGTAACGGCAAATGTGAGAAGGGGGTGGAGGAGGGAGGAGAGGGTGGGTGGGGGTGGGGGCAGAAGCAGAGATAAAGGCTGTGAGAGGGGGGAAGAACGAGGGGCTAGAATGGAAAGAGAGGGAGCGAGAGGGGGGATGGGGGATAGTGAAGGGAGTGTTCGGAGGGAGGAGAGAGGGATAGCAAGGACACTGCAAACCAATACTTATACACATACATTCAAGAAAGATATCAGATTTATCCTGCAACCAGGCACCCTAAAATGTTATCATATTTATCCGGTAACCACGCACACCAGACGATGCTGACGATGTCACCCAATAACCTCAGAAGCCGGGGTGTATTACCTTACACGCAAACCACATGGACACCCCAAATCCCATACATCCTTGGAAAATTGAAAACATGGACTATGATTTGCAGACTAATGGAAAATGGCATATACCCTGATACCAATGCACACTGGAACATGGACGATCTTTAATTCCAACAGTGCCAATAACATACATTTGAACCCCGTTAATCCGGACAGTAATGATCTCCGTGAATTGTCCATATTAACAGATGGACGGATTAACGAGTCGTCGGCACGGAGTAATGTCGCGTTGGTTATACGCAGAGACGGTCTTAAGAACAGTCGTCCAGGATGTGGGGTTTCCAGACTAACGAGGGTCAACTGTATTGAGAGAATGTACTTCGGGTGGTATAAACATGCCCAGTGTAAGTGTATTGTTATCAAGCATGCCCTGTAGATCCCCTTTCCTCGGGGAGATGATTTTCTCATCACGTAATGGCCACTGATGCCCGCTCCACAAGGTGCCAGCTATAGCTGGGATCTACGGCCCCCGTTCTCGTGCTGGCGTTGTTATTGTGTAATACACAAGATATGAATATGTTATGATAAAATGCGCAAACAGAAAAAAAACACGAAATAATAGATGTATTAAACACCCTGCCCTTAAACTTGTTGATATATAACGAATAATACATCGGGCTAACTGCATAAAAATTTGAATTTGCAAATTTAAATTGAAATGAGCGTAAATGCAAGCCCTATTGAGCTGTGGTGGGGTTTCAACTCAACACGATGAACTTCATAAAAGGGTGTCTACATTTCCCACGCTCTGCCCGTGCCCCGCTCGTCGAGGTGTTTTGGTGTGTCGGGTATCTGCGTTCCTGGCCACATATATCCCCCAGGTAGAGGGTTGGGGGGACAAGGTGACGTCTACCTGCCCGCGAGGTGGGGGCGGGGTTTTCCCACACTCCTTCTCAAGCCCGGTCGCGTGCCTTCATTACCATATCAACCACCGTAGGCATGTTGGGACTTGAACCGAGGCAGGACGTGCTCGCGACGTCATTTCAGCCAATCAGATAACATCTTGCCACGAGTTGGGCGGAGCTAACGGGAGCGTGATTGACACGCGAATGGAGAAGTGCAGTTCCCACGTAAGGTAAGATTGGGCATAGGTATTTACCTGAGTATTCGCGTGACAGCGGACATTCCTTCGCACACCCTTGCTCTCGCGGGTGGACAATTCCGCTACACAAACATGCATTCCGACAAAGTTTCCACAACAGCGGGGGAAACTCGCGATAGAAAAGTAAGTATTGAATATTTATGAACCTTATTTTAAATGTTCGCAATCAACATTATATTTTTATCTCGAGCGTTTGCCATTATTCTAACAATCCTCACGTCTTGTTCCAGAGCACTAAACCAATTATGGAGAAGAGGCGCCGTGCCAGAATCAACGCCAGCCTTTCAGAATTGAAGTCACTGTTACTCGAAGTTATCAAAAAAGAGGTAAAGAAAATATCAGTTCAATAAGCAGATACACAAAACATAAACATATTTCGAAAATCGTTCCCAGAATTTAAAATGAATACATGATCGTTTACGATTAAAATATATAAAATGCCGATCTCAAACTTCAGAAAAATATTCTAACATAAGCAATGTATTTCATAATAGTACATGTTATAAATGAAAACAATTAATAAATTATCATTAGTAAACAAGTGTTTAATTATGACATTGCATGGACGTTCACGGTGTATACTTTTGATTCTCGTCTCTAGACTATGTAACGCAAAAATAATCATCTTGTGTAACGCCATAGAGAGACGTTTACGGCCGAGTGATTTGAAGGCCACTTTCCCACGGTAGCTTGCTCCACGTCTAAATATAAGTATAGTATGTGTGTAAGTGTGTTGATGTATAGCACGTGTGTCTCCGTTGACAGGGGGGGCGCCACAACAAGATGGAGAAGGCGGACATTCTAGAGATGACAGTCAAACACCTGAGAGAGGTCCAGAGACACTCGTTTACAGGTGAGACATTAAATTGGGCGTGTTTATATTTCTATCTGTGACGCAATTTTAAACCCAACACGGAACTGATGTTGAAATCTGAATTGCGTTGTGGTTTTCATTTGCGGTCTGAGATTCGTTGCATACATGTTTTGTATTATTTTTTATTTTTTTTAATAATCCTTTCACAAGACTGAAAACAGATTAACAAAGAAATGAAATCTTGTATTCGTATATTTATGCATACTTTTCATTCTTCCTTGAGAATGATCGGGTTTAAATATTAACGAAACTGTATTACATTTTCCAACACGTACCACAACATGCGTACAATTCATACACTTATCTGACTTGTGTTTAATGAATTTATTTTTAAAAATTTAGCTTCGCCTGGAAACGGACCTATCAACATAGATAAGCAACGACTTGGATTTAACGAGTGCGCACAGGAAGTGAGCAGATATTTAAGTACAATCGACGGATGTGACGTAGAACTTAGAGCTCGTGTTCTGGACCATCTTGCAGGATGTGTTACCGGTGATGAGACAAGCAGCTCGCCCCCTCCTCCTCCAGTGACGTCACTTCCGCTAACTCCTCCAACTCCACCAGCGCCACTTCCGGCACAGACCATTACGACTTCATCAGTGTCTTCATCCAGTGAACAACCTTTAAATCCTCAGCCAGCGCTATCACTTCCTTTCTGCACGGACATTAACAATAACATCGCAGCATTCACAGCACCACAGCCTGTCCAAGCAACCAAAGTGGTCAGCGGGCTACAAGTCATACCGACAAAGCTTCAGAACGGAGAGATTGCCTTTGTGTTGCCTACCAACGTGCTCGGTGGCGGTCACGTCCCCAACTACATCATCCCCGTCTATACATCACCGAACACTTCACCTATGA
This sequence comes from Haliotis rufescens, assembly GCF_023055435.1. Lineage (NCBI taxonomy): Eukaryota > Metazoa > Mollusca > Gastropoda > Lepetellida > Haliotidae > Haliotis > Haliotis rufescens. Next base: position 2,541,054 of record NW_025963813.1, read on the forward strand.
AGCCGGCCGTTACCATGGCAATGACAGGGGCTCCTGCGGCTGGTTCTGTGATGACAATTATGCCATCTGCGGATGTTTTTCAGACATGTGCATTGGCTCCCTTGCCGGGCAACATAAACGTCCTCTCTGGATCTGTGTCCTCTCCTCACTCAGTTTCCTCTTGTTCCTCCTCAGACTCGTCCATGTTGTCACTATCCCCGACACTACGGAATTCTGTGAATGACGTCAGAGAGATCCGTGAAGTACGTCATCATGACATAGGAGAATTACGAGATGTACATCATCCACAAGTCACCACAGAGCCAGTATGGCGACCATGGCACTGACGTTTGCTTCATCAAAATGCTGGATATGTGATACAAATGCCAAAAGAGAGTGATTCGTTCAGTTTATAGAGTGCTATTTCGGTGATGTCAGATGTATTTATGAATCCATATCTCCTGGATTTTCAATGTGATAAACTATGATCAGTGGACATGACCATACAAGAATAATGTGATCAAGCGAGAATACGACGTCACAGAGTTTATTATTTTATAATATTACAGTGTTTTATTCTACTGTTCAATACGAATGTTGTGTAATATATAAATATTTTATTACTGCAAATATAGTGTCTGTTTTCATTTGTTCTCGTGTTAACATTCTAGCGCATTATTATTATTATTATTATTATTATTATTATTATTATTATTATTAAAACTTCAATCACAGTGAGCCACAGAGCTGGTACTAAAATGTGTTAAATGGAGATTAACAACGGAGTGTGTTCTTATAGGAATTATAAGGAATAAAAATTGTATCAGGCGGGCGTTTCGCCACTAATCCAGAGTCACCCTGAATATAATTCACGGTTAATCAGCATCACACCTTTGGGTTTCGCCAAAGTTCAAACGCCTAAGACCCGCATCACCCAAAGCAAAATGAACCGCAAGTTAAGTTAAACACGCTTGTACTTGAAAGGGAAGTTACACCAAACTCACACTCTGATTAGCAAGAACACATCAAAGGGGTATTCCTGTACATTTGAAATAATGCCTGCACAGCAAATCAAAATTTTAATAAAAATAAAAATATTCATTATGCTGTTGATGACTAATGATTTGACAGTAAACATCATGGAGCATATTTATGTTCTCGTAATGAAATGGTGTTTCGAGGCATGTGTAGGTGAAATGGTGTCTCACGTCGCGTTCAAGATTATTGCACTTTAATTGCGATATGCATGCAGGCGCGCGCGTTCGTGCGTGTGTTTGTGTGTGTGTGTTTGCTAATGCGAACTGATGCCAGATTTATAGTCTCGCCCACAAAGATACGCTGCCGCAGTTCAGCATGGAAACCCCACTCAGACACAGTACACTAAGCCGACCAGTCCTTGTTTTATCCCCTCAGTGCCGAGAGCCAGGCAGGGTAACAACAAAGTCCATACGTTAACGACGTCTTGGTATGACACGGTCGGGGATCACCGACCTTCAGACGCTCAACCCACTGGACCGAGGAGGCGGTTCGATGCATGCCAAACAGGAACAAGAAACAGAAACATTATAGAGTGAAACTCAACACAACTGACTTATATAAATACTAAATTATCCAAAAAAAGTGACTATTTTGAAAATTGTCACATGAATACATCTTACATCCAGATCATTAATGGTGTGATGAATCACGACAACCTGCTGTGAAATCACACTAGCTAATCCACAGCCCAGGATGGTATAAATACAAATGTTTTTTCCCGTGAAAATGTTTCCTCAAGATATTCAAGTGTGAAAGTTGAAGCCGCCTCCCTCACTTCCTCGTCGATATCTGTCATCGACTCATCTAGCAGGAAGCTTTCGCAGCTATTTTAAAACCAATCGGATTGCAGGTCATAACAGACACTCAAATAGTTTCTCCCTAGTTTCTCCCTTCTCCGTAACGCGTGGGAACCCAGATGTAGTTTCCCCAGTGAGATAGTTTCCCCAGTGAGATAGTTTCCCCAGTGAGATAGTTTCCCCAATGAGATAGTTTCCCCTTGGTCAAACAAAGACACATGACATCAAGTTATTATCGTACTGTTTTTACTGAAAAAAAATGTTTTTCACAGAAAATATTCCTCAGCGCTGTGCATCATCTCTGACATAGGCAGGAGGATAGGTTAGTGGTATAGGCGTTCACCTGGGTCGATTCTACACATCGGTACACTGAACGAAGCCCAAGTACAGACGTGACAAGGCTACCTAGAAGGCGGCATTATTCACTGTATCACATCTCTTTTCTTTCATAATAAATACCTGGATCTAATGACTACCTTTGTGTAGGATTTTCTAGTGACGCCTCCGATCTTCATTTCCCTATCAGTAATTTCTCTCGCACAACAGCCAATCAAACGTAATGAGACTAGGGCATGCACAGATATAGATTCAAAATGTGATGCAAGAGTTACGTCCCCTTTTCGGGGGTCCAATGATCTGTAACGTGTAATGTTTGTTTGTTTGTTGTTTGACGGCGCACTCAGCAATATTCCAGCTATATGACGGCGATCTGAAAATAATCGAGTCTGGACCAGACAATCAAGTGAGTGACATCATTATATAAAGCAATATGATTGGACAGCTGTACCGCTGTTAGCGTCGCGTCATTCGAAGATGTATGTGCGTGCGTGCGTGCGTGCGTGCGTGCGTGCGTGCGTGCGTGCGTGCGTGCGTGTGTGTGTGTGTATGCGTGTGCGTGCGTGTGTGCGTGTGTGTGTGCGTGCGTGCGTGCGTGCGTGTGTGTGTGCGTGCGTGCGTGCGTGTGTGTGCGTGCGTGCGTGCGTGCGTGCGTGTGTGTGTGTGTGTGTGCGTGTGTGTGTGTGTGCGTGTTATTATATTTGTATGTTTATTTGCACGTTAACACGTTTGCGAGTCAAAAGTATACAACATTTGACCTCTCTATCATTGAGATCGGTATTGCCTACTATATCAAAGGGGAAGTCAGTATTGTCAAGCCTGTAAAAGAGATAGTCAGTACTGTCAAGTCTGTAAAAGAGATAGTCAGTATTGTCAAGTCTGTAAAAGAGATAGTCAGTACTGTCAAGTCTGTAAAAGAGATAGTCAGTACTGTCAAGTATGTAAAAGAGAACGCTAGTAGTGTCAAGTCCATCAAATAGAATAGAACATTGTCAAGTCTTTACTTAACAGTTATTTTGGGTATTACGGTAAGCTTAGCATGTCAAGATTGAAGCGTTTCTTATTCAAAACTACAGTGACTGTTAAAATGAAGAACGTGTAAGACTTATTCAGACATGCATCGTGTTACATAAGAATACGGCGTGAAATCAACCCCTTCGCAGAATCAGATCAAAATGGAAATCTCGCCGTTAAAGTGACAGAATAGGTTTCAGGATTATTTTGTGAGAACAGGAAAAATACGATGAGTCATAATCTATTTAGGAAATCCTTGTGGTGTAATACAAAGCAGCTGCCAAAGTAGACCGTGGGAAATGTCTGTAACTCTCCATATACCACAACATAATAGATTTCATGAATTTTAATATAATGTCTGTCACAGTGATGGATGATGTCTACTTGGCACATGTGGAAGTCATGCTCTTCCAAATAAAATTTCAATTTTTCGTAAGATTCATATCTTTCACTCACTGTCACTTGTAACAAAATAGTTCTGCATGTTGACTCAACATGACATGACGGGATAGCAACAAAATGAAAGGTATTGAACATAACTCTGGTCGCCGAATCGGTATTTTAAATGTTATGAACATTAGAAATAAATAATATGACTTGTAACTATACATGCCCCTTGTCATAGCACTAACAATCCATGACAAGGGTTGTAGAGCAGGCACGTCTTTCCCTAAGTCCGACGGTTTAAAGATAGTCATCGAGTTCCTTTAAACGGCCGGAAGACTTAAAGTAACACGTGGCGAAAATTCGTCATATTGACAATTCAGTTTTACGCACGTCAGCAGCACACAATTTTGTTAAGGGTTTACGTAACTATGTTTGCGGTAGTATCATCACAATGTTACAGTATTAGTCTGATTAAATCTTCCTCACAATACAATCGATATGTTCAAGTATACCTGCTCTTTTTGGGAAAACAGAACATCACCCAATTGTCCCTTGATGGCTTTCTTTAAGTCGCAGCAGCGTCCAAACCAATTTACAATCTGAGGTCAAGGCCGGCGCATTGATACACCAAGGACACTGACCACTGGCTACATTACAATTAGGACTTGTAAATAACCCTCTGTTTGTATAGAAAGTGTCATTGTGTGTGACTCTAACACGGGGCTCGGGTTCACGTGAGCCTCTTGATCATTCCAACTGACCCCAAACGTCGGCCCACCGCGTCAATTTACGGCACGCTGGCTTCAGCATTGTCCAGTGAAGGGCGGTATTTTGTCGAGCAGATCACATTAATACTGGAGAGTAATGGCCCTAGTAGGCTCTATAATTAACTGAAGAATGGCTGGCAAGAACAGTTAAGGGTCACTTAAGGTTACCTGCCAGATTTGGCCAGTAAAACTCAACTTCTTGATTTGTTATTATAGCTGTGTCGGCTTCGTTATTTGAGATATAAATTTCGAGTGGATGGTGTGAGTGGTCGGTGTAGTTAATGTCATCACCAGTGCCTTGTTAATAGCAGACAGATTATGACCCTGTCTCGGAGGCATAACGTCTTCGAGGGTGTGTATGTGTGTGTGTGTGTGTGTGTGTGGGGGGGGGGGGGGGGGGGGGGGGGATGTAAGTGGTATATTTTGGTGGATGTTTGGGTTGGTGTGATTGTTGGGGGTTGGAGGGGTGGGAGAGGGGGGGGGGGGGGGGGTGCGTTAAACCGCCTGCTTTGAACAACATATCAGTTATATCGAACCGTGAATTATGATAATCGTGAATTCGAACCAACGATTAGAGTACAAGAGCGCACGACACGGGGAATGACGGCGCCTTAGACTGCTAGAAGTCAATAAGGAAATGATTATTTGTTTCAAGCTTCAGATTATACAAATGATAATAACAGTTGTCACTGTAATGAATTACTATATCATCCATGGAATTATCACTCAGTACAAACTTGGAGCAAGGATAACTGCTAGCATGCTAGGAAGAGTAAATTAATAAATAAGAGTGATTTGTGAGTAAGGAGGTTAAGGGTTTACGTAACTATGTTTGCGGTAGTATCATCACAATGTTACAGTATTAGTCTTGCAGCAGTATTGTAGTATCATTGCAGCACTATTGTAGTATCATTACAACAGCATTGTAGTATCATTGCAGCAGTAGTGTAGTATCATTATAACAGTATTGTAGTATCATTGCAGCAGTATTGTAGTGTCATTGCAACAGTATTGTAGTATCATTGCAGCAGTATTGTAGTGTCCTTACAACAGTTTTGTAGTATCATTACAACAGTATTGTAGTGTCATGGCAACAGTATTGTAGTATCATTGCAGCAGTATTGTAGTGTCATTACAACAGTTTTGTAGTATCATTACAACAGTATTGTAGTGTCATGGCAACAGTATTGTAGTATAATTGCAGCAGTATTGTAGTGTCATTACAACAGTATTGTAGTATCATTTCAACAGCATTGTAGTATCATTGCAACAGTATTGTTGTAGTATTTTAGTGGCATTGCAGCAGTTTTGCAGTATTATAATGGCAGCACTTGTGTCGCAGTATTGCAAGGGTATTGCAGCAGTAGTGCAGTGACGTATCTTAACCATGCACCGGGGTAACTATTGGAGATGCTATCCCCACGGCGAGCTCAGCCATATGGCTGATTTATTTTTAGTAACTAGAATAAAGAAGCCGTTTCCGCCATGTTGACACAGACACCATATTGCGTCAGATTTATTTTAATCTGAACATACCACTCCAGTTTCGCTTTATAAAACATTTAACAAACAACGAGATATGTGCCAAAAGTTCTGTGTAGGAGTAAATAGCTTTTGTTACTCCCCCACCGACCCACCCCGCCACCCCCACCCCGTGTGTAAACCCCGGCACCCCGCCACCCCCACCCCCACCCCGTGTGTAACCCCCGGCACCCCGCAACCCCCACCCCGTGTGTAACCCCCGGCACCCCGCCACCCCGCCACCCCGCCACCCCCACCCCGTGTGTAAACCCCGGCACCCCGCCACCTCCACCCCCACCCCGTGTGTAACCCCCGGCACCAGACGTATCACTGTATAATGTCTCCTGTCTGCGTCAAGGCTATTTATAGTCAAGCTATTAAATTCAGGTTTATACATAACCCAGCCATAAAACTGTTCTTCCACGTCTCACACCAAACTGTACATGCACACTCGACGGTATCTCGTGTCATGGTAATCCATGGTTTTACTTAATCTGAGGTAATGCATAAGTAATTGCAACATATTAAATGGCATAACTTTGTTAGTGCATCTGGTTTATTCAACGAAGTTTTGGATTTAAGAAAACGAAATGGTTTTTGAAGCATCATCTTCAAAATTAACATATATATTGAAATAATTAAGGACGTTTATGGGTCCATAAGCACTATGGCTTAGACAGCAGGCGCCCGAGGAGCAATAGTGCTCTGTACTCGTCACTGACATGAAAGGGTTATGCAAGTTTGTGATCCCGAGAGGAGTGGGGATTAAATTTATGCTGTATCTACAGCTTATTAGGTTAAGTAACTCAAAACCTAATTCCAAGACAAGAAAGCTTTTCAGAAATTATATTTAAGCAATGGTATATTTTATTGCCAATTAGGCGTCTCTATTGATCTCTTTAGCCAGGAATGATTCGATTCAGTACGCGAAAACACAAGAATTTATTCATTTTATAATATAGGCGGCTAAACATATATTTGAACATTATGAGGAGATTGTGTGAGTTGAATGAGTGAGTGAAAGAATGTTGTTTGAATTCATTGCTATCAATACTCTAGTTTTCACCTCAGCAACCTGTTAATAATCAAATATGCACCTGACAAAACAGAGATCGAAATTATGAAGAACAATCTAACAGGGAACGATCACACGCAATCAAACAAGAGCTAGAGACAAACTACGACAAGCAGGGGCCTATTCTGACCATGCAAGCCCAGGCTCTTCCTGGTTGTAATTGTGAGGGCACAGAGACTTTGTTCAAAACGACACCATTGTCCTTTTAGTGAGTGAGTATGACATTCGCGGGGGACACCAGAAATGGGCTTCACACATTGTACCCACTTGGGGAATCGAATCCGGGTCTTCGTCGTGACGAGCAAACGCTTAATCACCAGGCTGCCCCACCGCCCCACTGCCTCGTAAAGAGATTAACATACGATGTATGTAACACTGTATAAAGTGGGTGAGTGAGTGAGTTAGGTTTCTGGCGTGTCCAAGGGACGATACTCTGCACAGCGAATCGCTGCGCCTTAGACGACTTGGCCACCCGTGCCCCTTCAAACTGCTGAATTAAGTGTGGCACTACAACATGGTTAGGCTATACTATATATGACCAAATTTACTTAACAACGACGCCCTCTCGCCAAAAAACCACTTACACTCCTAACTTCCGTCCCTTACCTCCCGATAAAGGTTGAATATAAGACTAACATATATGGGATATATTAAACAAATAAAATACAACCCAACCAAAAATATAAAACATGAATCGCATGATATCTTGTTACCGGCCATGTTATGCAAACCAAAGAAATTTAAATCCTAAATTAATATAATTTTGATTTACCAAGCTTAATCATTGGATAAGTTAGTCGACAGTCTCTCTTTTACAAACAGACTGTTCCTTGTGAGAAGTGCGGCTCCCGTCAGCCCGCCCCGTCAAAACATACAAACGTGTTATAACATGTTTGCTGACGTCATCGCCCCGCGCAACAGGTGTGATAGAAGTACAATAGTATACAGTCTACACCATGGCCCCGCGAGCCGCTCTCACGACATTGCTGGCTCTCCCCACGTGTCTTGTGAAGACGTGCAGTGACTCGCCAAACCCGGACAATAGCGTTGACAGGGCGAGGTACGTCAGCCGAGTGAGCGAGATCGCTTCTCACGCTCCCTGTGTAGATATAGTTATATAGTTTGTGTAGTCAGTGGTCGGTGTGCCATGAAGGAAGATGTGTAAGGGTGTGTGTGTGTCACAGTGTGGTGGTAGTGAGGGGGGGGGGGGGGGGGGGGCAGAAGTGTTGTATTATTATTAATATTATTATTATTTACAGTTTAAAATAAATGAAAGCAGCAGGGTTTGGGTGATCCTGGCACAGTCAGGCTGGTTAGGCTCATCATCAGCTCAGGGCCCTTGCCCCCTCTACACGCAGCCCAGACAGCGATGTCAGTCAACAGATTGGTACCGAACCTAAGGCACCGAGAACAATGGGGAGTCCGACAACTTGGTACTTTGGATGAAGCGTGACATTACGTAAGAGAGGTCCGCATATTTGCCATGTTTTTCCTGAATCTTGTTAGTGTCACATAAGTGTCAAAAGGGACACTAGAATTCAAAGATATAAATGATTTCATGGGATTTATAAAAATTGGCAATATCAGGATTGTTGGCCTGGATACGCCTGAGGCTGAAAACAGGCCTATTCCAAAGATTTTTGTCATTTATCTATCATTTTCCATGACGCCCTCTATATAAATCTGGGTTGTACCATGGATAGACCTCTGGAGTCAAAACCACAAGCATGGCGAAGTCGGTAATAAACGGATCGAGCCACGCAATTATGTCGCTTAAGAAACTGTGTCTGTGCCTAAGCTGGGCATCCACTGACAATGTGTTGGACAGTCTCATTAAATTCATTGCAAAATCTACATTTCATATTTACATTTTGATGCACACACACATTGACCGTTTCGAGTGGGAAATAACTGGTCCTGACCAGCCAAAAGAAGGTCTATTATTATTATCAGGTCAGGGCCCTTGCCCCCTCTACACGCAGCCCAGACAGCGAATGGGACTTCTTCCAGGAAGCGCTGCTTTGTCAAACCCACCCAGAACTTTTCGGAGAATGTAAAGACTTCCCAACACTGCAGCCTTCTGCATTACCCAGATTGTCAGAAGGGCTGTATTCCTGGTAGCAAAACCCGGGTACTCTCCCAATGTCAGTCAACAGATTGGGAGGTACCAAACCTGAGGCACCGAGAACAAAGGGGAGTCGAACAACTTGGTACTTGGGATACAAGCGTGACATCATTATTATTGATGTTGTTGTTGTTGTTGTTGTTGTTATCATTATTATTATTACTCCTTGAGCCTTTGCTCGTGGACTTCATTCATCAATGTAGTACACGTTTATCTTTTTTCATTCACAATTAAAAATATCCCTCCGTTAAGAAACTTGTTTAGATAGAACTGATACTAAACATGTTGAATAGAGGTTATTAGCCGAGTATGTCTTTCGTAGAAATTATCAGAAATACAATTATTATACCAGTCTTTTGCCAGTTAATCCAGATTCACTTTGATTCCTAGGTTTGTCAGTACCATGTCCGTGCTTGTTGGTTTCATTGAGTGAGTTGGGTTTAACGCCGCTTTTAACAGTATTCCAGCTATATCACGGCGTTTGTTGGTTTCATTGAGTCAGTTGGGTTTCACGCCGCTTTTAACAGTATTCCAGCTATGTCACGGCGTTTGTTGGTTTCATTGAGTCAGTTGGGTTTCACGCCGCTTTTAACAGTATTCCAGCTATATCACGGCGTTTGTTGGTTTCATTGAGTCAGTTGGGTTTCACGCCGCTTTTAACAGTATTCCAGCTATATCACAGCGTTTGTTGGTTTCATTGAGTGAGTTGGGTTTCACGCCGCTTTTAACAGTATTCCAGCTATATCACAGCGTTTGTTGGTTTCATTGAGTCAGTTGGGTTTCACGCCGCTTTTAACAGTATTCCAGCTATATCACAGCGTTTGTTGGTTTCATTGAGTCAGTTGGGTTTCACGCCGCTTTTAACAGTATTCCAGCTATATCACGGCGTTTGTTGGTTTCATTGAGTCAGTTGGGTTTCACGCCGCTTTTAACAGTATTCCAGCTATATCACAGCGTTTGTTGGTTTCATTGAGTGAGTTGGGTTTTACGCAGCTTTTAACAGTATTCCAGCTATATCACAGCGTTTGTTGGTTTCATTGAGTGAGTTGGGTTTCACGCCGCTTTTAACAGTATTCCAGCTAAATCACGGCGTTTGTTGGTTTCATTGAGTCAGTTGGGTTTCACGCCGCTTTTAACTGTATTCCAGCTATATCACAGCGTTTGTTGGTTTCACCAGCGTGGTAAACACCTAAAGCCTGCACCACATCGAACTTTTCTTCCACAACAAACTTCACGCTTTGATATAAAGTACAATGTGTGAAGCCCATTTCTGGTGTCCCCCGCCGTGATATTGCTGGAATATTGCTAAAAGCGGCGTAAAAACCATACTCACTCACTCACTCACTTTGATATAAATGGAATAGTGTTCACAGGGGAGTTAAACCCAACGCATACTCTCACTCAATGGACATTCGATACATTCTAGACATTTGAAATATGTTTATTTCGTCACCGTGTCCTCACAGTGTGTCGTCGTGGATCAACTGTGAGCATGCGCAATAAAATGTCCCTCAATAAGTTCTCTGCAACAAGCAAGATAACCGTAAGAGTCTTTTACAATGTTACCTTTGAACTGCACGGTTTTCAGTCATCATTGTGATAATTGCCTCGACTTCAGAGACGCGTGTACATAAAAGATGTTGTATTCGTTTTAGGATATCATTCCAAATTTTGTTATGGGAAGCAAAAGGCGAAATACGATAGGTGTTTAGTTTTATGATGGCTGACCCATAAACTTTGCTCATAAAGATGCACAAATATTTCTTAACAATCTCCAAAGGTTCACTCCATAAACCACCATGTCATAAATCCATTCTAGCTGAAGGAATTCGACAATAAAACAAAGTTTGTAATATGGAGAATATGTTTATGGCAGCAATTGAAGCTTGCAACATGTAGCAACTTTAAAAGCTGTCAAACCGATACTTCCGGGTGGCCAGGACGAGGCAGACCGGAAGTAGTGGGCGGAATATCCCTGGAATGTCCATTTACAAGGCATCTGGTTTGATAACCTGGAATCTCATATCTGTGTTTGTGTCTTTTTCCTCATCTCTCGATTCTACCTCTCTCATTTTTTCGAACTTTCTCTCTCTTTCACTTTCTCCTATTTCTCTCTCATATGAAAATGAAATGAATTCCATAAACGGTTTTACGAGTTACGTTCAACGAATATAACGATCCATTTTCGAGTTCGCTAAATATATGTGAACTCATTGTCCTGTAAAGATGTTCACATATGCAACAGTAAACATTTTACAATCAACAATCAACACTAAATCGTACAACAAATGTGATTATATAATGAAGTTTTTCACAGAACAAATATCACTTACACAAAGTTTTAATTTCCAGGTAAGAACGCATAAGAAAATATCCATATATCAGACACGTCTACAACCACCAGATTGTAATGGCAACTCAGATGTACGACAGGAGAACGTCTATACCGCTTTGTACAACGGATACAGTGTGTTTGGACTGCAGGTAGCCGCTCGTTTCATTACACCATACCACGGGAAATGGCGAGCAAAGACCCTGCCAAGAATACTCATAACAAGACACATAATTTTTACAGAGATATTTTTCAAGTCCACACGAACGTTCCGATGCCAATTCGTGTACCGAGCCACACACTGCATCAATAGGAGAAGACAGGTCTGTACTTTGTCAAATAGCACACGGGCTGAATATTTAAAGTAATAAATTATAACATTTTGCTGGGATTTATGAGAGTGCGATAACAACAGCAGCGACCCAGAGAGGATACGGTGCGTGAGAACAAACCTGCACACCTGACACAACCCTGTAAGGAGTTTGTCTGTATGAAAACACTGGTTGTTCTTTTCGTCCGATTCATGGTAATGGTTTAATACGACACATACTTCACTTAGACCATGGCAAGGTTTGGCAGACATTCGTGCATGGCTTGGTGATTTTCTAAAGATAATGTTCATTTTTATTCAATAAATTACATTTGACGGAGATCCACTTCGTCAGGGTTATCAGCTCTGACTCTGTTTGTGGAAACTCATAACCAATCACGTTTTTTAATAATGCACTGCTTTCTGCTCTGGCTCACGTTTGGATGATTCGGTAAAATACTGAACTGTTGCACAAGTAATTTAGTGTAGCAATGAGAACATTAAGTTGGTAACTCTTTTTGTGCGTTTTATTACATGTTGCAAGCTGATGAAGGAGTGAGTGGGGAATGACTGACGTCTTACTTGACAGCGACAGGGCTTCGTTCTGCACCTCAGCTGATTGACATGGTAATTTCAGAAGAAAGGCGAATGAATGGGGAAGGAGGAATACAAAATAATTCATATGAAGGAGTAATGTAGCAATTTGAAGGAGTAATGTAGCAATATGAAGGAGTAATGTAGCAATATGAAGGAGTAATGAAGCAATATCAAGAAGGAGTAATGTAGCAATATCCAGGAGTAATGTAGCAATATCAAGAAGGAGTAATGTAGCAATATGAAGGAGTAATGTAGCAATATGAAGGAGTAACGTAGCAATATCAAGAAGGAGTAATGTAGCAATATGAAGGAGTAATGTAGCAATATCAAGAAGGAGTAATGTAGCAATATCCAGGAATAATGTAGCAATATCCAGGAATAATGTAGCAATATCAAGAAGAAGTAATGTAGCAATATGAAGGAGTAATGTAGCAATATGAAGGAGTAATGTAGCAATATGAAGGAGTAATGTAGCAATATGAAGGAGTAATGTAGCAATATCAAGAAGGAGTAATGTAGCAATATGAAGGAGTAATGTAGCAATATGAAGGAGTAATGTAGCAATATGAAGGAGTAATGTAGCAATATGAAGAAGTAATGTAGCAATAGCAAGAATGAACGTAGAAATAACAAGGAGTAATGCAACAGCAACAGCAAGAATTAATGTAGCAATGTTAAGGAGCAACGTAACAATATCAAGGAGTAATGTAACAATATCAATATATATTATTATGAATGCGGTGTATATTATTCAATTGCATTTTGAAATCAAGTCATAGAAGTTTACCATATGTTAAGCACGGGAAGGCTGCTGACAAATCAGAGATCATATTCTGGTGAAACACACATCCACACACCCACACAACCCCCCCCCCCCCCCCCCCCCCCCCCACACACACACACACATACACACACACACAGACAGACACCAACACACGCCGACCCCTCACCGCACTGACCACCCCCACCCCCTACACCCTACCCCCGGTCTCTCTGCACTCAAGACCGATAAGGGAATTATTATCCTGGTAAAATATTATATTGCAAATAATTGAAATATTTCCCACTTGTCGAGCTAGTCTCTTTGAGGAGGAGAATGCAAGATGGTCGCCACCCACCCCCACTGACAATAGCAGCTCTCAACTCGGCGTGGGAACGATCTGCTAACTCTCCCTTCCACATCCCCGTCTTTATGTCCCCGGCGTCGGTGGGGTATCCAACGTCCGCGTTGCTTTTGTTGCCAGAATGCTACTATCAAAACTACCCCAGGTGTGATGTCGAAACACGGTCGGGCAAATATTAATTATGAATGTAATAGAAACAGATACAGTTATTATTTCGTCAACGATGTGTCGTGTATCTTGGGCGGCGAAAGGTATACACATACAAGCGCTGAGGTGGAGGAGTTGTTCGATATCTAATGTAGTTACGGTGTCATAAGAAAACGAATACAGATTTATTTCAGTTTTTACAAGCGATGTCACAGTGATTTCAATTGATATTAAATTGCGTGAGTGTGTGAGTTTGATTTAACGCCGCTTTGAACAGTATTGCGGTGTTGTGGTGTTGCAGGTCTCAGACGTTCGCCACTTTGGTGAAACCCACGAGCACAGGCATTGTGTTGACAAACCTAGAAACATTATCAGGGTAAACCGTGATTCGTGCGGGATTTCTGGCGTGTCAGGGTCGAATTGCAGCGCGTTATACGACTGGGCCACCTGTGCCCCCGATATTGAACTGATATATGTCGAAGAAGGTTATGAATTTATTATTATAGAAAGGAGATATTTTACACTATTCCTTTTTACTGTACAACACGTAACAAATAATCAAAGCGTTTATCAACATTTTTCTTTGTTGTTTAACATCGCACTTAACAATATTCCAGTTATATGACGGCCTGTAAATAATGGAGTATGTCGGTCCATAAGTCACCTTTTACGACAGTCAGAGGTTACTAAGAAGCTATACTAACAAGGGATCGCCAAGCGGTTTACCAGTATTCACCACATTAAGTTTAAATCTAGATTTTCTGGGAACAATATTTTGAAGACCATTTTGAAGTTCCTTCATTTAAGAATATTTTATTGACAAAATAAAACGCTTGACACAAGTGAATTACTGGGTCCTCGCCTCATCTATGTTCAGAGATATCTACCACATGTACCATATGTGTTCCCGTGTTCTTTTAGGTGAACAATTGACTTGCCTTTGCATGTATTTGTGAGGGGTGCACCGGTTGGGCGGGACACGATCACCTTTTCGCGATTACATGCTCATAATACAGATGGAATCGTACAATTTAAACAAATATTTCCTGTGAATATGGAAAGGGTTTTGTCATTTTTTATTTACAGTTATACAAACAGATGTATGGTTTTAGGCAATATGTATTAAATGTTATTTTCAATTGTTAGACAAGTAAACGGCAAGAACATGTAAAATGTCTTTGAGTTCGTGCTTTCCTTTGAAATAATTTTATATGATTTGCAAGCATCGCAATACATAAAACTGAATTATTCTCAAGAAAAATGATTTCTTTATGAATTAGAAGGCTAAATATATGTCCCCGTGAATGTGACGATGTTGCATGACGCGCATCAGAGAAGTGTTTACTTAGAACATGACTAAATCCAACCTCAATAGCGAGCATAACAGGGAGGTTTGGGCCAATCATACCTTCCCTCGCCAAATACCAATGATACACTAAGAATTAGATTTCCCTGACTTAATATTTACTCTAGTGAATCTGCTACTTCTCTTCTATTGTCCCCGGGGCCCCCAGTGGCATGACCCTTTAACAAAGCCGTCTTAATCGGAGGGTCCGGGTGTGATTGTATCAAGTCTGTCTTTCAATCCCAAAGTGTCAATTTCAGATGTCAGATCCCGCGATCATCGTCCCTGTTGGTCGTCAAGATGATGGAGATGCACAATGGAGTAGAACGTGCCGTCCACGCTGTATCACACTTAGAAGGACATTCCAAGATAAACGTGTTGCAAATCCTCAACTGAATGTGTGTGTTGAGGGGAAGGTGGGGTGGGGGTGGGGTGGGGTTAGGGGTGGGGGGTAGTGGACACTTGGCTTTTCCCTTGGCACAAGCCTTGTCCCGTCAATATAATTAAGGTATCAGAGGCACAATTGTACTCAATCGTACAAATCTCGCAAGATATTCAAATCTCGTGTCACACGAGGTCACGAGCTTGCACGCGCCCTTTCGCCATGGAAGCCCCCAAGCCGTGAATTTAATAAGGGATTAACGGCCGAGGTACAAAAATGTCCACGTATAATAATAATATGTATGCTGGCCTCCTGACTGGATCAGTTTTCTATAACCACTTCAAAGTGTCCATTATGAACTGCTGGCCTGGTTATTAATCAACATGATTCTTCTAATATTTACCCATTAAATAACCTCACTTTATAACTATAATAATAGGTTATCACTTGAAAGGTTGTAGATGAAGTATGTTTGTCGACGTAAATGTGTAAAAGGTATGCTTAATTCAAACTGGATCTATGAAAACAGTTACAACAGGAGTGGTTGGAAGCGCTTCAGCAAATACCAGTGTAATGTTTCTGATCTTTTGTAAAACACGATCCGAACTTTGTGGCCAACATACAACTGACACTCCCATCCCTAACTAACACTCTCGTGTACCATCTTATTAAGTGCTTAACATAGACAGCTGTGAGCATTCAGTCGGCTCTCGGTATGCCGATCAGCTTTCTGTATCACGTCTATGTTTGTCCACCAAGTCTCTGTATGTCCATATGTCCATCACGTCTTTGTATGTCCACATTACGATAAAGGGTCTGTATGTCCATCAAGTCTCTGTATGTCCATCAAGTCTCTGTATGTCCATCAACTCTCTGTATGTCCATATGTCTATCAATTCTCTGAATGTCCACATGTCCATCAAGTCTCTGTATGTCCATCAAGTCTCTGTGTGTCCATCAAGTCTCTATATGTCCATCAATTCTCTCTATGTCCATCACGTCTTTATATGTCCATCAAGAATCTGTATGTCCATCAACTCTCGGTATGTCCATCAAGTCTCTGTACGTCTCTTGGAAATACACTCTTAAACCCCCCCCCCCCAAAACGCACAGGTCGTATGTTGTTCATTGAACCTGACAACACAACAAATCCGGTATATAAATTGGATATATGTAATTGGAAAATATTGGTGGCCTGATATTCGACAAAATGTGCGTCAAAACGCAGCCATTGTCGATTTGCAATGTCTTAAACGGCATTGTTTTCATACTTGTTCAAAAATGTCATGGGGGGAAAACAGTAAAGCAAAATGCACGTGCAAGTAATGGCATTCGTAACTCGTCGTAGTGGCTATAAAAAGGCAAGCAAAAGCAAATAATTTGTCATTCAACTGTCAACATTTTTCAAGTTCGAAAATGCCGAGACGCAGCGCTGCTGATCGGAACATCGCCATAGGACGTATCCAAAGAGAGGAATCGCAGTCTTCTATTGCACGCCACTTCAACGTCCACCACAGCACCATTTGTCGTCTTTGGGACCGATACACGTAGTTCAATTCCACAGCAGACCGTCCGAGAACCGGCCGACCAAGAGTTACCTGCCCTTGACAGGATCTCAACATTCGACTGTTCCACCTACGTCACCGCAATGCCACAGCTACGGAGACTGCAAGACGCATCCCTGGTTTGAGGAGAATATCGGACCAGGAGCCATCTTCGCGAGGCTGGAATCCGACCCAGAAGCCAAGTTATCGTCCCTGTTTTGCAACAGATCAATCGACAGCGACGCTTGCGTTGGTGCCATACCTTACAGCCTTGGAATTTGAGAAACTGGAGACAAGTGTGGTTTAGCGATGAATCACGATTTCTTCTTCACCGGTGAGATGGAAGACATCGTGTTTATCGTCGTCGAAAAGAGCGTTTTGCCCCACATTGTGTTCGTGAATTCGACAATTTCAGCGGCGGTAGACAACCTTCATAATGCCAACATCAACGCCTTGCTCTGGCCGTCGAGATCTCCAGATCTCAACCATATCGAACTCTTCTGGGATGAACTGGATCGACGTGTACGTCTACGTCAGAATACGCCACAGACAATCCCACAACTGGCCAACGCGTTACAAGCAGAATGGCGCAGAATTCCGCAGGACAGAATTCGTACACTAATCCAGTTAGTGCCGAGGAGATGCAGAGCCGTGATTTCTGCTCGGGGCGGTCACACAAGATAAAGAGTTCAGTGCAACCTTGTGGCCTTATGTGACATGACAATGAACAGTCTTCAATGCCTTTGAACAACGACACCATGTGACTGTCGAGCTCCAAAATGTCATATTTGTATCAATGATATTAAATTAAATTTATCGACTCTATTAGGTAAAATATATTTACTAAGAATCTACATGTGCGTTTCTTTTTGTGAAGAGTGTATGAATGTCCATCAGCTCTCCGTATGTCCATATCAGCTCACTGTATGTCCATCAGTCCCTCAGCTTTATGTATGTCTGTCGGGTCTCTGTATGTCCATCGGCTTTCTGTATGTCCATCAGTTCGCTGTATGTCAATCAGCTCACAATATATATCGCAGAGGCCTAAATGTCTCGATGCTAACTTCTTAAATGCTGATACTACCCGTATGTCAAACAGTGTTATCGGATGTTATAAGGTTATTCTACCTTGAGCCTGTATAAAGTTGATCCTCTTTGAAATTAAATTAGAGAAACTACCAACAGAATATTTTGCAGGACCATTATTTGATAATAAGCTGGTAAACATAAACGGGCATCAAGCCTAATTATTCACTAAACCCAGTGTCATGACATAGCCATAAAAAATGCGTCAGCAAAAGTAAATATTTAAACTGTAACTTTGATCAATACCAGTTATTAAATGCGATTAGATTATGGGAGTTAAGTCTAGACCCCACGTCTCTCGGTCTGTTCCTGTGTATTAAAACTGCACAATAAAGAGCTTATTTTCGGATTAACTCATATTTTATCAGTTGATCGATTTATGAAAGGTCTCTCTGTGTGTTTCCGCTATCCATATCTCAATGTCTCCAGAACAGAACACTTATTGTAATCTGTCACTATCATCACAATGAATTACTTCTCTCAAGATATTCAGATACCCCGTTTAAAAGAATTGCTGCAATAAATTGATTTTCATAAATATGAATTTATATAAGTTAGTGGATATTTAAATATTTAATTATCTATAAGAAACCCCAGATGTTTTAATTTGAGCGCGGCTACAAAATTCTGACAACGACGTGGTTGTGCCACCGCGAAATAAATATTCAAATGAGTGTTTAGTTATGGGTATCGCCTTTTTCACAATGAAACCTTACTTTGTTTTGAAACGTTTAGAAGCTGGCGAAATACACATAATGTTTGTTTGGTGGAGTCAGCCGAGGTGGACTTTTACCTCCCTTGTTATATATTGTAACTTGCAGGCAGTTATTTTCATTCTAAACAAGAGCACACGAGTGAATACACAATGTCGCTCTGTCGGTTACATGCGGAGCTCTCTTTCATGTACAGTAAACTCCCACTATACCGGACATTCTGGACAAACACTGTCGGTGACGGTCACATGTAAACACATTACATTACCCTGGACCCATGATACATTTATCCGGGTGTTTCTTAATACCAGGATTTCAGTGTGGATGGTACCGTCCGGATTAACGGGGCTGCATTGTAACTAACTGATTTTTTTAAAACAATCATCAGGAAATGTGAGTAATATGTTATTTTATGCAGTATTATTACAAATAATCTTGAGTGAGTGAGTTGGGTTTAACTCCGCAGTTTTATCGCGGCGTGTCAGCTAAATGTGGGCGGAAAGCCCGAAGTGATGCAGGTCTCTGAACAAATATCTTGAATACATAGAGACCAAATTAGTAAGCGAGAGTAAGGAGAGAAAATGAGAAAATAAGAGCGTAATGTTTGAAGAGATAATTGTAAACACATTTGGATGAGGTGAAGAAAATGTGACAATCAGGATCGCACTACGCTTATTTGTCATCAAATGATTAATACATCTAAGTCCGTTTCAATTGTTTGTTTGTTTGTTGTTTAACGCCGCACTCAGCAATATTCCAGCTATATGACGGCGGTCTGTGAGTAATCGAGTCTGGAACAGACAATCCAGTGATTGACAACATGAGCATCGATCCAAGCGATTGGGATCGATGACATGCATCAACCAAGTCAAGGAGCTGCCTGTGAGGCGCTAGAAGGTTAAAAGTCACGTCACCATCTTATCCTGCCGGGAAACAATTCACTGCTTGGTGAACAGAGGCATACGTCTTCTTTTATTTATATCGGGTTTTAAATTATTATTTTTTTTATTCATAAGACAATGTAATACAGAAATGGTTGACCTCGCTTAGTGGAGATTAAATTGAAAAACAAACACATGAAATATAAAGAGGTAGAAACCAGTGGAGTTGAGTGGACATAGGAAAGTGGATAAATGGAGACTAACGAAGACTTGATGATTGACATTCGATATATTCCCATTTGCTATTAAATTTTGTGCTGTCTTTTTCAAAAATGTATTTTTTTAAGATACAACTTTATTGTTTTTGTAAGATGCGTCATATGCTTTGTTTGTTTGTTTGTTTGTTTGTTGTTTAACGCCGCCCTCAGCAATATTCCAGCTATATGACGGCGGTCCGTAAGTAATCGAGTCTGGACCAGACAATCCAGTGATTGACAACATGAGCATCGATCCACGCAATTGGTATCGATGACATGCATCAACCAAGTCAGTGAACCTGACCACCCGATCCCGTTAGTCGCCTCTTATGACAAGCATAGTCGCTTGCGTCATATGCAAGTCAGTAAATTATATCTGGAATTCTTTACGTATTGTCTTATGATAAGAAAGGGAAAATTCCATCTTTGAGATTTCCAGGCATAAAGGATCTAATATCTATGACTAGATGAGTTCCTGTTTTATTTTTAAACCATCTTTCAGTCTGTGAGATCAGTTCTTTTGGTTAAACACATAAAATGAAATGGTGTTCAAGAGATTCACTCTCTCTGTTGCAAAAATACAAACTGGAATCTTCATTTTTTGCTTTCAAACAAAGAGGAGTTTGTTGCTTATATTCGATGGGTTAAATCATATTGAAAGTTTCTTGTCTTATATTTTTCAATCGTATTATCATATATCAATGTAAAAAATGTATCTAAGTAATCGCTGGCTATAAGTTTCCTCAGCTTTTTTCCTTTTTTGTATTGAGGATATAAAGAGGTTCACCCAGAGTGTCCGTTACGTGTATATGTTACAGTCAATGTGTAAAATGTAATTGACTTTGGTAATTTACAAATGCCTAAATATTTCCGTCATTTTACAAATTAACTGAAATATTTGTCCATTTATTGGACATATTGACTAAAACTTATTAATATAATCAAAAGGGATTAAAAACATCCCAATAGACTAATTATTCAAGGATTAGAAGCACACAAATATCAAATACATTGATTTTCGTTTTGATTTAATCACATCCTTTCCAGTCACTTGCTGATGAAATTCGGCATTAAAATGTTTAGAATTTGTTATCATAAAAAAAATGGAAAAATAACGGAAAAATTACTGAAATGTTCGGTAATTTTACACATCGACTGATCTGACACAATAACTGTAACATATATGTGAGTATACAATCCACAGTTTTAAGAATAGCACTTTATAATGCAATCGAAAGTCTTTAAATCTCCAGTGTTAGAAACAATATCCCTAACCTACTTTAAACATTATCTGTACAATTTTACAAGAAATCCTATTTCGTTGTATGGAACAAAGTTCAATGTAGGTAAACTCAAACATTCCTGAACAGTTTGCGTTCCGTTTCGTTTGAGACTAATGTAACTTTTGACGACATCTTTCCAAAACCAGAGGCATATTTCAACAAAGTCGCTTTTTTTCAAGTTCCTGGATGAATATGTTTTGTACTCTGCTGGGAAGACGTTATCTTATATAACCACGGACCCAAATAATTTAGGTCCGTGATATAACCTGTGCCACTTTCTTCATACATTTATCTGACTCGCCGTGATATGACTGATGTATGTTTAAATCGGCGTTGGATCGCTCACCCATCCAGTCATTCACAGTTGACGTAAGGTAACGTTCTATCACACCTTCAGTACCAACACGTGGATAGTCAAGCGGGTCACCTTTTACATCCCCCAAGCGCGTGCTCAGCAAAAGATGAAGTGAGGCGTGACCGGTTCTCTGTTGACGAACCAAGCCAGATTTACGCATCTGTTGAAGACAGATCCCCAGTCTAACGGCATTCTGCTGACGTACATTCATGACACAGTAAAAAACCGGTCAAACGCTAATGACTGTTCACGGGTCATCAACCTTGGACACATGCTTCATCACGCACAGGCTTCACGCTCTCTGTCAAAGGAAAGGTTTTCAAAAGTGAGAGTCGTTTAATCTAGACAGGACAGGATCATTAGCAGTGTATTTACATACCTCCCATTGACCCCTATTGTTCCGGGTGGAGGGAGATAATGAGGGATCGAGAGGTCACCCTCACAGGAGAACGCGAGGCCAAATGTCAGAAGCGGCTGTCAAGCTAACAGTAGAAGTATTGGTGTTTCTAAAGGCTAATTTGCTCTAATTGTTCTTCAGCATCAAACCCCACTGTAACGAGAGATCGAGTTGTTCAGGCACGCACACGTGTACCATGTCTTAAACGAAGCCCATGTTCCTTTACTTTGCCCCCTCTACGATGATATGAGAAACCTGGTTTAAAAAAATATCAGTTATGATATGATTTTAGAACTTTAAGTAATGATGAAACGTTATGTTTTGTTCTGCATAATTGTGATATATGTTATTTCAGTGCCAAAACCTGCCACCATTATTTTACATATTATAGACAGACAGACAGACATACAGACATGTTTTATTGCATTTCAGGCCACATGACCAAAGTACAAATAGTATTACAAATACTCTTAGAGTCACTACTACTCTCATATTGACTTATATTATGCATATAAATATTAATGAGGTTTTGCAAAAGAAAATACATTCGAGAAACTTAGTAAATGGAACTAAAATATTCATATCTTTTGAGGTACCCAAACTTTCAAGTGAGTAGTACTGGTTATTGTTTAATCTTGGTAGTAAATCCTTACACTTATCTCCATAGAACATGCATACATATAAAACATGTGCTTCATCTTCAACTGATCCACAATATTTACAAATAATCTTAGGATCACCTAAACGCAATATTCTTTTTCGGTAATATTGTATACCCAAATTATTACATCCAGATCTGAATTTAGTTAACAATCTTTTCTGTAAATATGATAGCTGCATAGATAAATATAGTTCACAATCTAACACAGATTTTTGCTTTTTAAATGTTATATATGGATAAGCTTTTACTGTGTACATATCTATAATTTTATGTTTGCATTTCTATAACATATTCTCTCATAACCCTTTTGAAGAGCGGCTTTGTGTGTAACTGGTTATGATGTAATCAAAGGCGAGACGTTAATAAACAATTGTCTGTCTGTCAACGGTAGTTTTGCCATCAATGCAACAATTTGCAGGATAAGGGCTACTTTCACTCGTATATATCATGAAAGAAATGTCTTACATGGAAGTTGCGTATGACAGATACAGCGAGTCAGCTTAATGTGGGAGGCAAGCCTGAAGTAATGCAGGTCTCAGACGTTTACCACTTTCTTGAAACCCACGAGCAGGGTGAACCACAATCAGGTTTCTAGCGTGGTCAGTGAAACCTGTGTGTGGTTTCCAGTCGTGTTAAAGTCATCTGCTACAATCGAGATACGGTCATATGTTACAATCTAGGCACAAATCATATTTCTGGGATTATCAGCACCATGCATACCCGTGCTCGTGGGTTTCACCAAAGTGACAACGTCTGATACCTAATCACATCGGGCATTTCTCCAACAGCAAGCTGACACGCCATGATATAACTGGAATACTGTTCAAAGCGGCGCTAAACCCAACTCTCTCACTCACAAATGTACAGTAACGGTACTATCATGGTGCAGACATGGTACGGTCAAGTTCGGTACATCCATGGTACTGTCATGATACAGTCATGATACAGACATTATACAGTCATGATACAGTCATGATACAGTCACGGTACAGTCATGATACAGACATGATACAGTCATGATACAGTCATGATACAGTCACGGTACAGACATGATACAGTCATGATACAGACATGATACAGTCATGATACAATCACGGTACAGTCATGATACAGTCATGATACAGTCATGATACAGTCATGGTACAGTCATGGTACAGTTATGATACGGTCATGATACAGTCACGGTACAGTCATGATACAGTCATGATACAGTCATGATACAGTCATGATACAGTCATGATACAGACATGATACAGTCATGATACAGTCATGATACAGTCATAGTACAGTCATGGTACAGTTATGATACAGTCATGATACAGTCACGGTACAGTCATGATACAGTCATGATACAGTCACGGTACAGTCATGATACAGTCATGATACAGTCATGATACAGTCATGATACAGTAATTGTACAGTCATGATACAGTCATGGTACAGTCATGATACAGTCATGGTACAGTCATGATACAGACACGGTTCTTTCATGATACAATCATGGTACACTCAAACTGCCAAACCAAGGCCCCCTTCAATGACTTCATTGTATCCAACAGTCCCTGTGTGTTGTGTGGGTGTATTCAACGGGAGGGGGTCCATGTCGGTGTATGTACAGTACAACATGTAGGGTTCACATCTCATGCAACTGTATTGCTCTCTGGTCCAGTGGTTTGCAGCCGCATGTCAGCGTTGATGATAATCTTTCACATGTTCACAGACAACCGTTTCTCTTACCCGAACATGACTCCTTCAATAATCAAGTTAATCTAGACACTCGGCGCCACCTCCGTTTCTCAAGTCGCACAGCGCCGCCATGAGCTGCGTTCATAAAGAAGATGTCAGTTGGCCGGAGATATAGACCGTCTCTGATGTATGACTGGGGGACTTTACACGTGCTCATAAAACCTCCTTCACGAAATATTACCCGCAATATGTCGCCCCGAAACAAATAAAAGTGTTGACTGGACATGTGCACTTGTTTGAAGATGTCAAGAAAGGAGTCAAATTGAAAACGTCAATCATAACAAAAACTTATTGTTACTGATGCAGGAAGACACATCTTGATTGTCCTGTTTGTGTTCATCCACACTGACGAATCTCCGGAATATATCGTTATAATGTTTGTTCTCAATTCGCGTTTTACAGCCGCATCGAGCGGTACAAGAACTGGGCTGTATTTGCATGGGGCGTTACAAGTATTCGACGTTTGTAGTCCTGGACGTTACCAGTTACGTTATGGACTTGGGGAATAAACAGTATCGCTTGTTGCCAGTATTCGACGTAGTATTGGCCTCTTACGTTAGTATTTGACGTTTCTGGTATTGGGCGTAGAAAGATACTATTGATGCATAATAACACTGTTCGTCACCAGCACTGGACTTCTCTAGTAGGGGGCGTCACTGGTATTGGACGTCTCTAGAAGTGGGCGTTACTCGTTTTGGACGTCTCTAGTAGTGGGCGTTACTCGTTTTGGACGTCTCTAGTAGTGGGCGTTACTAGTATTGGACGTCTCTAGTAGTGGGCGTTACTCGTTTTCGACGTCTCTAGTAGTGGGCGTTACTCGTTTTCGACGTCTCTAGAACTGGGCGTTACTCGTTTTCGACGTCTCTAGTAGTGGGCGTTACTAGTATTGGACGTCTCTAGTAGTGGGCGTTACTCGTTTTGGACGTCTCTAGTAGTGGGCGTTACTCGTTTTGGACGTCTCTAGTAGTTTGCGTTACTAGTATTGGACGTCTCTAGTAGTGGGCGTTACTAGTTTTGGACGTCTCTAGTTGTGGGCGTAACTAGTTTTGGACGTCTTTTGTAGTGGGCGTGACTGGTATTGGGCTTCTCTGGTAGTGGGCGTTACTAGTATTGGGCTTCTCTGGTAGTGGGGGTTTCTGGTATTGGGCTTCTCTGGTAGTGGGCGTGACTGGTATTGGGCTTCTCTGGTAGTGGGCGTGACTGGTATTGGGCTTCTCTGGTAGTGGGCGTGACTGGTATTGGGCTTCTCTGGTAGTGGGCGTTACTAGTATTGGGCTTCTCTGGTAGTGGGCGTTACTAGTATTGGACGTCTCTAGTAGTGGGCGTTACTAGTTTTTGACGTCTCTAGTTGTGGGCGTAACTAGTTTTGGACGTCTTTTGTAGTGGGCGTGACTGGTATTGGGCTTCTCTGGTAGTGGGCGTTACTAGTATTGGGCTTCTCTGGTAGTGGGCGTTTCTGGTATTGGGCTTCTCTGGTAGTGGGCGTGACTGGTATTGGGCTTCTCTGGTAGTGGGCGTGACTGGTATTGGGCTTCTCTGGTAGTGGGCGTGACTGGTATTGGGCTTCTCTGGTAGTGGGCGTGACTGGTATTGGGCTTCTCTGGTAGTGGGCGTGACTGGTATTGGGCTTCTCTGGTAGTGGGCGTTACTAGTATTGGGCTTCTCTGGTAGTGGGCGTTACTAGTATTGGACGTCTCTAGTAGTGGGCGTTACTAGTTTTTGACGTCTCTAGTTGTGGGCGTAACTAGTTTTGGACGTCTTTTGTAGTGGGCGTGACTGGTATTGGGCTTCTCTGGTAGTGGGCGTGACTGGTATTGGGCTTCTCTGGTAGTGGGCGTGACTGGTATTGGGCTTCTCTAGCAGTGGGCGTTTCTGGTATTTGTTTTCTCTAGTACTGGGCGCTACCTCACGCGCTACTATTTCACGTTTCTGTCAGTGGACATTTTCAAACATCTGAGGCAACCAGTATTTGGTATGTGTCAGTTAAGCCTATGTTGAAGTCTATATTGTTGAGTAAGTTATTAGTAAGTATTGCTAATATTGTCGGCAGTAGAAAAAAACTTTATATGTAGTGGTTGTTGGTGGCAGCAAATGACTGAAACGCTAGTAAAATGTCGAGTGCTTTTGTAGCCAAATCTCAACAACAGTGATAAGATTTACCGTCCCTTGTTGTTGTAAACACACATTGCAGGCTTGTTCGTTCGAAAAGTTTCGGGTTAGGGCAGTTTCTAAAAGTCTGGCTGTACCGAAATAACGGCAATTCGACACTTGCGTCTCATCTACTTGCCAACTGGACATCTGTTTGAATTCTTGCCAGCTCCCAACACACTTCCGGAATCAATAACGGAGACAGGCCATGTTTCAAGACATTCCACAGTGACAGGATTCTGAACATCGTGAGTGAACTTACATTAATTCTAGGACCTGTTACCTATTGCTGCTGCCACCCATTTGACCCATTGTATTGCCTGATGTGATTGTAAACCTAAAGATGTATGTGTCAGTATAATATATTGATTATATATTGATCTCGTGTGATTATATAATGATTTCACAATTTAGTTATCTGCGAAGCATTTCTGGGTTAACGTTTGCGTTTCAATTTGTAATAATATTCCTTATCATGCAAAACAATTTATATTTACATGATACCTAGTGTGCAAGTAAAGACTGTTGTTTTGTTGACAGATACTAATCAGGGGAATCTGGGACACAAACCCGGATCAGCGTATCCTGCATGTAAGGGAAGTAACTGGTTACAGCGTCGAAGACGTGATTGTGTTTTTGAACAAATGCATTGGAGAAAAGCCTTTTTGGCAGTTGGTTTAGCCTGTTCAGGTGTTCTGATCTGTGTTCTGATGGTATAGTGTACTACGAGAACTGCTTTCGAGATTTAACAAGGCCCCAGAACTCTGAATTATGATACGGTCAGTTGATACGTGCAGTGTTTTAAGGAACTTATTTTGTATGTAAAATTATAAGGAATCTCAGGATCAAGTCGTATTTTTGGAATAATAATGATGCAATCACATTTGTTGAATAATATTCCATTCACATTCGTTAAATTTTAAAAATCCAATTATTGTTCCTGAATTATAAAGATTATATATTTGTATAATTTTACAAATCCAATCATATGTCCTGCATTATAAGGAGCCAATTATATCGTTGTTAAATTATAAAAATCCAATCGTCTTGCAAAATTATATGGGATATTTTAAATTTTCAGAAACATATATATAAGGATCATATATCAAAAGGGCCAATCCAAATGCTACATTGTATTTCAGAGAATAGTACCATTAGAATCTTAACAGTTTTTTTTATGTTATTTCCTATACTTTGGTAACACACTCGTGTTAATATCAAAGAAATTTAAAATGCACTTAGCCAAAAATAAATTAAAAAGACTTTTTAAAAATACGTAGCTTTTATTTCGCGATACAGCATAATGCACACAATTCCTGAACTAGGTGTTTTCAAAGAGGCAAGTTGTATATTTTTTTAACATAATTCGAAGCCTGTTCAGACCCAGGTCTTACTGTTCAAGAATCTATCACGGCTTGTTAACAATCCTTTATTGTATAGAACGACATATGTGACAAGAAGGCAAGGGTATCGGCCTATCTTATTTCCATTTAATTGGCTAGCTTATGAAATGTACATTCTATCACATCCCACATCATGAAAAGCAGATAGCATGCACATGACACGACATTCGGATTGCATTCAGAGGTTCATCATCTTAAGCAAACAAAACATATGACGTTGTGCGCCGGGATCGCCGTTCTTCGCCACCCAAGCCCAGGCCCACTCCAACTCTGACTGGTTCCGCCTAGTTAGCGCCCGAGCGTTACCTCGGCCTTCCCCTGTGGCCCATTATGCGAGAAATGCACATCTACATTCATATTTCACCGTCAATTAAAGCAGCTACTGTTTGGGTCACGCAATGATATTGAGGTAAAGTTTCCGGAGAAAAACGCCACGACAACGTTACCAATATTCGTGCTCTTCACAGTCCCGTTGTTGTTCTCGCGAGACCTGCTGGCGACACGGGAGATGATGATAATATGACTTTGAAATACTTCATCTGGGGTTGTAGGTGTCATTGGGTGTTGTTACCCATTGAGTTGCTGCGGCTATGAACACCAGTTATAAATACATGAAAAAAATTCCTTTTGGTTACCCTCCACTTACGATCTTTAAAAGATGTTATTTATTTAGACGTAAACCTTCTCGCCCGCCGCGATATTGCTGGAATATTGCTAAAAGCGGCGTAAAACTAAACTCACCAACTCACCCACTCTCCAGATGGGGAATAATTGGCATTCAACGTAACCATGTATTTGCGTTACAGTGTGATTTGTTTCTTTGTTGTGCAACACCGCACTCAGCAATATTCCAGCTTATGACGGAGGTCTGTAAATAATCAAATCTGGACCAGACAATCCAGTTGGCGTCATGAGCAAGGATCTTCGAATTTGGGATACGATGACGTCCATCAACCACGTGAACGAGACTGAAACCCGATCCCGTTTCTCGCCTCTTACGACATAGTAACCTTTATGACAAGTATAGTAACCTCTTATGACAAGCATAGTAACCTCTAATGACAAGCATAGTAACCTCTTATGACAAGCATATTAACCTCTTATGACAAGCATAGTAACCTCTTATGACAAGCATATTAACCTCTTATGACAAGCATAGTAACCTCTTATGACAAGCATAGTAACCTCTTATGACAAGCATATTAACCTCTTATGACAAGCATATTAACCTCTTATGACAAGCATATTAACCTCTTATGACAAGCATAGTAACCTCTTATGACAAGCATAGTAACCTCTTATGACAAGCATATTAACCTCTTATGACAAGCATAGTAACCTCTTATGACAAGCATATTAACGTCTTATGACAAGCATAGTAACCTCTTATGACAAGCATATTAACCTCTTATGACAAGCATAGTAACCTCTTATGACAAGTATAGTAACCTCTTATGACAAGCATAGTAACCTCTTATGACAAGCATAGTAACCTCTTATGACAAGCATAGTAACCTCTTATGACAAGCATGTGTATTCAAGACCTGCCACGGGTCCCTTCCAGTATGAAGGATGTTTTGTCAGGGTGAAGCATGTTGTACGTTAGTCTGCTTTTCGTTGGGGACCAACCAGAGAATGGGCAGTTGCCATTATCTGCCGAAACAGATTTCATTGGGAGTAAAAGGCAACAAAAGATGACATGAAATGTATGTCTTGATAAAGTGACAAAAACAGTCTGTACGTCTCCAAAATACATTCATTACACAAACAGTCTTGACGTCATCATCCTCGTCATCACAAACCCTAGAGAATACATTATAAAAGGAGACCGGATCAAGTCTAGAATTAATGGGCAAGTCTAGATTGCCTTAGCTCTAGGCCTGAAATTTAGCATTGTTCTGGGTTCCATTTGGAGTTTGTTTTTATTTTGTAGATACTTATTTTTGAATGACATAACTTTATTTCTGGGACTAAATGCCATTCGATCACCCTTCTATCCCAGACACCCCTTCCCCCAATCACTGCCTGTTGAGTGTATTGAGGCACATAACCCCAAATCTTTGTCCTGACATCATTTTGAAAAACCCTGTTCCCAGTCCCGTAAAGATTCCGGGGTAAATAAACAAACAACCCTATTCCCCAAAACATACCTTCAACATGTACATGTTAGATCTATCTGTGGTCCTTTACAATAAAAATTCTACACGTTCTTCCAGCGAAACATACCACAGTGAAGGGAAACATATAGAGCCATCCTTAAAAGCCCAGTTGAGGTTTTGTCACGTCCGTCTTAGACAGGACAACAATAGGACCCATAAAAAATCCCCAGATCCTTTCTGTAATTCAATATTACGGGATTGTTTCTGCGCACTGTCACACTATTTATACGGACATTATAGACAAGATCCTTGCGCGACAGACTGATACACAACCATATATACCGTCTATTCATATACCATCTAGTCATTTTTTTTATTTTACATTTAGAAACACAACGCCCAAAACCGAAAGCTTTCAAATTTAATTTTCGACAGAGCGTAAAACTTTTGAGTGTCCGGTGACGTATCAGCTGAGCTACTTAGCTGCTGATTTATGTCATTGGACTGCTCTTTCCCACGGTGATGCGCAGCCGCCGGGCATAGGGGCTGCCACCTGGATCATGGGATAAATTTATAGGCAGGTGAAAACAGACAAGTATTGTTTTCCAAGAGTCAAGTATACACCACATATCGTGTGTGAGGAACTTACGAGGTTAGACTGATACTTATATTGGCCTCTGATCTTCCCAAAGGAAGTTACAGGTTCCTTTGAGGGGTTAGGTATTGAACATTACAAAACATCTTCGAGGCTATCACACCGATATTCGCAAAGTCTCGCTAGTTCTCGTCAGTTAAGACTGTACCGCGGCATCAGTGTGCGGTGCGCCAGTGCTCGCAGTCGCAATATCTGTGGAGGGTTGTTTTCTTCAGCCGTTCAAGGATAGCGGAGGACACCAGAGGACATTGTCTGGAGTCGAACTCATGTCTTTGGCATGACAAACGAACGCTTTAACCACGAGGCTACCCAACCACCCCGTGCGACCCGAGGTACATGGCTGCCAGACCATGACTCAGATGAGTTTCGAACACACGAACAACACACTGATTTCACATTCACTTCCCAATAATGACGTCTCAGTAAAGTTGCGTGCCAGGTTCGTCAGGTTTCTAGTACTATAACTGCCTCCGTGGTCTAGTGGTAGAGCGTCCGCCCGGAGAGCGGAAGGCCCGGGGTTCGATGCCCGGCCGCGTCCTACCAAAAGACGTTAAAAGATGGTACTTGTTACCCTGTCTGGCGCTCGGCATTAAGGGGGTAAAACAAGGACTGGTCGGCTCGGGGTCAGCATACTGTGTCTGAGTGGGGTATTCATGTTAAACTGCAGCATGGTATCTCAGTGGGCTAGCACTATAAGTCGGCATCAGTCCGGACCAGTACACGCAGCCACACACACACACACGTGCATGCTCGTCGCTATATAAGTGCAATAATCTTGGACGTGACGTTTCACCTCACCTCACCTCACCTCTAGTACTATTCCTGTGCTTGTCGGCTTCACAAAAGTGGTAAACCTCGGAGACCTGCATCATTTCGGGGGTACCAAAGTAGCTTTGTTTCCACGCCGTGAACTTGCTGGACTGTTGCTTAACCGGCGTAAAACCACATTCACGCACTCACTTACTCACTCTAACAATGACCCCTGTGTCAACTATTGATTTACAAGAAAAACACAAAACACTTGTGACTTTCTCACGAGATCTGTCATGTTCGTGAATATATCAAATACTCAGCCTCTGTTTCATCCAAACAACAAACATGAGTTTCAAAAAAACGTGTAGAAAATTGAATAGTCTGATACACTAGCAGGGAAAGGCAAGAAGAGGGGTTATATAGACAACCCAGTAAGCGGATTAAAACACTTGAAAATACCGTCACGAAACGTGCGTTAGTGCTTAGATATCTTACACTATCTGTTCAAACAGCAGGTGCCCATCTTATAATAAAGACCTATTGTGGGGTCTTTCCTTTGGTGAATTTGGGGAACGAATTTATGTTGACATTAGCTGTGAGTGTTTGTTAGTATCGTATTTAGAATAGAAGATACACTTTGTCGTTTATCTTCTTTAAAATCGCCGGAAGTCCGACAAACCCTCCTTGTCAAAGACTGTATTATGTAATTGGCTTGTTCAGCAAGGAATGTCTCCAAGGCGGTGACAGGGGAACCACGCCCGTGATGCTTGATCCCCGCGTCTGTACACAAGCGAGGTCAGTCAAAAATTGGCCACCTGTTCCGACGCCGAATTAAATATTCCGGAATTCAGTATATTTGCCTTTCATACCATATCGTGCAACTTTCAGAGTTTCTCTTCCCCATCAGTTGTATATTGTGTAGCAGATCCGAAGAAGCAGGCTGGGGAGATGGATGTGTGTGTGTGTGTGTGTGTGCGTGTGTGTGCGTGCGTGTGTGTGCGTGTGTGTGCGTGTGTGTGTGCGTTTGTGTGGAGCATGTCCATTCGTATGTCCCATGTCATCAATAGAACTTATTCAGAATCTGCACCAGAGACACATCGACACACACCGACACGCGCCAATCGCGATGAAGTTGGACATGCAACGGCACACACCAACACACATCGACATTCACCGACACACATCGACACACACCGACACACATCGACACACACCGACATACACCGACACACATCGACACACACCGACACGCGCCAATCGCGATGAATTTGGACATGCAACGGCACACACCGACACACATCGACATACACCGAAACACATCAACACACACCGACATACACTGACACACACCGACACGCGCCGACACACACCGACACACATCGACATACACTGACACACACCGACATACACTGACACACACCGACACGCGCCAACACACACCGACACACATCGACATACACTGACACACACCGACATACACTGACACACACAGACATACACTGACACACACCGACACGCGCCAACACACACCGACACACATCGACATACACTGACACACACCGACATACACTGACACACACAGACATACACTGACACACACCGACACACGTCAATCGTGATGTTCCTGGACAAGCAGCGGCACACACCGACAAACCAAGTCAATCTTGTTGGCGTCGACCGTGGTGGTATCAGTTACGGAAGTTCAAGGAAGACAATCGCCAGACTGGAGGACTTTCCTCACTCGAGTGAATCACGTCACCAGGACACATCCTTGTACGATCCCGCCAATGAGAAATACTCAAACTAGTTATTATTGTTGTAACAGCAGAGACAACATAGACTGAAACAGTGTCTATTTCACTTATTTTATTATGTTATCAAAATAAGGTAAAACAGTTCTGACCTGACCTAACCTGAAGCAATCAAGCAAACTTTCAAAAACATTATCATCGGGACACAAGCGACTTGGGATAAAATATACCTCAGATTTGTAAAACTTATTTAAAAATAATTACTGGGAACAGAGACTGTTTCCAGTCTAGATCGATAGGAAACACGGAACATGTTAACCAATTATATCTCTGGTTAAACATGACACAGCTGTGCATTGATGATTAAAAATCAAAGTTTTCCTTCCACAATTATAAAAGGGGGCAAATGTGGACCTCACCTGTTGCCCTTTCATGACGACTCTTCCTCTG
The DNA here is from genome assembly GCF_023055435.1 of Haliotis rufescens. Classification (NCBI taxonomy): domain Eukaryota; kingdom Metazoa; phylum Mollusca; class Gastropoda; order Lepetellida; family Haliotidae; genus Haliotis; species Haliotis rufescens. Next base: position 2,574,512 of record NW_025963813.1, read on the forward strand.
CAACAAAGCTCTTGGCTGTGTCGGATGTTTTATAATTTATGTTTTATGTCTTATTTGCATGTATTGAAACGAGCCTTCTGGGCGTTTAAATATATCGAGAAGATATCGGTGTTATCTCCAATACAGGGCTTTAAACGTAAATAGTGAATTATTTTGACTGATATAGATGTATGTTTGTATATACGCGTGAGTGATTATACCAGATATTAGCAATTTATATACATTAAACTACGGTTATTACGAACTCATAGGGACCACTTATTTTTGTTCGTAATAACCGTAGTTCGTTATAAGCATATATACAACATATACACAACAAATGGCCGGGACTAAAAAATAGTTCGTTATATCGGTCAGTTCGTTATAAGCGTGTTCGTTATAAACGTAGTTTACTGTATACTGAGATTGTAAAACTAATGTTTAAGTAACATAATATCTTACAGTTATAGATGCCAGACACTTCAAGATGCTAAACGGAACATTTTTTGCATGTTTCAGTATCTTAAACGGAACAAATGTTTTGCGTACGTCATCTGAACCCGTTTAGGATCTAAACTCATGAAATGGTATAATAGTTCACTAGTCCCAGAATATCTCCAAACGCGAAATATGTTCAGGATACAGACATATTTAAACCCAAACAATTTCAGTTTCAGGGATGTTCATAATCTGTTCGACGTTGTGCTTATAAGTTGGATTAAAACGAACCGCCTTATGGGGGTAGTGGATAGAGCGTATGCCCGAAGAGCGGTGGTTCGATTCCCGGTCGCGTCATACCAAAATACGTTAAAAGATGGTACTTGTTGTTACCCGGCTTATCGCTCGGCATTAAGGGTTTAAAACAAGGACTGGTTGGCTCGGAGTCTGGCTACAAGCAGCAACACACAAAATGTGGGGAATGTACTTAATATTAGCGACAGCGACGTTTATCAAGTTTGTGAATTGCAAGAGTGAAGATACAATATGACGTCACCGCGTCTGGGATTAGAACACGAGACGAGCGGATGTGAGTGAGTGAGTTTGGTTCAACGCCGCATTTAACAATATTCCAGTTATATCGCGGCGTGCCAGCTTAATGTGGGAGGAAAGCCCGAAGTGATGCAGGTCTCAGACGTTTACCACTTCGGTTAAACCCACGAGCACGGGTATGGTGCTGATAAACCTAGAAACATAATCGGGGCGAACCGGGATTCGAACCCACAATCATAGGTTTCTGGCGTGCCCAAGGGACGCAACTCTGCACAGCGAATCGCGGCACCTTAGACGACTGGGCCACCCGTGCCCCCCTAACGGATCAGAGCAGCTAACTTTGTAAGATGATCACTTAAATTGGAGCTGGTTAAAAAATATTTTCATAGCATAAACTCGTGTGACCTCATTGACGTCATGGCGTAATAAAGTTCACCAACTATTTTTAGGCAAAAAACGTTTACATAGAAAAAGGCACAGCAGTCTAAGAATCTCTGAAAAAAAACAAATTTCTAAATAAATGTTTGGACACAAAAGCATATAAAGACAACTTCGCGATCAATGTCTTGATTTAAAAAAACATATTTCACATAAAACGTGTTGGTGATATAGCTGTGTAACTTCAAAACAAATTTACTTAGACAAACAAACGCAAAAGATAAGAAAGTAAACAACCCGAATGTAGAATGATTATGTTTGAAAGAATCTTGTCGAAACGCATGACACACGCCCAGGTATTCTTGAATATACCATGTGACAGATAACGAGATCACTAGCATGCGTCGGCGCATGCGTCATCAAACAGTCGTTTAAAACTATTTTTTACCTCCCTTTGTACATGCCAAACTGTTGATAGATTGTTGGAAGCTTGTATACATACAACTGTCTACTTATAATGATTCTGATAAATTTGCGATCACGTGACCAGTCTTCTGACATGCGCTGTCAAACGTGGCGTCCGTGCTCCCTTGCCTGAGACACAGGATGGTGGAGTTAGTGAACAGCACGCGACGAGTGAATCTCTCGACTGTGGGAAAACCACACCCCCCTCTCGCGAGATACCACGTGACATGTGATGTCACATATACCCGAGGCCTGCTGTGCGCTGACTGTGACGGAACGCTGTAAGAGCGAGCGATCATAAAACCTTCTGCCCTCGAGACCGTGGGAAAGGGTTATCGCGGCTTTCCTCTGACACAGAAAATATTACAGGGCATTCTCAACCAGCACGGTGACACAAGACGAAGAGCCCGCGACAGATCTTTACGACATATGCCGAAAAAAGACCTCCGTAATTATGTCGTTACTTGCATATAAAGTGTGCATTGGTCGCTATTTATTGTCCGGTAGAGACTTTTAAGATTCGTACAAAACAAAAGTTTGATTTGTGAACTGTGAGTTGTTATTTGTCATGCTGGTAATTGATAGCCGTGTTTCTGAAATAACAGTGAACGCTCAAACTTGCGAAATAAGGCCTTGTTAAACGCCACTCTCAGCAATAGTCAAGCACTATCACGGCAGCATGTAAACAATCTATTCTGGGTTAGACTAACTAGTGGTTGATAGCATGAGCACCAACAATCCACCTGATCCTCATTTTACAAAGCTGTGTCGGCATGAAGTCTGTGATCTTACACTGTTCAGCTGTAACTTAAGGTCAAGAAACACCCACCTGGTACGCCTTGCTGAAAGCATATGGTGATGAATTGAGGAGTGAGTGCGTTGGGTTTAACGCCGCTTTGAACAGTATTCCTATTGATGCAGGTCTTGGACGTTTATCGCTTTGGCGAAACCCACGAGCACGGGTATGGTGCTGACAAACCTTGACACGTAATCAGGGCGAACCGAGATTCGAACCCACGATCATAGGCTGCTGGCGCGGCCAAGGGACGCAACTCTGCACATTCTTTCCTCCCACATTTAGCTGGCACGCCGCGATATAACTAGAATACTGTTAAAAGCGGCGTTAAACCCAACTCACTCACTCACTAGTACGTGAGTAACGCCAAAGAAAGCCATATTAAAACAGCAGAAACGAGTCACGCAAAGGTACGGTAGAGTAGTACAGTGGTCAAATCCCGTATACACCACACCGAAAATTCCGGTTCGATTTGCCACATGGATAATTTCTTTGAAGTTCAGTTCGGTGATTGCTGGAATGTTGCTGACTGTGGCGTAAAACAGCATTCACTCACTCACTCGCACGAGAGTTAAAGTCTGACTGATGACAATCTTACCTGTGCATATCAAGAACATTAAATCATTCACGTGACATCAATATCACAATGATCTCCTTTTGTGGAGTAACCGACAAGGATATGATAATTATGATGATTACTCTTTATCAATCCTCATATTGCCAGACCCGTGAAGATCCGAGGTAGAATGGGTCTCCAGCAACCCATGCTTGCCGTAAAAGGCGACTAACGGGATCGGGTGGTCAGGCTTGCTGACTTGGTTGATGCATGTAATCGATCTCAATAGAGTGGATCGATACTCGTGATGTCAATCACTGGATTGTCTGGTCCAGACTCGATTATTTACAGACCGCTGTCATATAGCCAGAATATTGATGTGTGCGGTGTTAAACAACAACAACAAAAGAATCTTATTGCTAAGTTGCCAACTATCGTCAACATTAAGTCAGGAAGTGTCAGGCAAGGTGTCTCTAGAACAATTAATCATATCTCCAAGTTGCTCCCTATCGTCAAGTGTTCGAGAAGGCCACGGTAATAAGTCATGAAGTGTTCGACAAGGACACAGTAATAAGTCATGTAGTGTTCGACAAGGACATAGTGATAAGTCATGAAGTGTTCGACAAGGACATAGTAATAAGTCATGAAGTGTTCGACAAGGACATAGTTATGAGTCATGAAGTGTTTGACAAGGACATAGTAATAAGTTATGAAGTGTTCGACAAGGACATAGTTATAAGTCATGAAGTGTTCGACAAGGACATAGTTATGAGTCATGAAGTGTTCGACAAGGACATAGTAATAGGTCATGAAGTGTTCGACAAGGACATAGTAATAAGTCATGAAGTGTTCGACAAGGACATAGTTATGAGTCATGAAGTGTTTGACAAGGACATAGTAATAAGTCATGAAGTGTTCGACAAGGACATAGTTACAAGTCATGAAGTGTTCGACAAGGAGATAGTTATGAGTCATGAAGTGTTCGACAAGGACATAGTAATAAGTCATGAAGTGTTCGACAAGGCCATAGTAATGAGTCATGAAGTGTTCGACAAGGACATAGTTATGAGTCATGAAGTGTTCGACAAGGACATAGTAATAAGTCATGAAGTGTTCGACAAGGCCATAGTAATAAGTCATGAAGTGTTCGACAAGGACATAGTAATAAGTCATGAAGTGTTCGACAAGGACATAGTTATAAGTCATGAAGTGTTCGACAAGGACATAGTTATGAGTCATGAAGTGTTCGACGAGGACATAGTAATAAGTCATGAAGTGTTCGACAAGGCCATAGTAATGAGTCATGAAGTGTTCGACAAGGACATAGTTATGAGTCATGAAGTGTTCGACAAGGACATAGTAATAAGTCATGAAGTGTTCGACAAGGACATAGTAATAAGTCATGAAGTGTTCGACAAGGACATAGTAATAAGTCATTAAGTGTTCGACAAGGACATAGTAATAAGTCATGAAGTGTTCGACAAGGACATGGTCATTGTGATCATTCTCTTGAACAATTATGACATTGCCAAGTTACATATCCCATCTTGCACATTAAGTCATTTGTGTCACATCCCTTCAGTCAGGTATTCGTGGCCCCATATCCCCGCCACCCCTCCGCACAATGAATGTCGTATATTCACCCTGTGCTATGAAATTCTATACTGTTTTATTACTTCCCGTATTCGTTAACCAACAATAACAATCTACACGGCCAATGAAATAGACATTAGTCGCTGTTTCATGGCGCTTACGTTTTATCGCGTCTTCTTCTTGGGAACCTTCATCTAAAGTAACATCAAACGAAAAGTTTGAATAAAGCTGCGTGTCTTCTCTCAAGTAACATAAATGGCAACGTCGCCCCTCTCACTGCACCCACTTCCTTTCTGTCTCATGCCAATCTACGTTTCCCAAACGACAGGCAGTCATCACCCCAAAGCTCCGAACAGTGCCCTGGTGGGACACGTCACAGCGACACCTCCTTAGTGATTCAATACGCGGTCTTTTGAAAGCCAAATGTGTTGAGGATTTTAACGATCATTATTGTATGAAAACAACCCCTGGGTGGAGGTATTGCCGTGTCCACGCGGTGATTGCAGGGTAATTAGGAGACTCAGGGGGGCAGGATACACGGCCGTTAAGGATCAATGTCGAAACTCAGTAAGGGTTAAAAGGCACGTCGTTGTAATGAGTAGGTATTACTGCATATCTGTTTACGAGGCAAATGTTCAAGAACAGTTTCACGTACCCAATATTTCTTTGTGTATGTTCGTCATTTAACTTTAATCAATCTTTAACGTATCGATATACTAGTATCTACTATCTCTTTGGGCCATGTATCATTCTACTTATAATGACCACACTACCTGCCTGCCTGCCTGCCTGCCTGCCTACCTACCTGCCTACCAACCTACCTACCTACCACCTACCTGCCTGCCTGCCTGCCTGCCTGCCTACCTACCTACCACCTACCTGCCTGCCTGCCTGCCTGCCTGCCTGCCTGCCTACCTACCTACCTACCTACCTACCACCTACCTGCCTGCCTGCCTGCCTGCCTGCCTTCCTGCCTGCCTGCCTACCTACTCACCAAACTATCTATCTACCTATCTATCTTCCAATCTACCTTCCAACCTTACTATCTGTCTATCAATCCGCCCATCAATCTTCTGATCTCAAAGTGTACAACCTACTTTACAAGCTAAGTACCTACCAATCTACCTACCCATCTAGCAGTCTGCCTGTCTATTTACCAATGAATCTACCCCACCCATCTACCAATCAATCTCCTGACATAAAAGTACACTACCTATCGTCCTACCAATCCATCAAACCACCAACTTACTTAGCAGCCTACATATCTACCTACCAGTCTTCAATCTACCTATTTAATTATCTATATCATATCTATCGATGTCTAACTGTATATTTTATCGATCTTGCTATCTATCGATAAATGACAGTTTGATTGTATTCATATAACGATCTAGCAATCGACGAATTTAACATTCTTAATATTATGTCTGCCTGTCTTTGTTCGTATTGTATGTCACAATCAACACCCATCTCAGCTCCGTGACCGCTTCCAATGAAGAGAGCGTCTGTGGAAGGTAGAGAGAGGCGGGGACAGACAACATCCTTGTGGTGGAGTATGTTCTGGGTAGTGCTCCATTTCAAACCTTCCGTCACGTCGTCATCTGGGACACAAGGATCACGCATGCCCCATGTTGTCACCGGAACGCTGTACATGTGTTTTTAGGGTATGGATAGGGGCTGAGGTGGGGTGGCGGTTGGGGGTTGGGGTTGGGGGAGTGGTATGACGAGGGCAGGAGTGTCACAAACCTCCCCCCATTTATAACATACATTTGTTAACACGCAGCAGTAATTTTCTATCTGGTTCAAGGCGGGAGGGGGAGGGGGTTCTTTTTTTTCTTTTTTTTGAAGGAGAGGGTAGTAGGATGGCAGGGCCATAAGACTCGTTGACTTCGTCGCCCGCATCACAAACATGCCTTTACCCTCTGTTGTTGTGTAAATCTATAAAGGGGTTGAGGGGTGTTTTTTGTTGCTGTTTGCTTTCGTTGTTTGGGGTTGATATGGGAAGCGAGAGGGGATGGGGGTGGACGAGGTGACGGGGAATCAGTGACTTCTCCGCCCATACCACAAACATACATTTACCCCCAGCAGAGGGAAACCTCAAAATTGGTCCCTAGGTGCAGAGGGTTGAAGAGCGTCTTAACTGTTGTTTTCTTTCAGTTTTCATTTCTTGATGGGGTGGGTGGTGGGTGGGGTAGGATTAGATTGGGGGTTACAGGGCAGGGAATCAGTGACTTCTCCGCCCATACCACAAACAGACATCTACCCCCAGCTGTCGGTAACCCTATAAATTGCTCCCCACTTGAGAACATTCCCTTCTTAATGCCAGGATTCCCACCCCACCATGTAAGCAAATCGTTTAACTACGGGGTGGAGGGAGTTGGTTTTGTGTAGGTGAGGCTTGATAGATTACCGAAGCCGGCGATCAGTGCCAGTCTACGGTGGAAGTATTGTCTTGCAGGGAGGGGAATATCTGTGACTCACTAGTCTGCCCCAGCGTGTTTGGTCAATGGACATATTCACGAGTGATTGTCCTGCAGGAATGCGGGGGGCATAATAAAGAAACCGAGTCTTCAACAGACGTGTCTCGTACACTACATTCATTTCTTTTACACGTATTGACAAATGCATTTTTCATCCAGTTCCATGCAAATATGTTAATCATGACATATAATATGTTTGTGTGACTGCCGCCGCTACAGTATACAATATACCTACTTGACACGTATAATTCATATATGTATGCGATTAAAACTGAATTATACTATATCGTATGAGGATAACCTCGGACGCTAAGCTTCTGTCAGAGATAAAAATAGAGAAGCTGTTCTTTTTCATAGAAATATAGTGCCGGGCAAAAGAAAGTATACACTTTGAATTTGGATTTAGCCAAACAGTCGTCGAAACACTGCAAACTCAAGGTACAAAAACACAACTGTGATGCCCGTATAAAATACATCAACCATTTCTTGGTGGTTTAATAATCAGCCAAACTTCCTGTGATAGACTTGGTGTGCTATTGTTCTCCCATGGTGTGACTTGTGTATGTGTGTGTGAGTGTCTGTGTGGATGTGTGAGTGTGTCTGTGTGTGTGTCTGTGTGGGTGTGTGAGTGTGTCTGTGTGTGTGTGTGAGTGTGTGTGTGTGGGTGAGTGAGTGTGTCTGTGTGGGTGAGTGAGTGTGTGTGTGGTGAGTGAGTGTCTGTGCGGGTGTTTGAGTGTGTGTGTGGGGGTTGAGTGAGTGTGTCTGTATGGGTGGGTGAGTGTGCGTGGGTGAGTGAGTGTGTCTGTGTTGGTGAGTGAGTGTGTGTGTGAGTGAGTGTCTGTGTGTGGTGAGTGAGTGTGTCTGTTAGGGTGTGTGAGTGTGTCTGTGTGGGTGAATGAGTGTCTGTGTGGGTGTGTGAGTGAGTGTGTCTGTGTGGGTGAGTGAGTGAGTGTGCGTGAGTGTGTCTGTGTATGTGAGTGAGTGAGTGTGTGTGTGTGTGTGTGTGTGTGTGGTGTGTGAGTGTGTCTGTGTGTGTGTGTGTGCCTGTGAGGGTGAGTGAGTGTGTCTGTGTTGGTGAGTTAGTCTGTGTGTGGATGTGTGGATGTGTGAGTGTTTCTGTATGGGTGAGTGAGTGTGTCTGTATGGATTAATGAGTGTGTCTGTATGGGTGAATGAGTGTTTCTGCCTGGGTGAGTGAGTGTGTCTGTATGGGTGAATGAGTGTTTCTGTCTTGGTGAGTGTGTCTGTCTGTGTGGGTAAGTGTGTGTGTCTGTGTGGGTGGGTGAGTGTTTCTGTCTTGGTGAGTGTGTCTGTCAGTGTGGGTGAGTGAGTGTGTCTGTGTGGGTGTGTGAGTGTGTCTGTATGGGTGAATGAGTGTTTCTGTGTAGATGAGTGAGTGTTTCTGTGTGGGTGTGTGAGTGTGTCTGTGTGGGTGAGTGAGTGTGTTTGTGTGGGTGAATGAGTGTTTCTGTATGGATTAATGAGTGTGTCTGTCTGGGTGAATGAGTGTGTCTGTCTGGGTGAATGAGTGTTTCTGTATGGATTAATGAGTGTGTCTGTCTGGGTGAGTGAGTGTGTCTGTGTGGGTGAGTGAGTGTGTCTGTGTGGGTGAATGAGTGTTTCTGTATGGATTAATGAGTGTGTCTGTCTGGGTGAATGAGTGTGTCTGTCTGGGTGAATGAGTGTTTCTGTATGGATTAATGAGTGTGTCTGTCTGGGTGAGTGAGTGTTTCTGTGTGGGTGTGTGAGTGTGTCTGTGTGGGTGAGTGAGTGTGTTTGTGTGGGTGAATGAGTGTTTCTGTATGGATTAATGAGTGTGTCTGTCTGGGTGAATGAGTGTGTCTGTCTGGGTGAATGAGTGTTTCTGTATGGATTAATGAGTGTGTCTGTCTGGGTGAGTGAGTGTGTCTGTGTGGGTGAGTGAGTGTGTCTGTGTGGGTGAATGAGTGTTTCTGTGTAGATGAGTGAGTGTTTCTGTGTGGGTGTGTGAGTGTGTCTGTGTGGGTGAGTGAGTGTGTTTGTGTGGGTGAATGAGTGTTTCTGTATGGATTAATGAGTGTGTCTGTCTGGGTGAATGAGTGTGTCTGTCTGGGTGAATGAGTGTTTCTGTATGGATTAATGAGTGTGTCTGTCTGGGTGAGTGAGTGTGTCTGTGTGGGTGTGTGAGTGTGTCTGTATGGGTGAATGAGTGTTTCTGTGTAGATGAGTGAGTGTTTCTGTGTGGGTGTGTGAGTGTGTCTGTGTGGGTGAGTGAGTGTGTTTGTGTGGGTGAATGAGTGTTTCTGTATGGATTAATGAGTGTGTCTGTCTGGGTGAATGAGTGTGTCTGTCTGGGTGAATGAGTGTTTCTGTATGGATTAATGAGTGTGTCTGTCTGGGTGAGTGAGTGTGTCTGTGTGGGTGAATGAGTGTGTCTGTCTGGGTGAATGAGTGTGTCTGTCTGGGTGAATGAGTGTTTCTGTATGGATTAATGAGTGTGTCTGTCTGGGTGAGTGAGTGTGTCTCTGTGGGTGAATGAGTGTGTCTGTCTGGGTGAATGAGTGTGTCTGTCTGGGTGAATGAGTGTTTCTGTATGGATTAATGAGTGTGTCTGTCTGGGTGAGTGAGTGTGTCTGTGTGGGTGAATGAGTGTGTCTGTAGGGGTGAATGAGTGTGTCTGTCTGGGTGAATGAGTGTGTCTGTCTGGGTGAATGAGTGTGTCTGTCTGGGTGAATGAGTGTTTCTGTCTGGGTGAATGAGTGTTTCCGTGTGGGTGAGTGAGTGTGTCTTTGTGGGTAAGTGTGTGTCTGTAGGGGTGAATGAGTGTTTCTGTGTAGTTGAGTGAGTTGTTTTCGCCGCAATATCCTTACGATGTGCTTCATGTATTTATTTTGGAATCGAACGAGGGTCTTCGGCGTGACAATCAAAAGTTTTAACCGCGGAGCTACCCATCACCTCAGTGCATTTGGGCTTAGGCAGATTACTGACTCGGATGTTACTTTCAACAAATTTCTACGAGTCATTAATATTTTGGGCATGAACAGCGGGGAACTAAAAGTCTTTATCTTGTAACGAGTCCGGGTTCGATTCTCACGGTTACCCCTGAAGTGGTCTTAGTGTATCATCTCGTCTTAAGAGTTTGTAAGTCAAGAGGTTTAAGTGTTGGCTCGCCATGACGAAGTCTTGAGATCCATTTCCCTGCATGGGTACAAGGTGTGACACCATTAGTGGCGTAAAGCAAAACTCACTCAACACTGGCATGACATTTAAAATCTCGTAACACTTACCATCTTACATGTGTATTCTGTTCTAAACAACGACGACGTAGTTCAGATTACAAAAGACATGTCCAGGCCGTTTCCATCGTATTAATGCAGTTTTCCGTTCCACGACCGCATTGTGTAAATCCGTAGAAGAAGAGGTTCCTGGTACCCGTGGTGAATCCAGCCCGAGTAGATAAGTACTTGTAGATATCTGAAGATCCCGCAGTAGAATAGTGAGTGAATATGGTTTTACGCTTTTAGCAATATTCCAGCAATATCACGGCGGGGGACATCAGAAATGTGCTTCACACATTGTACCCATATCGGGAATCGAACCCGGGTCTTCGGCGTGACGAGCGAACGCTTTAAGCACTAGGCTGCGCCCCCGGAGTAGAATAGACCTCCATGCCAGTACTCGTTGTTGCCTGAGATCCGGAGTAGAATAAGTACCCGCAGATGTCTGAAGATGCCGGAGTAGAATAGGTTCCCATGCCAATACCCGCTAGTTGTCTGGAGATGCGGGGTAGAATAGATGCCCAGCACCTGTGGTTGTCGTAGTCGTCGTAATAAATGCGGTGTACTGTGACTTTGGGTGATGAATATTCCAAACTGTAGAAGCCATCACCCGGAAGGTGGTATTTCAAGCGTAACGGGATTCCCAGAGTATCAGGGTTACGGTACTATCGGAGTCCAGGACTAACGAGATTCCCAGAGTATCAGGGTTACGGTACTATCGGAGACTGGGACTAACGGGAATCCCAGAGTATCAATATTTCGGGACTATCGGAGCCAGAGTATCAACATTTCGGGACTATCGGAGCCAGAGTATCAACATTTCGGGACTATCGGAGCCAGAGTATCAACATTTCGGGACTATCGGAGCCAGAGTATCAACATTTCGGGACTATCGGGGACATAGTATCAACATTTCGGGACTATCGGAGCCAGAGTATCAGCATTTCGGGACTATCGGAGCCAGAGTATCAACATTTCGGGACTATCAGAGCCAGAGTATCAACATTTCGCGACTATCGGAGACATAGTATCAGCATTTCGGGACTATCGGAGCCAGAGTATCAACATTTCAAGACTATCGGATTCCGAATAACGGAATTACACGGCGAGAGTCAGAATCAAATGAATCCTCTATATTATATTAGTCAGATCCTTAGCCAGATACACAGCAACACAAGATGACGTTGATCTAATATCAACAACTGTAATGTTAGCATTCATTATATAAACTGCAGGCTAAACCACTCAACGACAATTACCTGATGGTTTGTATTACAAATGCAGTTAAAAAACTACTCAGACATTAATTTACATTTAGAAGTGGTTGTACGGGAATGTTTCTCAGTTGGATACCTTTTTATCATCATTATTGATCTTTTCAGGATGTGAAAACTTGGTCGGTGAGGTGAGCTCTGACACCTGTGCAGTCGTGGAGACCTGCGTGCGGCTATCACAGTGTCAGTGAGGGGCAGAGATTGATGGGCGTAAAACCAGGTAAACTCCACATTCCGAGAAGGATATTAGTCAGGTCGTCACCTGGAGGGGGGAGAAAGGAACATCCACTCAATCTAGAAATGCAATGTATCAAGTGTCAAAACACGGCCCGTGAGTCCATTCCCACGCTCTCGCTTCACACTCGCTGTCGTCCGTTGGGGGAGACGACTCAGGGTGCTCCCCGGGACAACAGTGCTCAGCACACGTGACCTCTTCTACACAACACACATATGTTAAGACTTATGTTAATGTTCACATTAACTCACAGGGAAACCTTCACATGCCACATGTTTTGATCACTTTCACATAAATACATGAGGCCGCGTTCGTATAAACACTCGTGGTCACTTTCACATAAAAACACGTGAACCCGTTCACATAAACACACACGAATACTTTCACATAAACACACATGACGACTGTCACATTAACACACCAGAGACCATGCGTACCTGCGTTCACATAAACACATACGAACACTTTCACATAGACACACACGAACACTTTCACATAAACACACACTAACACATTCACATAAACACACATAAATATTTTCACACAATTTCACATGAACACTTCCACAAACACATGAACAATTTCACATGAACACTTCCACAAACACATGAACCATTTCACATGAACACTTCCACAAACACATGAACCATTTCACATGAACACTTCCACAAACACATGAACCATTTCACATGAACACTTCCACAAACACATGAACAATTTCACATGAACACTTCCACAAACACATGAACAATTTCACATGAACACTTCCACAAACACATGAACAATTTCACATGAACACTTCCACAAACACATGAACAATTTCACATGAACACTTCCACAAAGGGGGGGCCTTACCATGGTGATCATGACCGCCTCTTCACTCTTCAAACCTCAGTGGGCGGGACCAAAAATGTATGAGTGAGTGTGTGTGTGAGTTGGATTTATTGCTGTTGTGGACAGTATTCCAGTTACATCACGGCATGTCAGCTTAATGTGTCTGAAAGCCAGAATTGATGCAGGTCTCAGACGTTTACCACTAAACACACGAGCACGGGAATGGTGCTGACAAACCTAGACACACAATCGGGAAGAACCTGGATTCGAACCCACTTTTCTAGGTTCCTGGGATGCAGCTCTGCGAATTGCGGCGTAGTAGACGACTGGGCCACTCGTGTTCCATGGGGACTAAGAGAGATCACTGGTTTAAAAGAATCCAATAAAATCTTAATGATTTTGTAACCTTCCAAAGAAATAAACTTGACATAATATGAAATCCTCCCTCTGCACCCTGTCATTATTGAAAGAACATATGATTAGAAATACGAATATTTTCTGTCTGGCCTAACAACGACTCCAGTGTCATCAGTATGTCAAAAAACATACGAGTATTGTCAGTAGGCGATCCTTTTGTACCAGGCCTAGGGTAGATCATTTCCTCCGAGGGATCGATCCTTTCTGACAAGTAGGCGACCCTTTCTGACCAGTGGTCGACCCTTTCTGACCAGTGGACGACCCTTTCTGACCAGTGGACGACCCTTTCTGACCATTGGACGACCCTTTCTGACCAGTGGACGACCCTTTCTGACCAGTGGACGACCCTTTCTTGCCAAGAATCTATGGAGCCTTGTTATAGTTTGACTGGACCCTTTCTTTCCAGGAGTCGATCTTCCTTACCAGGAGTCGACTTTTTCTTACCAGGGGTGGATCCTTATTAACTAGGATTAGACGTCGACTCTCTTTCTAGTCGACGCTTTCTTGCCAGGAATCGACTTTTCTTGTTAGCGGTCAATCAATAATTACCAGGGGTCGACCTTTTGGTTACAGGAACCTATGAGGTCTCCGTATAGTCTGGCTGTCACGGATTACGTGTGGTCGCTGCGCCAAAACACAACCAAAGCGAAATGTAAACAGCTTTTACTTTAAGTGACGTCAGCCAGTCTTACAAAGGGGTGTGGTTTTCCCACACTCGCTCGCTCGTGTCTAATTTGCATAAGTCTACTTGCGGCATAAAATTGACATGTCGCCTATCTCAGGTGGGCACCAGCTAGTGTCACGTGACCCAACGTCCTCGAGAGTGTGTGTGTAGGGAGGGGGGAGAGGGGGGAGGGGGCTAACAGGGAAATCAGTGACTTTTCCGTCTACACCACTGTCATGCATTTCATCCTCAGCCGTTGGTAACCAAGTAAACCTGTTAATTGTTCCCCGTGTCAGGGGTTAACGTGGGGGGTGGTGGTGGTGGGTGGTGGGTCCGGGCAGTGAGAGTCGACAGCGTCTACTGACCCTTGATTAACTATGCATAGGCAAGACTGGTTTCACTGACGAGGAAATGCGTACAGTCGTCAAGCTAGCAGTACATACCAACCCACTGCAGTTTACAGAGCAACAATGCCCCACGGTCTGATGCACATTTTCAGTTTAGACATAGCAGACATGATTAGCGAAGCTGAAGGAGTGTTTTATTGTATTATTCACTGTTACATTGATATACATACTAAAGTTTGAGCGAGCAGACAAACAAGTTTTATTTAAGTGTCTTTCACAGACTAACATCTAGTCTCTGAAATAAAAATATTTTTAAAAATAACAACAGTTGTTAAATTATATGAATAAAATATAATAAAAAGGAGCCAGGAGACTCTTCATTTAATGAAACTGCAGTAATCTAGACCTGCCAACTATTATAGACTTGGACTGTGTTGGATATATTTGTTTCAGGGTCTTGAATCCCGAGTCGCGGGCCCCTTTAAGTCCGCCTATTACTAAATTTAATTGTCTGACAGGCATCGTGGTCACTGATAAATAGAAATGTGTTTCAACACCATGATGAAGTAGGTATACCACGTGCACATATATGTTGAGGGGATATCAAGGTAGACATTCTCCGGGAATTTTAGATTGTCCAGTCTGGTCGGTGACTCCTTGGTGCGATACGATACAATACAACAAGCATACCATACAATGCCGTAAACAATGGGTGAGTGACTAGGTATGGGGTACACCAGGCGGGGTACACAAGTAACTGGCTTCACACATTGTACCCATACAGAGAATCAAAATCAGGCCTTCGGCGTGACGTACGAACACTTTACCTGACAGGCTACCCCACTGTCCGGTTAAATAACGATTGCAATAGGAAGATCTACAGGACTGGTGAAGACGAAGCACAATGACTGCGTTCCTTCTTCAACCGATTTGGGTCTAATAATGTCTATAATTTTACTAATTCGTTACGAATTCGTAATGTTCAGCATTATTGCTGCTGCTGCTGTTGTTGTTCGAAACCCTGGACATATTATACAAACAGACGTTTGTTGTTGCCCTGCCTGGCACCCGGCATGAAGGGGATGCCAGGACTGGCCGATGTCAGTACCTTGTGTCTGAGTGGGTGTCCACGGTAAACTGCGGGATGGAAAAAAAATAAAATATTTGAATGAATGGTTTACACCGTTTTCAGCTATAGTCGAGCAATAACACGGAGGGGGACACCAGAAATGGGCTTCACACATTGTACCCATGTTGGGAAGCGAACCCGGGCCTTCGGTGTGACGAGCGAACGCTTTAACCACTAGACTGCCCGACCGTCCTCGGGTCACAATAAAAGCAAATACCAGAGTGAGTGTTATGGCTTCGTGTAGTATCGCGTTCACAAAGTTCACCGCCACATTCAAGGAGTCATCGTCTTTGGGTAAAGGCATGGATCATATTAAAGAATATGTTTGTTCAGGGTTACAACATCCAAGGCCTTTGTGAAGCTTATTTCCAAATTTGACGCATCAGTGACAAAAGTGACTTCCTATGCAATTCCATATTTTGACTTGTACCATGTGTTCCCGAATGTTTTAGGTGAACAATTACTTGCCTTTGCATGTGTTTGTACCACCGGTGGTGGAATACAGGATATACATTCATGTATTCGCGAACACCCCAATCACTTATTTAAAAGTGATTGATAACCACAACGAAAGTAATGAAATAGTCTGAATCATACAATAGATTCTACTTTTGTCGCTTTTATTTACTCCCTGGAAAAGAGAAATACAGATGTGATGTAATTGTGAGTTCACCCCCGTCAGTTAAAACTTGGAGATGTACTGTTGGTGCTGCATATGCGGCATGTTGACAACGTATTACAGAGAAACATGCATCCTGGGATCATTTTAACGAATGTGACTCTTTTCGAAGAGACAGTGCCTGCCACACCTAAGCGTTAAACGTCTTCAACCGGCATCTCTCCATGCTTTCCGCACACGCTAAGCTGCTACGCACGACATGATATAACTGAAATACTGTTCAAAGCGACCACAAACAAAACCACTCATGTGAAACATAACCATTTGTGTCTGTCGGGGCTAGTAAACGCTGCTGGCCTCAGGAATATATCACCACGAAATGAAACGCACAACCTGCACCCACCTCTCAAAAACATTATTTCAGTAATCTATTTTAACATTGTTCTATCCGCCTCTTGAATTGTAGGTCGACTCTGCGCCTTGCTGTGAACTGTAGAATTACGTCCCGATAGGTCACGTGCACGTCCCCTGTTGGGAGGTACTCATTGATATAATGCATGTAATATCGCCTATCATACCCATATCAAACACATCACCATTGAAAAAACATTTCTTATCTGTTTCAATTTAGCCACCATGAAACAAGGGTGTATACTCTCTTTTGCCCGGCTGTTGAGTATGATTTGAATCCTATCCTTAGTATTATTATAAGATACTCCTTTCGCCCAGTAGTATGTTACGAGTACTGGAGATTTTTGTGTGACTTTAGCAATTTTCCGTCAGGCCATTATTTGTCTCTTCCCGCCATCGAATGATGGGCAAGTTTGACTTGCATGGACACTCTTAATCAGAAAGTTTGTTTTTCAAAGTAACTTAGATAACATTTAAAGCAAAACATTTAGAGTTTTGTAGACCCTGCTGAATAAGCCGGCAACAAAGCGACACGACCGTTGTTTGACTGGTGTCTGAAGAGCTATGTTTCTTTGTAAAGTTTGCAAACTGCAGTACGGTAAGTTACAGGCTTAACGCGAAACTGCTCCAGATTTTAAGAGATTTAAATTTCCAAAATAAACGGATAACACATTACTCTGTCTAAAAAGCAAACAGCACAACATGTGCCTTAGCACGAAAAACGAAAATAAATCTGTCTATCAGGCTACATAACAGTCATTATCTGTTCTGGGTCTTTAGGATTCCCGCACTGTTTCGGATTCTTCAAGATGGTATTTTGTCGATTTTCACCAAGTTAATGCTCATGGCGCTACAAACGTTGAAGCAGGTTATGCTACAGCAAAAAAACGTCGTGGCTTGGGGCGAGGGGTGTTGAATTTAGACTGGATATTACTGCTTGATTGGGCAGGTCCCCAGATGTGCCTTGAATGATGGGATAGTGAGAGCTTAAGTTCTCTTGGTAGATTGTATTCGAAAGATCGATGACCAAAGGTTTTCAAGCGGGTTTCTAGATGGGATTTTGTTTCGAAATTAGATTTCTTTTCAGCTACAACTACAAAACTAAATAGGATTAAAAACTGTAAGTATTTTGGCAGGTAAATTCTGGCAACAATTTGCAACGAATTGTCGGGGACAATTTATGTTTTTAGATAAAATCACTATAATATGTTTATGACGACAAGTCCAACCATTGTCAGGGCTGTGAGGCCCAGAACATGTTTTCAAATCATTGTTTCTTGTTTCCAGTCAACTCGTCGCGGATATTCACACTCGAACAAGGGTGGGTAACTCTACATACATTCTCCTGCCACAGCTACATGAATTCTTGTGACAAGTGAAGCTTAATTTGCATTCTCTGGACATTCCAATCACAAATGTCGTGTCATACGTTTATATTGCCCAACCCAAAGGACCGGAAGCATCGTGCAGTAACGACACGCCAAGGTCACACCTTCCCTCTCTTCTCGCGCGACTGTCGTACCAAGGGCAGGTAACCGAGATTACACGTGGTCACATACCATCGTCCTGACGACATGGTTCAAAAGAGAAAGTATTGAATTTCAAAGTAAATACGACAAAACGATTAGTACATATTACAATTATTTGCATTGTGATTCAGTTGAATTCATTTTAATTTTAGATTCTACAGGCAATTATTAATACAAACAAAAAATCTATGTTGAAAGGAGCACTGGACTTGGATTAACTGAGTTAAAGTTTAACTAGCTGCTGTCTCATTGTTCGTTAAATGCATGCCGACAAATGAATATTTTCTTTGAAGTGAGTTTGTCTGAAACTTGAGAGATAGACTAAAGAGAGTAAGCAATTGATTATTTGCTGTATGGTCGATGTGGTCTAACACGATCAGGCAAGTATTCTTTGAATGGATGCACAAGGAGAAGCTCCACCGTCTCGGTAATACGAGTAGAAGCCCCACCGTCTCGCTAATACGGGTAGAAGCCCCACCGTCTCGGTAATACGAGTAGAAGCCCCACCGTCTCGGTAATACGAGTAGAAGCCCCACCGTCTCGCTAATACGAGTAGGAGCCCCACCGTCTCGGTAATACGAGTAGAAGCCCCACCGTCTCGCTAATACGAGTAGAAGCCCCACCGTCTCGCTAATACGAGTAGAAGCCCCACCGTCTCGCTAATACGAGTAGGAGCCCCACCGTCTCGGTAATACGGGTAGAAGCCCCACCGTCTCGCTAATACGAGTAGAAGCCCCACCGTCTCGCTAATACGAGTAGAAGCCCCACCGTCTCGCTAATACGAGTAGAAGCCCCACCGTCTCGGTAATACGAGTAGAAGCCCCACCGTCTCGCTAATACGAGTAGGAGCCCCACCGTCTCGCTAATACGAGTAGAAGCCCCACCGTCTCGCTAATACGGGTAGAAGCCACACCGTCTCGGTAATACGAGTAGGAGCCCCACCGTCTCGCTAATACGAGTAGAAGCCCCACCGTCTCGCTAATACGAGTAGAAGCCCCACCGTCTCGGTAATACGGGTAGGAGCCCCACCGTCTCGGTAATACGGGTAGGAGCCCCACCGTCTCGCTAATACGGGTAGAAGCCCCACCGTCTCGCTAATACGAGTAGAAGCCCCACCGTCTCGCTAATACGGGTAGAAGCCCCACCGTCTCGCTAATACGGGTAGAAGCCCCACCGTCTCGCTAATACGGGTAGGAGCCCCACCGTCTCGGTAATACGGGTAGGAGCCCCACCGTCTCGCTAATACGAGTAGGAGCCCCACCGTCTCGCTAATACGGGTAGAAGCCCCACCGTCTCGCTAATACGGGTAGAAGCCCCACCGTCTCGGTAATACGGGTAGAAGCCCCACCGTCTCGGTAATACGGGTAGAAGCCCCACCGTCTCGGTAATACGGGTAGATGTGGTACACGCCTCAATACCCATCTAGTAATATTTGGACAACATGGGTGGTCATATTGTTTATCATTATGATTTTGTGACAGAATATATGAAACATTTGAGACACTGCTTCATTTTCTTTGACAAGAGTAGTAAAGCTGTCACTGTGAATTAGCTCGCTCGCTCGATAAACGATGCCCACTCACCCAACCAACAAACCCACTCACTCACTCACTCAACCACCCACCCACCCACTCACTCACTCACTCACTCACGCGATATTTTTAATATTGTGTTCTCCGATGTTATCACGGTATGAGAGAGTTAGGGAACTTCTACTTCGCAGCCATCAGTATTAAAGCTGGGGAACTTGCACAAAGCTGTCTCAGTCTATACATAGATACATACATACATGGGCTAGTGGGCCCAGGACATGCACGATTGGGGGTACGATACGTTTACTGACATCTATAAAAAAAGGTTATTAACACACGTTTCTGCTTAATTCCATCACCATCATCATCATCATCGTTATTTTATTTATATTATTACAATATTTCCCACTGTTAAATTCCAAATGCTCTTCGGCAACAAACCACCGTGGATGCGGACATATTAACGCATGTACTTTATACCTGAACATCTTAGTGCAGGTGCAATACATTAGTCAGTTTGCGGCCTCTTTGTTCAGTCATACATCACATCTGTCATCAGTAAGGTGTTTTACTAAACGGACATCAAAGAGTTGGTATAAGTGTCAGTAGAACATTGTCTCCGACCACTTTACACAAGTCAATAGAGCACATAAACGCAACGGCCAAGTGCCATTCGTGCAATGGGCGTCGTAACTGACATCTCTTCGTGTCCTGGTTATCGACGGTGTAGCAATAAAAATATTTTTTCAATATATCTGGCAATAATTTGAGCAGTGAAAAAGGACGAATGTTCCACATCGAAGTAATATGGATGCATGATGTGTTGTCAGTGCGATATTTGCGTGTCCTGGTCGTGTTTTGGATCTTCGGTTTGAAGCGTTTCGGCGACCATTCTCAGCCAAGCAACATTTTGATAACGTTTGTAATTATTTTCGTCACAATTTTCAAGTGTATATTCTCTTTTTGCCCGGAACTTTATTATGATTACTTAGAAATATTTCTGTCAAGTGCAACTTTAATAACTTAAAGCAACAGTCAATAACGAAACAACACAAAGAGAAAATTCGTAAACAAGAAGTTTACAAAAAGTGACAAAAACGTTACCAAACGTTATGAAACCGTTACTGGGCTGAAAACAGTCACCGAAACACTGCAAACTTGAGGTTCAAAACACAACAATAATACCCGTATCAAAACATGACCATCGAATAACCATTTCTTGTTTGTTTCATTTTTTTCCCAACATCAAAGATTTGTGTAATACTATACTTTCTTTTGTTTAATACAGTTCGAGTCCACGAGAGTTCGTTATATTCGGGATACCGACAAGGCATCGTGTGTAAAGTAGATATGTGTCGTCTTAATGGTCACAATCCAGAGATTCTTAAACTAATATCGGGCGGTCGGGTAGCCTAGTGGTTAAAGCGTTCGCTCGTCACGCCGAAGACCCGGGTTCGATTCCCGACATGAGTACAATGTGTGAAGCCCATTTCTGGTGTCCCCCGCCGAGATATTGCTGGAATATTGCTAAAAGCGGCGTAAAACCATACTCACTCACTTACTCACTCACTAACTCACTCACTTAATGGTTGATATCAATAATACTGACCACAAGGGAGATAACTGTCATCTGTCAACTGAACACGTGCAGTCATAGCCTGGCAACGTTGTTTTGTGCTCACGCTATTGACCACCGACTTGAAACTGACACCACCACCGACGTCTCGAATTACCCCTCACTCACTCATTCTATTCCATAAATCTCAGTAATTCCATCAACCTCAGCGTTATTCTGCAAATATGTCGGCAGCGTTGTATGAATAGAGAAGTAAGACAATTAACCGAAGTCAAGCGATAGTCCAGGATTAAGTATGGGTTTCCCGACAGCACTCAGCAGGGATCGGGCCGAACCATTCTGCTTGATTTCATGCCGAATGTTCCGGCCTCATCCGACACGGGATAATATATTGTACTCTGTAATTAAGAAACTTACCTAAAAGCATTTTTTGGTGTAATAAAAATGTCATGGGCAATTTAGCTCGGTGACAATGTATCCTGTGAAGATGTACTTTCAACCAGAGGCGAATGAACAATGTGTAGACGTCTCCACTCAAGTGATTCCCCGAGTCACATCATGGTGTATGTATTTACGTACATAATACTGAAGACCGGAGATTGCCGATTTTTCACGGACCCTCATTATCCCCACGACGTATCACAGACCCCCAACTTGTATATTGCAGCTTAGGAACTCTTTTCTAAAATAAATAGGACTACTCCCAACCCGACCCTCGCTGATAAAATCACTACAAATAGCCACATAAAAGGCCTATAACCATCACGCCCAATACCCTAAATCCCAACAGAATAAAATGTCAATAGTGTAGCCACTGATATTTCATATTCATGGTTCAACTATTATATTCTATCACTGTTGGGGGTGAGATCAAAAGCCCCGCTACAGACGATATCGCAAAAACCGCAAAATCGCAAAAAGCTAAGCGACGATAATGACTGACACAGAGCATCAGTTGTTTGTCGTTATATAGACATCAAATTTGGATTTGACAAAACAATAATAAACGTTATCAAAACGTTACCAGGATGAAAACAGTCCCCGAAACACTGCACACTTAAGGTCCAAAACACAACTATGATACCCGTATCAATTACATCACCATCGAATAACCATGTCCTGTATCTTTTATTTTAAGCTACTATCAAACATGGTGTATACTTCCTCTTGCCCGCCAGATTACTTGTTCAAACCCGGTCACCCCGGAGACCCGATAAAACAGGTTTCCATGGTGACCGTATACCAGGAAAAGGCCGCTGTCAAAATAGATCAGGTTTAAACTTTTCCTTCGGTTTCACTGTTTTAAAATTACATGAGGATGTTTGGTCCGGTTTGGTATGACAGGAGTATTGCTGGGTGAGGCGTTGGGCAAGGAATTTTTCAATACAAAATATCAGGGGTGGGTGCTGCCAGTAGAGCGGGACAGCCTTACACTTTTCGCCTGGTGGTATCACTGATTTTGGTTTGTTTGTTGTTTAACGCCGCACTCAGCAATATTCCAGCTATATGACGGCGGACTGTTAATAATCGAGTCTGGACCAGACAATCAAGTGATTGACATCATGAGCATAATTTTCATCACTATTTTGACTTTTACGCCAAATGGAATCTTTGTTCGTCAGATAATCGAGACAGATTATTCTCTGGCGATGACGTTTTACATTTGTACTTGCTGACAACTGATATTTATATTTATTATATACATTGTGATGTCAAACTGCCCCCGTTCCGAAGATTTGTCAACAGCTGGTCAAGTAGCTTTCTCAATCACTACAGTGATCGACAGTGTGTGCACAAAATAGTTCCTCATTAAAACATTAAATAATTATATTAAAGCTGTTTTGTGGGGCACCATGTGGGAATACATGTCTACAACAAAGCGACAATCATGGCAAAGATCAATTTCCCGCTTCGTCGCACGTTTAGGGGCGGTCGGGTAGCCTAGTGGTTAAAGCGTTCGCTCGTCACGCCGAAGACCCGGGTTCGAATCCCGACATGGGTACAATGTGTGAAGCCCATTTCTGGTGTCCCCCGCCGTGATATTGCTGGAATATTGCTAAAAGCGGCGTAAAACCATACTCACTCACTCACTCGTCGCACGTTTGTGGAAGTACAGTCAAACAAGCACACAGACAGACAGCAATGTGTTTTTGTGGGTTGTATTTTTTAATATGAACGTTGTAAGACCTCAAGTAGTCACAATCGCAAGGTGAAGGGTTGTTAGGCAGCATGTTTTTTCCCGTTTTTATGCTCGCAGGCGAACCAAGAGAGACAACTTTCAAAGGCGGTAACTTTGGAAGAAAGTAGTCCCGTCATCCCAGGACCATGAAAATACTGGTTTTTATTTTTATGACAGTGAAATGTATATAATAAATGTCTATCTCCCATTGAGACGGAACTGATGCGGGTATGGGACAGATATATGTTGATAAGATGTCCTGTCAGGACGCGCTGACAACTTCTATGCAAATCTTGTGTTTCCTGACATTTGACATTCCACGAATTTCGTCATATCAAATAACACACAAAGCTTAAAAAGAAATTACAAAAAAACCCGAATTAAACGCTCAGTCTGGCTGTTTTTGCAGGGAATTAAAGATAAACTCTGGAATATACATTTCAGAGGAACTTGAAAATATTAGCGTGATCAAAAGTGATTTGAACTCGAGTCAAGTTTGGGCATTTAACGGCCCATTGAACAGCACATCAATTATATCAATGACGTCAGCCTGATGTGGGAAGGAAGCCCGAAGTGGTGCGGGTCTTACACATTTGCCACTTTGGTGAACCTCACGACCATGATACAGAGGAACCAGGAATCATTATCAGGGCCCATGTGGGATCCTAACCCACGGTAATTGATTTCTGGAACGAGTAAGTGGCACACTTGTGCACAGCGAATTGAGGCTAAGACGACATGACTCGTTCATTAAAGAACACTATCTAGAAGTATGTATTACTGAGGCACGTATCATTTCCTTGAAAACCAAACAAGGAGCGAACGTTTCACTGAATGTACATCCTTTGTCATTTTAGAAATTCCCTCTTACTCTTATCGCCAGTCCCCAAACTGACATTTACTTTCAGCGCCCTGACTCGAAAATAATATTTCTCTTTCAACACTTCTTCCAGTTACCTTCAAAGCTTTTTACACATCCCTACTAGTATTGTGGTGCTGTCCGAATCATCGGGTCATTACCGTCAGCGTAATCACAAGGTTGCCTCTCCATTCTGCTCCAAGATACAATCGTGAAATAAAGTTATCAGTAGAATCTCAAGCACTGAGTCTAATCAGTTCACGGTTTAAGGAGGGAGGTCTTATTCCGCCGATATTCAACGTTCAATGGGGGTTCAAAAGCTTTCGCCCTTAGAGGTCAGTGATAATGGCTTCAAATGTGATCCTATTAACCTCAGTATAAGATACTGCATCAATCGGCACTAAATCATAAGAACGTTTGAAGACGGCGCCAAGTGTTCACCGGCCGAAAAAAAAATCCCAAACCAACACACGATGTCATTTCCTACACCTACATTTTAAACGTTGTACTCTGTTTGCTATCCTGGATGAAGCTGAAAGCAGTTTAAAGGAACCTACAATAAATGTAGATGGTCTGTGTTGGAGCTAGTCGCGACATTACTAAGCCTAATGGCTGCATAAAGAAACAGCCTCAACGTGGCCCCTGGTTCAAGAGACTCTGGGTAGGTTTAGTATTGACAAATAATGCAGGGTGTTTGTCCAATCCTTCTGCAAACATATAGTTGTCTCGGCTATACTCCACATTAGCCTCTCAGCCAGGTCCAGGTCCTCAAAGTGGATCCTGCAAACACTTAAGTATCGGAGACTCGACCTTCTAGACTGCTATCTGATACTTTAAATATTCAAGGATTAGGAAAAGCTTCAGCTTTGGTTGTGTCCATTTAGAATATTTTATCTAGGGTGTAACTTTATGCCACCTAACACAATTCGGATAATTTTCTATTTAAACTTTGTAATTTGATACACAACCGCACTTGATAAGAAAAAAATGCCAGCGTTCTGTTTCGCCCTTCATGGCCTTGTATTTAAAACTTGACCTTGCATTCTTGGAGTGTATTCAGCAAACATGAATACTGACTGGTTAATGAATATTTTGAGGTGCGTGTGGGCACACTTAAATTCGAAGCAAATAAATATTTTTTGGGTCAAAATCTTGAATTCCTGTTTCCAAATGTGTTTGAAATGATGGTTGTATCAGATATAGGTTGCCTATTAAACTTACTTGCCGGGCAAAAGAAAGTATTCACTTGGATTTGATCAAGCAATTATAAACGCTCTCAAAACGTAACTAGGCTGAATAAAAGCCACAAAACCTTTTCCATATTCATAAGAAATATCTGCTAAACGCAGATTCTGTTGTACGATTCCGACATCAATGTGGTCATTATCAAGTAGTAATGATACCAGGTGTTTGCGCAAAGTTGAGCGCATGCTGCTCCACGGTGGACCCCGTCACAAAACAGTCGCTGAAACATTGCAGACTCATGGTCCAAAACACAACTATGATTCCCGTATCAAATACATCCCCATCGAATAACCATTTTTTGTTTGTTTCATTTGTAGCGACCATCAAACATGGGTGTCAACTTTCTTTTTGCCGACAGTGACATAACTTCATTGTACGCTACACATAGATCACACGAGTTGGATCCAAGAGACATCGCTGCCTAAGCCAAATATATGGCCACTACAAGTCTCCCAATCGTAAATTGTTTAAAATCTGACAAAATGCTGCTTTTAATTCTTTCAGTCTTCAAATTGGATATGGATTCGAACCATAGATTCGTCCCCGAGAAGCACATGTGGGCTAACCATCGGACTTCTTTAAGGTAGTCATCGATCGGTCATTTCAAAAACCGATTTGGTTTTATGCCACTGTCAGCAATATTCCAGCAATGTCACGTCGTTGACAACAGAACTGGGCTTCACGCATTGTTCACTGTGGACCATCGAACCGCCCTTCTCTATTTATGCGAATAAAGTTTTCCGGAATAGGTTAAGTCAAGATGTTATACCGATGCCGTGGCGAAGTTAAACCATGTGGTATTTTAGGTCTTCCAGGCTATTAGCATGACTCGATGGCTATCTTTTTTAGGTAGTCAAAATGTTCTTTAGTCTAAACCACCCCGTTTCAGCCCTGTTATATTCATCATTCGCATGAACAATTCAGTTGTTGATTTATGAAATACTACGGAATGTCCATTACAAAAGACAACAAGGAAATAATATCGATTTCTTTCTTTCTTCGTTTAGAAATATAATGTTGAAATCGCTCACATGGTACTGTGGTACGACGGGGTATATTTTCACTTTGATTCCAAATAAAGGATACGAACTAAAAATTGTGTTTCAAAGAATCTATTTTTTCTGCATGTCATTTCACGGTTATTTTTTGACAAATTTCCAGAATCTGAAACTTTGCGACGCAGAAATTCTGCCACGTGCAAAAATGAGCCATACAAATGGTTCGAGGCTGTAGGGTATGGCACAAAAGTACGACAAATGTTGCAATGCTTAAATCTGTTCCTGCATAGTGGAATATTGAAACTGTGGCATTGATCACCTATTTATGTACTTTTAAAATTATATTCTATCATCAATTTAATTTGTTTGATTGGTATGATTGGTCTGCTGATCATCTCACTTCTCTTTCTTGGGAGCATCCACAAGATATTGGTGACAAAGTGTTCCTCGAAAGAGGAAAAAGGGCCCGTGATAGCTATCGATAAATAACTCGTACCAATTCATCACTATAGCCTCGTTTCGGAAGTGACGTCACTTTCTCAATCCCTCCCATCATGAAATCGGCACAGATTTTGTTTCGCTCATTAGAGTAACTTAATTGGATTGCTACTTTTATTACCAAGTGGTTAATTAATGCATTCGCTCGTCACGCCAGAGTCGAATCCCTGATACGTGTGAAGGCCATTTCAGCCGTGATATTCCTGAACCATTTCTAAAAGCGGCGTAAAAACATACTCACTCACCGTTCATACTTTTGATCGTTTACGGGCATGCGTTCATAGTTAGTACTGATTATACTGCTGTGTTCCCAATGTGTTGAGTGAGTGAACGAGCTGGGTTTAACGCCGCTTTAGGGTATTCCAGTTATATCACGGCGGGTCATCTTAATGTGGGGGGAAAGCCCGAAGTGATGCATATATTGGACGTTTACCACATTGGTGTTGAGCTGAAGTTACAAAGAATAAAAGAAGTTGTTATCCATAAAGACGTGTCATCAATTCATGTTTTTCCAACTTCTATTTGCCTATTAAAGACTGCAAAAGAATAGGGAGTATGTTAATGGGGCCTTATAATATCTCTATCGCTGTCATCGGTCGTCGTGAAACTTCAAAATGAATATTACCGGAACAGAAAATATGTTTTTAGAAAATAGGGTCGGTCGGAGATGAGAAACAAAAACATTTTTCAGCTGCCTATTCTCGGATTGGCAGACACAGATTCAATTTATTCGCAAGCGTAAAGAAATTCCTCATTAAATCCCAAAAAACCTCCAACAGAACATTTTTTACGCGTACAACTGTAAACCTGAACAGCTCCCGAATGAAATAGTGATGTATATAATTATTCTGAATTTGGGGCGGTCGGGTAGCCTCGTGGTTAAAGCGTTCGCTCGTCACGCTGAAGAGCCGGGTTCGATTCCTGACATGGGTACAATGTGTGAAGCCCATTTCTGGTGTCCCGCGCCGTGATATTGCTGGAATATTGCTTAAAAACGGCGTAAAACCATAGTCACTTATTCTGAATTGATATAATCTTTCTTCTTTGATGTTGGATAATTGATATCTTTTAATCTATTTTTTTTCAGAAAGTATATACAAAATACAATTATTTATATTCAACGTGCAGGTCTGTGAAAATAAATCGTCTGTTGTTTAAACCGAATCCAAAATGATCTCTCTTTTGGAAATCAAGTCATTTATAACCATTGCCTTGCTGATTCACAATTCTCAAAATGTTAAGAATGTAGGAAAAATGCTATTTTATGGGAGGGTAGGGGCGCGGGGTGGGGTGGGGTGAAGTGTTTGCTTGTAAGAGTATCCCAGCTACTCCGCCGGACCGCGGGAAGCTGGTAATCACACTGATGGCATTACACCGTCTTGTGTGGTCCACTAAAGGCACGGGGAGGGGGTGGGGCCGAGTTGGGATCAATAAGCAGAGAGGAGGAGGAGACAGATAAGATCGCCCCCTGTCGACTAACAGCCTAACAGTGAATAAGAGGATAATCACACAGCGGGAAGCATGATAACAACACAACTAATCCGGGAGTTTGATCAGGGAAGTTGTTTATAAATTACTGGAATGCTCATAAACAGATGGCTTATAAACCCTCGCTCACCTGACACAATAACGTCCGGAAATAAAAACACACGTGTCTATGTCCTCGAGAGAGCTTTGTACTTCGGAGTCATTTCTGAAAAAAATTACCTTTTTGTGGTGGTGATTTATGATGAAGGTAAAATGTGTATATTTGCTAAAAATGTTTAAGGAACAATACAATTCAAGGTGATATCGGTTCAAAGAAGCATCACACTTGATACAGATGCAGGACAACGCGGCTTGGGTGCCCGTATCGCCGCGTGTCTTACAGAGCAAAATATATCTCTGACAATGACTTCGTGGCGTTATTCGTTCGTTCACTTGCTTTTTTAACGCTTTTAGCAATATTCCAGCAATACCACGGCGGGGGACACCAGAAATGGGCTTCACACATTGTACCAATGTCGGGAATCGAACCCGGGTCTTCGGCGTGACGAGCGAACGCTTCAACCACTAGGCTACCCGACCGCCCCTCCATCTAAATGACGGCGACGTGTAATTTGAATCTTGACAACACAAACCAGTGGTTGATATTATGAGAAACGGTCAACATTGTCAGGGTACGATGACAGGCAATAAACCAAGCCACAGAGCCCCACCACCAGATCTGGCAGGAATTCTGAGAAATTAACCCTGATATATTATGAAGTGAGTGAATATGATTTTTGCCGCTCTGAGAACTTCCGGGAATGCACGTTTTTAAGCCCTGGGTTTAATTACGGAGTTTGCCTATTTGGTTTGACTAATACTTTATCCAAATTTAAGCCCAGGGCTTAAAAACGGAAAATGACAAAAGGATGATAGGAAGAATGATTATCCTAAGGTTAATGAAACAATACTCACAAATATAATGAGAGATCAACACCTTCACATAAAACATGATTTTCTTCTTCAATTTGAAAATTATGAGCCGTGAAGACGTTCAAAACTGAAATGACAGCTGTCAAAAAATAACAAGAAACCAATGTCGTAGCTATGCGTGTCTGCCCTATGCATTTAAAATGTCATTCTGAGGATCCAGAATATCACCTACGTTTGGTCGAATGTGGCTTGTAAATGTTTATGATCCCCGGCCGCGTCATACCAAAAGACGTTAAAAGATGGTACTTGTTGTTACCCTGTCTGGCGCTCGGCATTAAGGGGCCAAAACAAGGACTGGTCGGCTCGGAGTCAGTATACTGTGTCTGAGTGGGGTATTCATGTTAAACTGCGGCATGGTATCTCAGTTAGCTAGCACTATAAATCGACATCAGTCCGGACTAGTACAAGCAGCCACACACACATACACGTACATGCACGTCGCTATATAAGTGCAATAATCTTGGACGCGACGTTAAACCCAATTTCACCTCACCTCACCTGTAAATGTTTATGCCTCAAACAGCGCTAAGGCTAGGTTCAATATTGGTGCTAATTGGCCAAAAAGAAGCGTGCTGCACCACCTGGTATGGAAGATCAATCAATGTTTCAATTTAATTTTAGCCCATGGGCTTTAAAGCGTTTTATTTTTCCTTTTTTTACCCATAAAAAATAACGAGGGGCTTAAAAACGTGCAATCCTGGTATTGGGTTTCTCACATTGTAAGAATACAAATGCATGTTGGAATTTAGTCGGTACTTCGGGTTGGCCAGCGAAACCAGAGCACGACCTTTATGAATGAGCTGTGTTAAAACACCCTTGTAAGAAGGTCAGTTGTATACTACATGTCAGTAAATTATACGAGGAAATCCCGTGAAGATCCGGGTTAGAACCTATGAAATCCCGTGAAGATCAAAGTTAGAACCTATGAAAACCCGTGAAGATCCAAGTTAGAACCTATGAAATCCAGTGAAGATCCGGGTTAGAACGTATGAAATCCCGTGAAGATCAAAGTTAGAACCTATGAAATCCCGTGAAGATCCAAGTTAGAACCTATGAAATCCAGTGAAGATCCGGGTTAGAACGTATGAAATCCCGTGAAGATCCGGGTAAGAACCTATGAAATCCCGTTGAGATCCAAGTTAGAACCTATGAAATCCCGTGAAGATCCGGGTTAGAACCTATGAAATCCCGTGAAGATCCGGGTTAGAACGTATGAAATCCCGTGAAGATCCAAGTTAGAACCTATGAAATCCCGTGAAGATCCGGGTTAGAACCTATGAAATCCCGTGAAGATCCGTGTTAGAACGTATGAAATCCCGTGAAGATCCAAGTTAGAACCTATGAAATCCCGTGAAGATCCAGGTTAGAACCTATGAAATCCCGTGAAGATCCAAGTTAGAACCTATGAAATCCCGTGAAGATCCGGGTTAGAACCTATGAAATCCCGTGAAGATCCAGGTTAGAACGTATGAAATCCCGTGAAGATCCAAGTTGGAACCTATGAAATCCCGTGAAGATCCGGGTTAGAACGTATGAAATCCCGTGAAGATCCAGGTTAGAACCTATGAAATCCCGTGAAGATCCAAGTTAGAACCTATGAAATCCCGTGAAGATCCGGGTTAGAACCTATGAAATCCCGTGAAGATCCAGGTTAGAACGTATGAAATCCCGTGAAGATCCAAGTTGGAACCTATGAAATCCCGTGAAGATCCGGGTTAGAACGTATGAAATCCCGTGAAGATCCAGGTAAGAACCTATGAAATCCAGTGAAGATCCAAGTTAGAACCTATGAAATCCCGTGAAGATCCGGGTAAGAACCTATGAAATCCCGTGAAGATCCGGGTTAGAACCTATGAAATCCCGTGAAGATCCGGGTAAGAACCTATGAAATCCCGTGAAGATCCGGGTAAGAACCTATGAAATCCCGTGAAGATCCAAGTTAGAACGTATGAAATCCCGTGAAGATCCAAGTTAGAACGTATGAAATCCCGTGAAGACCCGGGTTAGAATGTATGAAATCCGGTGAAGATCCAGGTTAGAACGTATGAAATCCCGTGAAGATCCAGGTTAGAACGTATGAAATCCCGTGAAGATCCAGGTTAGAACCTATGAAATCCCGTGAAGATCAAAGTTAGAACCTATGAAATCCCGTGAAGACCCGGGTTAGAACATACGAAATCCCGTGAAGATCCAAGTTAGAACGTATGAAATCCCGTGAAGATCCAGGTTAGAACGTATGAAATCCCGTGAAGATCCAGGTAAGAACCTATGAAATCCCTTGAAGATCCAGGTTAGAACCTATGAAATCCCGTGAAGATCAAAGTTAGAACCTATGAAATCCCGTGAAGATCCAAGTTAGGACCTATGAAATCCCGTGAAGATCCGGGTTAGAATGTATGAAATCCCGTGAAGATCCGGGTTAGAACGTATGAAATCCCGTGAAGATCCAAGTTAGAACCTATGAAATCCCGTGAAGACCCGGGTTAGAACGTACGAAATCCCGTGAAGATCCAGGTTAGAACGTATGAAATCCCGTGAAGATCCAGGTTAGAACCTATGAAATCCCGTGAAGATCCAGGTTAGAACGTATGAAATCCCGTGAAGATCCGGGTTAGAACGTATGAAATCCCGTGAAGATCCGGGTTAGAACCTATGAAATCTCGTGAAGATCCGGGTTAGAACCTATGAAATCCCGTGAAGATCCGGGTTAGAACCTATGAAATCCCGTGAAGAACCGGGTTAGAACCTATGAAATCACGTGAAGATCCGGGTAAGAACCTATGCTTGTCGCAATAGACGACCAGCTGGATTAGGTTTTCAGGTTCTCCGACTTGGTTGATGCATGTCATCATGTCCCGAGATTATGTATCGAGATTATGAATCGAGATTATGTCCCGAGATTATGTATCGAGATTATGTCCCGAGATTATGTCCCGAGATTATGTATCGAGATAAGATGTGTTTTCAGCTACAGCTACAAAACCAGATTTAAAAAAATTTAAAACTATGATCCTGACTTTAAATAATAGAAAAATACCTTGCAACAGTGTAATTTTTGTGGCAGGTAATTTCTTTTTTTCTTCAGTCTGAAGCATAATGTTTTTCGGGAACAATGGATTGTCGATCAGATCGTTTGGACTGGTCGCCGACATTTTGTTTGAAGCAAATGCAAGTGATATGAAGGTGGAATCTATTTGATCGGAAGGAGGGACGTTACTTGTAATGGCCACCGGTGGCGCTACGATCTAGCCACGAAATTCCAGCCTAGTTCGGCAAGGGTGATAATTGGACTTTTTTATTTATAGTCAGTTTACTCCCTTGCCTCAGGAAGATGGATCACGGTTATGATATTGACAGTCAAAAATCATATCAGGGCATATCCGGGAATTGAAGCATGATCAAAGGATCCTGGCACGCCTAAGGGGTGCAACCCTTTCGTAGTGTACGTGTAGTGGTCATGGACAAATCAGATACTAACTCCGCTGGGTAACAACAAGTATTTATCTTTTTACGTCTTTTGGTATGACGCCGCCGGGGATCGAATCACAGACCTTCTGCTCCCCGGGAAGACGCTCTACCTACAAGACTTCGGGGCAGTTTGAAGACAAAAGCAAAGTTAATGGAAAAAAATCTGAACATACACATTATGTGCATTTATGTCTTCTGGTTATGTCATGTCATGTGATCGTCACGTGGACAGATTAGTTCCAATATGGATTCCTGCTAGTGCTAGCCGAGGTCCTACATGTACTGCAGACGAGAGATCCGAAAGGTGATGTATGGTGAAGAAACACAATTCATACTCACTACATTTGTTTGGCAAAATATATCTGCTTACCATCACGAAGCAGAAGAACGTACGTGTGCGCGAGAGCGTCGACATATCTGGCTTGAAACATATTATTTCATACTTAGAAGCAAAACGTGCTGCAAGACACTTTGTTCAGCAGATTTATAATCGTACGCTTCGTTCCCGACAAGTGTCGTACTTTCTGCCTGTTGCGACACGTCGGGCAAGTATATACGCCCGCAGCAGGCGAGGACTTAATCTTTTGTCTTTTGGCGGACTGCCAGGAACGTTTGGGCCACGTTCCCACGAGCGTCACACGCGTTATGACGTGTTGACATGCGTGATGGGGCACTTGTTGCCAGACCCGTGAGAGGAGAGGTCGACGGGGCGACAAACGTGAGTCAGGTGACAAGTTGGAATATTAACATGCAATACAAAATCATAGGGTCATACATTAAATCATGACAGGTATATGAAAATATTAATTTGTTTTGACGTTCGTTTAGGAAAAGATAAACCACTTATGTTTTCAAGCCTTCTGTTAATTTGCATACGTGCCTTATAACAACACTTTAGTCGTAGTTGAGGCTGAGAGCTAATTTTAGATATTTTCAGGGAGCATTTATTTTATATTTGAACATGAGGATATCTTTGACCTAATCTGAATTTTTAGGTGTATTTAGATAAAAACATTTTTCTAAGTTTAAGGTCATGTTCATTCCGTGAGTCAGTGAGTTTATATTTCCTTTGATTGTCTCATATCATCCTATCCCAATTGTGTAGATATCAATCACTGGATTGTCTGGTCCAGACACTATTATTTATATAGCTAGAATATTGGTGAGTGCAGCGTTATAAAACAAACAAGCACACAAAAAACATGTTTAAGTGTTTCCTCAGTTTATAATGTGTCAATTCCAGCTTGCTCAAGAGGGCCATTACAGTCTTTCGTTCTTTTTGATTATTGAAGTCCATTATTGTGATAAAAATATTAATATTATTAAGTGATAAACTGATGTTTTTAGAAATACAATCTTCTTTTTCATGTCGATCCCTCTCCTGGGTACGTCTTTGTGTGCTTCAAACAAGGTCAGTGTATATAAGTAACCAAGTGAGAGTTTAGCCACGTGACATGAAAGCCAGTTTCAATAAGTAATAAAAAGAAAAGGTAAACAGTGTACTATATATCTGCACTGGCAAGTGTTAAATATAGGCCAATAGATTAGAGGGTGCGGGTGCTGGCGCAGGGCCGACACGTACTCGAGACATGAGTTCAGAGGAGGCACGGCTCTTAAGCCTAAATAGCGAAATGAATATTGAGCTAAAGGCAAGATGCTAATATGAAAGCAAATTAGACAGCGTTATATTGGGTGTGACCCGGTGTAAGAGCTCTTTTTATGGTAAAAATAACGTCACGACAGTGAAAAAGAAGAGAGTGGTTTCTTCACTGTTTCGGCTGACAATGCGATCTTTAAGTGACTGTCGCTTGTATTTACACGTAAGTGGTAAAGTGTCACCTCCAGATTGGCAAATACAGAAGAAGCATTTAGGGTGTACATATTGAGAGAAATTGGTTCTTTTCATCAGGTGTCTCACTGTTCTTTTGTGGGTGACCCACCACTGTGAAAGTCAGTTAGTGAAGTTGAGATTGCAGCGCGATGTCCATCTCGTATCGGTGTCAGTGAAGTGTCAGTGAGAAATGCTGGTGGCGAGACGGGTGGGTGGGGTGGATGTGTTTGGGAATTGACGTAAGGGATGCTGTTGGGTTCGGGTGATGGATGGGGGGATAACGTGAATGGGGTGGAGGTCCAGGATTGCAAGCGGTGGGTGATAACGGTGATTAGGTGTGTGTTTGTGTGTCTGCTGCCTGTGTGGTGTATGTGTGTCTCTGTGTGTGTGTCTGTGTGGTGTATGTGTGTATCTGTGTGTGTCTGTGTGCGTGTCTGTGTGTGTCTGTCTGTCTCTGTGTGTGTCTGTCTGTTTCTGTGTGTCTGTCTGTGTCTATATGTCTGTGTGTGTGTGTGTCTGTCTGTCTGTCTGTGCGTGTAGCATGTTCATAATGATGGATTAGTTCTACATTGCAAAGCGGCTGTAATATTTCTTTTGAGCAATTAGGAAACGTTTCATTTTTTATATTGATTGCTTTATCGACCATGCCCTTGGAAAGATGGAAATGTGGTAGAGGTCTCTGTAGGAAGTGAAACAGCGACTAGAGGGAGCGTGACAGTCACATTAAGCTAGATGATCTGGTGTAATCAAACTCGTCAGCATTAAGAAGATACGCCGTGGAAAATCTCTCGACATACGAGATCATGTCAGGAACAACAAAGTTTCCCCGTGTCTTGGCAAAATTAAAATGTTAGAACTGGAGTGATGCTTCAGATAAGATGCGAGACTATAGCGGACATGTTGGTATTGTTAGAGGGGTGTGTGGAGCGTCGGGGTGGTACGTGGAGTGTGTTGGTGATGTGTGCAGTGTGGGGGTGGTATGTGGAGAGTGTGGGTGATGTGTGCAGTGTGGGGGTGGTATGTGGAGAGTGTTGGTGATGTGTGCGGTGTGGGGGTAGTATGTGGAGAGTGTTGGCGATGTGTGGTGTGGGGCTGTATGTGGAAAGTGTTGGTGATGTGTGCAGTGTGGGGGTGGTATGTGGAGAGTGTTGGTGATGTGTGCAGTGTGGGTGTGGTATGTGGAGAGTGTTGGTGATGTGTGCAGTGTGTGGGTGGTTATGGAGAGTGTGGGTGATGTGAGCAGTGAGGGGGTGGTATGTGGAGAGCGTGGGTGATGTGTGCAGTGTGGGGGTGGTATGTGGAGAGTGTTTGTGATGTGTGCAGTGTGGGGGTGGTATGTGGAGTGTGGGGATGGTGTGTGCAGTGTGGGGGTGGTATGTGGAGAGTGTTGGTGATGTGTGCAGTGTGGGGGTGGTATGTGGAGAGCGTTGGTGATGTGTGCAGTGTGGGGTGGTATGTGGAGAGCGTGGGTGATGTGTGCAGTGTGGGGGTGGTATGTGGAGAGTGTTGGCGATGTGTGCAGTGTGGGGTGGTATGTGGAGTGTGGGGATGGTGTGTGCAGTGTGGGGGTGGTATGTTGAGTGTGTTGGTGATGTGTGCAGTGTGGGGGTGGTATGTGGAGAGTGTGTGGGTGATGTGTGCAGTGTGGTATGTGGCAGTGTTGGTGATGTGTGCAGTGTGGGGGTGGTATGTGGAGAGTGTTGGTGATGTGAGCAGTGTGGGGGTGGTATGTGGAGAGTGTTGGTGATGTGAGCAGTTTGTGTGTGTGTGTGTGTGTGGGGGTGGGGGGGGTGGGGTGGGGTGGTATGTGGAGAGCGTTGGTGATGTGAGCAGTGTGGGGGTGGTATGTGGAGAGTGTTGGCGATGTGGTGTGGGGGTGGTATGTGGAGAGTGTTGGTGATGTGTGCAGTGTGGGGGTGGTATGTGGAGTGTGTTGGTGATGTGTGCAGTGTGGGGGTGGTATGTGGAGAGTGGGGGTGATGTGTGCAGTGTGGGGGTGGTATGTGGAGTGTGTTGGTGATGTGTGCAGTGTGGGGGTGGTATGTGGAGAGTGGGGGTGATGTGTGCAGTGTGTGTGTGTGTGGGGGGGGGGGGGGGGGGGGGGTGGTATGTGGAGAGTGTGGGTGATGTGCAGTGTGGTATGTGGAGTGTGTTGGTGATATGTGCAGTGTGGGTGTGGTATGTGGAGAGTGTTGGTGATGTGAGCAGTGTGTGTGTGTGTGTGTGGTATGTGGAGTGTGTTGGTGATATGTGCAGTGTGGGGGTGGTATGTAGAGAGTGTTGGTGATGTGCGCAGTGTGGGGGTGGTATGTGGAGTGTGTTGGTGATGTGTGCAGTGTGGGGGTGGTATGTGGAGAGTGTTTGTGTGCGGTGTGGGGGAGGTATGATAAATATTAATATGATAATATGAAATTTGGGATTGCAAGATACATATTGAATAGTTCATTCAATTCTAACAATTCGAATACACGTTTTCTGATGTATTTCTAAACGGTGTGAATGAAGGCAATGAAAAGAAGATGGCATGGCATAACAAACGTAAAAAATGTTTAACTAAAATATTATCTTGTCATTAGTTACAAATTCAACTTCCAAATGCCACTCAAAGATTAGGCCTAATGTGATTCTACTGTAATTTCAGGATATCAAAAACTGCTTCTTATCACCGACCACTGTCTCTGTGACATGTACTTGGTGATATAGTGCCTGGTCGTGTTAAAAAACAAGTGACGTCATGTACATCCTTGACGACTTCCTTATTGATGTGCGAGGCTTGGTCCGGATCACAACAGCTGACACGTTCTTTCCGGATTTTAAATGACAAAACGAGAGTAGTCTCCCTTCATAGAAACGCGCCGACACCCAGAATGGTTATATTTCAGCAAATCTGTTTTATGTTTGAATACATTTGATTTATGATATGTTTCTGCATGAGAACGGACTGTTTTTTGGTCAAATCAAATTCCTAACATTCTCCACGTGTTGCACTCAGCTTAGTGTGAAGTGATATTTACGACCGATGTCAGGATAAAGGGGGACATAAAATACACAACCTGTTAAATTTTGCATTTCTAATTTGCTCCTGAATTTATGTCTGTGATCCTTCTACCACTAGTTTAAATGTCATAAATCACTTTTTTCTTATCTTGAGTAACCCGATAAGTGTAATGACGTTTATCAGAATTACGGAAAGAAGAGCATGATAAGGCATGCATGTTGCCGGACAAGTCGTTGAAATTAGCTGTGCAGAGTTGCGTCCCAAATCGTGGGTTCGAATCTGAGATTTGCCCTGATTATGTTTCTACGTTTGTCTGCACCAGACCGATGCTTGAGGGATTAGTCCGATGTATTCCAGAGTTAAGGGGGTGCTGGGTAGCCTTGTGGTTAAAGCATTCGCTCGTCAAGCTGACGGCCAGGGATCAGTTCCCTTCATGGGTTCAATGTGTGAACCTATTTCCCTCGCTATGATGATGCTGGGATATTGCGTAAAACCATGCTCACTCACTTCAACGTCAAGGTGTCACGCTGTATTCTAGTTATATCGCGGCGTGTCAGCTTCATGTGGGAGGAAAGCCCGAAGTGATGCAGGTCTCAGACGTTTACCACTTCGGTGAAGTTGTACGAGCAGGGTATGGTGCTGACAAACCTAGAAACATAATCGGGGCGAACCGGGATTCGAACCCACAATCATAGGTTTTGGCGTGCCCAAGGGACGCAACTCTGCACAGCGAATCGCGGCGCCTTAGACGACTTGGCCACCCGTGCCCCCTGTGACGTAACGGATATTCTGTTCAAAGTGGCGTTAAATAAAACTCTCTTTTTGTAATTTTCGTTATTGTTTTGTTTGTTGTTTAACGCCGCACTGACAAATATTCCAGCAATATGACGGAGATCTGTAACTATTCGAGTCTAGATCAGACAATCCAGTGATTGACATCATGAGCATCGATCCACGCAATTGGGATACGATGACATGCATCAACCAAGTCAGCGAGCCGGACCACCCGATCCCGTTAGTCGCTTCTTACAACAAGCATAGTCGCCTTTTATGGCAAGCATGGGTTACTTAAGACCTATTCTACCCCGGATCTTCAGGAACTGTTTTTTTATGGTTGGACATATTATTCATGTATGCATGTAAAGAAACAAACATCCTTTTACGAGGTGGAAAGCCAATGCTCTCCACGGGCAACTCAAACCTTGAGATAGTGAGTTGGGTGAAATGCCGCTTTGAACGGTATTCCGGTTATATCACAGCGTGGCAGCTTAATGTGGGAGGAAACCCGAAGTGATGAGGCGTTTACCACATTGGTGAGACCATGAGCACAGGTTTGGTAATAACAAACCTTGAAACAATCGAGACTAACCGGGATTCGAACCCAAAAACATAGGTTTCTGGCGTGACCTGGGGACGCAGCTTTCCACAGCGAATTGCAGCGCCATAGACGACTGTGCCACCCGTTCCCTCCAAAAACGTTCAAGGACGTTTATTCCAAAATGGAATTGCTTTTGTCAGCGTTATCTCTCTGACAGGATAGAACTTGAGTGAGTGAGTACATACTCACCCATGTTTGGAAAGGAATGTTTGTTCTCAAACGCATCACACACAAGGCTGCCCAAGTGCAGTCTCTCTCCAACAGGAAGCGAAAACGTACACATTTAGGAAAGAACACGTTTAAGGAGCATACATGTTTGGCTATCGGATATTTTTTTCCTAATGAAAAGAAATCGATAGAGGGGAATGCTTTATAGTGGCCTATGTGATTTCTAGCATTTGAAATAGTGCCAACAATCTATAGCAGGTGACTCGGGGGTATTATGCAGCGGTAAATCATGGATCTAGCAAACACAAGACAAAGTTTCTCTTTGTACGGAGCACGGTTACTTTAAGACTTGATCAAGAAATGCCAAATTAAAATTCATTGAAAAATTATCTGCTTGCTGTTGCAATTTTTTTCTCGACTGGAATGAGTGTTACGATCACAAAAAACAACAAAAACATCACAAACTCAACGTGAACATGATTTAAATTAATCACTTGTTCATGTTTAAATTATAATAAAAAAGAGATAAGAACCGAAAACCAAAACGTGTTAACGAGTGCAAACTGATTGCAAAGGCAAATACAGCTATAATCAAATTTCCGATATAAAATAAAACTGTTGTTTTTTTCAAGTATATTATTAACTTTAACCGTTATATGCAATAGAATTAATTTGTTAGCGCGGTGAAAAAATACAGCCACATTGCATAACAGCTGAAGCGTTCTCCGAGCACTCAGAATTTAAGTAAAATGTCACGGAGCATATCGAGTACACTATATCTAAATCGTTTCTCCTTCAAACAACCCTGTGCGACTTGACAGGCCATGAAAGCTCGTGTAGCCCCAGTCTACTCGGTGCATGGGAAATGTCAACACTATGTGGTGGATAGTTATTTATCAACTAGGCCTACCCCGACCCTCACTACCTGTGTGTCTAATAAAATCGTCCAACGTTTGGGTGAGAACTTTCTGCAGCTACCTTGGCTGCCCTATCACCCATAGACTGGATTCAGTTTCCTTTTCGGAATTTTCATATATTTAATGTGCATGGAAGACTGTTGTAGTCTATCACAAAATAATATTCTAAACTCGTGTTGATATATATTTCATATGATGTATTTTTCTTTAAACAACAAATAAAATGATATGATAAACGTTTGAAGTAATCTATCCGGAGGACAGTCTAGGCAACCACTTTCCACTGCAAATTAGAGTGTTTTTTTCTTTATTTAAATAGACATTTAAAAGTAGTCTGAAGTTTAATGGACATTGCTTGCGATAGAAGACGAAACGACAAGTGCCTTTGACACTCACTGATTCCATCTCGGTTATGTAATTAAACAATTTTTTTCGAAAATAAAATGAGCAAAATATATTTAGCTAGAAAAGGTTGAGCCTATCTGTCTATGTAAATAGGTCTCACAATCAAGCTGCCCTAACTTGTTTGGAAGGAAAACAGTCAATTCTTGTCAACTTTCAAAATTATTTGTTGATTGTACATACCTACTTTAAACGAAAAGAAAGTTGTTTCGCCCGGGTGGGACTGTTTTCTTTCTAATGTTTGAGTGAAATGTACTTCAAGCAGCGAGTGTTTTGATGCTATTTCACGACGAAAACGTATTAAGGTTGTCGAATCAAATGTGGTTTTTTTTATATTAAAAGCATAGGATCAGTATTACATTCATCCATCGGTTTGTCTGTGTATCCCTCGATCTTTCTATCCAACTACAGCCATACAGCCCGGCCAGTATTCTCAACCCAGTCTTCAGTCGCACACGTCAGAAGCGTGCCTAGACACGAAACCAGTTAAACCCAAATCAAGACCCCCGCTCCGTGTGCCTCTGTCTACAGCGTCTCCAGTCTCGTGGCGATATTACTTACCAGTATACAACCACCCCCACCCCATTGACCCCATCCCAACCAGCTGTCGCGAGCTAGGAATGCTGGCATGTACGAACGCGTTTGTACAACTCGGGGAAATATACAAGCGTGATGGACAGGCGCGCAGGGAGAATCAATCGACAATCTACGTTCGACCACAGGGGGCCCGTCACTGATATCTGACAGCAACAGCCAAACCGGTTCGAAATCCCCGAACAAACTGATTGCAGGTGCTTGTTTAAACATGCAGTCGAATTTATTTTATTAACACAAAGAAGTAAATCCTATTGCTTTGAGGTAGAGTTTATAATGACCTTACTTAAGGTTACAGTAAGAATCATGAGTCTTTCTCCTGGCGCATTGTCAGAAACTGTGTCTAACTGACTACACACTGAACATGTAACCCACTGAAAAAATATTTAGTGCAGTTGTGGATCGAATTCATCGACTATTAAAAAAGAGAAAAGATAACACCACCAATCTAACTCAATGTATATCAATGAATTACGTGTTTCCCGAAACCATTCAGGAGACGTACAAACATTATGTGTTAGAGATCTGCGGGTGTTATTGTCCATGCCAAACCGCTGGCTGGTAAAACTTTTGATTCCAGCCGATGACATGGTGCATGGTTTAGGCGTGTTTTCGACCCTTTTACTTAATAATTTGAACTAAATCTAGCTTATAACATGCTCCGTAGGGCTTCCGGACCACAATCGTTACAGTATTTACATACGACATTCAATAATAAGTTCAATATTTCTTACTTAACTTTTGGTGTCATCTGGCGCGACAGTGACGAGTCGAAAACAAGGTCCTTATCATTGTATAAACGGCATAATTACCCCATACCAGCACACTTGTGTGTCAATTCTAGCTTTATTGGGCTATTTTAACAAAACCAAAAACTGTACGAGTTGGTTTAACACTGTCTTGATGCTGATTGTTTTGTATAAGCTGACTGTCGCGGTAGCTGGAGTTTGACAAAACCTCGTTTACACCTTGTTCCTAGTTCTCAGACAGTCGACAGGCCAAAAATGACACCATGTCCTGGGTGTTTATAATTCTAAAAATGATAGTTGTCATTGTTCATTGTTGTTACTGATTTCAGTGAATTCTTTTCATATGCAGTATGGCCATATTTAGACATGAGATTAAATCCCAGATTAAATATGTTTCTTTTCTACGTGGGTGTTAAAAGGTAAGGGGCCTGTGTTAAGTGTCACACATGACGAATCAGTTACCTCGATGTCTGTGGTTCTGAAAGAAAATGAATTATGTTAAATTGGTCCTGAAGACGCCTGAAAGAACTTGGTATAAGTGACGCATCAAATTATGTCACGTACTGGTTAGGGTAAGGCCAGTGTGTTTACGGAGGCAGGAGTCTGGAGACACCACCAAGCGGAATCAGTACCACGTGGATTCTCAAAAACTGAAAAAAGCAAGTTCAATTATGTCAAAACATTTTGATTTTTCAACTTTCCCACTTAAACATCCCACATGAAAATCTAAGAAAAAAAACTTCATTCCTTGATCCATGACTGTATGACAAGAGGGGTGGCTTCAACTCTCCTTTTATCAATTATCCGAGCAGATCCAGCAGTTGGTGTCTACTATTCAACTTATGAGGAACATACAGTCGAGCATGCTCTTTCTACGAAGAGGGACACACAACGCTTGCTCTAAAGTTGTTTGATCAAGGTTACAACACTCAAAACCTCAGCAAAGCTTTCACAAAATCTTATGGCAGAGGATATTTCCAAACTTGACGCATTGGTGACACAAATGACATCCATATATTCTCTTCCTTACGTGTACCACTTCTAAATTTCCTTTCAAAGACCTAATAATGTCCAATGCAATTTATTTCAGGTGAACACTTGACGTGCCTTTGCATGTGTTTACGACGGGTACCACCGATGGGACAGGATATGCTCGCCTATTTGATAGTGATTCATTTACAAAGGCGTATAATATAGTCGGTCGGGATATTGGAATAACTGGACCACAACTGTTATAGTATTTACATACGAATAACTTTAGAACTTATGTTCAGCTTGAATATTGCTGAGTGCGGCGTTAGACAACCTACAAACAAACAAATATAATATACATGTAGTCGGAATCGTACAATGGACACTGTAATTAGAAGAGATGTTTTTTGTCGCTTTTATTCAACAAGAGAGCGAATATGTGTTACTGCTTGAGTGAGTGCGTATATCACGCAATATCACGGCGGGGGACACCAGAAATGGGCTTCACACATTGTACCCACGTCGGAAATCGAA
The DNA here is from genome assembly GCF_023055435.1 of Haliotis rufescens. NCBI lineage: Eukaryota > Metazoa > Mollusca > Gastropoda > Lepetellida > Haliotidae > Haliotis > Haliotis rufescens. Next base: position 2,617,823 of record NW_025963813.1, read on the forward strand.
CCCGGGTCTTCGGCGTGACGAGCGAATGCTTTAATCACTCGGCTACCCGACCGCCCCCGTTATTGCCTAAAGCAACACGAGGACGTTTAAAGCTACTGGCGACCAAAACAAGGTAGTTGAAATACTATGAGGGAATACATACACTAAAACAAAACGTCCTAAAATGCTTTCATCAATATATCAGTTTATATCACTGCTGTTTAAATCTGTCCTACGCAATGTAACTTCTTATACCAACTTCCCGGACTGTATGATATCAACGGTATCATTCCAACGACCTTAAAGTTGTTCATGCAGCCAACTCGTGTTTCGTGATACATCTCAGAATATGTTCATCACACAAGGGCATTACATTGATACAAATCCCAAAGCTGACACAAAATTGCACTGGTTTGGAGCAATAATGCCGTTTTGCACATTGTTTTCGACGCTATCGCGCCAGATGACACGAAATATAAAAGTAAGAAATATTGAACGTATTATTGAGTGTCGGATGTAAACACTGCAACGATTGTGTCCGTAAGCGCTTCAGTGCATGATTTAGATTTAGTTCAAATCATTAAGTATAAGGATATATATATATAATATTATATATATGCCTTTCAAAACTCATCCCCCCTCGTTGTTATCAGATAGTAGCGACACAAAAATCACCAATGAACACAATGTTTGTATGTATGTATGTATGTATGTATGTATGTATGTATGTATGTATGTATGTATGTATGTATGTGTTTGTGTGAGCACATCCAATACAGCATCGGAAAGAAAAGCACACAGAATGATATCGAAGGCCTTTTAACAAGCATTCTTCTGCGCATGTATATTTCTAGTAGAATATATAACAAGAGTTCGTATGTGCGTGTATATAGCGAAAAAAGACACTCTACAAACACTGTAACGACCCTCGGATCGCGACCGTCAACCGTCCACCCGGAGAGCGGAAGGTCCGGGGTCCGATCCCCGGCCACGTCACACCAAAAAAGGTTAAAAGATGGCACTTGTTGTTACCCTGGCGCTCGGCATTACGGGGCTAAAACAAGGACTGGTCGGCTCGAAGTCAGTATACTGTGTCTGAGTGGGGTATTTATGTTAAACTGCGGCATGGTATCTCAGTGGGCTAGCAATATAAATCGGTCCGGACTAGTACAAGCAGCCACACACACACGTGCATGCACGTCGCTACATACGTGCAATAATCTTGGACACGACGTTAAACCCCATTTCACCTCACCTCACCCTAGAATCGCTCGCAGATAGATGAAATACACACGTGTCACTCTCCTGTCAGTGTGGTTCATTCACGTGTTACGAATTTCACGCTCTGCAAAGCAAGGTGACACGGTGGATGACTTCCTTAGAAAATATTTTTGTGAAGATGACAATTGCAAAAACGTTCTTGAGAAAGGTTTTAGAGTTTGAACCACTTATTTGAAATTTATTTCAAAGCAACCCCGTTCAAACCGCTTTCGTTAAGTACTTAGGTGAATCTTTTTGAAAAAATCAGAATTACATGGTTTGGTTTGGCTATTAATCATATATGAGGAGGAATTTGTCAGCGCATTTACCGAACACAGCTGTGTGGTACAGATGTGAAGATGGTGATTCTCTTAAATGTATTTAATGTTCTTGAACAAAACATATTCAGGAGCATTTCAAATATGCTTGGACATAACTTGTTGCCTTTCTCTCATAAATGTATCTAGTAACTAGAGCAGATCAACAACTGTTAACTTGGAGTGTAATTGAAATTGGGAAGAATACAGTTTAAAGGGAAATTTCAAGAAAGAGGAGATATTTATATTCAAGCCCATTTAACGTTAATGTTCGCGTCGTTAAGCTGTTGCAGTTAAAGTATCTAAGCCTATATCGTTGCTAAATGTAAAATTAAACAGGAACACGTGTGCGAATATGCCGGTGGAATAAAGATACACTGTTAACTGTCAGAAAGACAAGTTTTCGATAGTTCCATCACCAATGTTAATGCTTATTCAGAGCCAACCTTTTATTATTATAGCGAAGGAATTTCAGTGCAACTTTTATTTTTTTTAAAACCAAAACATATTTCATGGAATCACTTCAGTAGAGTATGCAGGAACAAAATCGTTTAAACGGACAGTTAAGATTTAAATTAGGGTTTAATGGGTGTTGTGTCTATTAAGAGAAGACTTATTGCGTGGTACCTCGTCAAGAGGAGCCCTGGAAGTGTAGTTATGTGACGGCTAAACTGTTTCTGAACTCCCGAACAGGTGCTTGATGTAAGATGTTGAGGAATTTATGCTTTACAGACAAAATAAGTAAATCTTATTGCATTGGAATAAGGTTTATAATGGACCAACTTGATTGTCGACAAAAACTGACGGGCAAAAGAAAGTACTCACTTGAAAACAAATGTTATCAAAACGTTACAAGGCTGAAACCAACCGCCGAAAACTGCAAACTTGAGGTCCAAAACACAAAAAATGATACTCGTAAATGCACCGCCATCGAATAACCACTTTCTGGTTTGTTTTATGTTTAGCCGCCACCAGTCGTGGGTATAAACGTTATTTTGCCCGTGTGTTTATGTGTGTTTATCTCCATGTACAGTTTGACCAGAATTTCTTGACTCGGGCACTTTTCATACCATTTTGGTCATCACTGTTAACCATAACAAAGTATATGTAGAACTGAGGATTTTGATTCAAGGGATACAACTCCGCGTGTAATATTTGTAAAGCATGATCAGAGTTGTCTCCCTTGGTAAACACGCTCGCAGACCGCAAACGAGGCCACTCTGCTAATGACAGCTTTGGGGGAAAAGAAAGATTATTTCTGAATTATGCAATCAAGGAATCAGATCAGCACAGGTCATTACAGAGAGAACAGACTTTCCACTATCAACTGTGTACCGTGTAGAAAGTTTCGAGTGTGGAGATGGAATTGAGCACAAGAAGGGAGCAGGTAGGCTTAAGAAATTGAATGTTGGTTACAGAAGGCGACTTGGTAGATTGGCGTCTAGGCACGTGAGCATAGAAAATATTAGGCATGAAATGATTAATAAAGGAAGATTTCACGCTGCTAAAGAGACAATAAGAACGCATTTCTATATAAACCGCCTCCGTGGTCTAGTGGTAGAGCGTCCGCCCGGAGAGCGGAAGGTCCGGGGTTCGATCCCCGACCGCGTCATACCAAAAGACGTTAAAAGGTGGTTCTTGGTGTTACCCTGGCGCTCGGCAATAAGGGGCTAAAACAAGGACCGGTCGACTCGGAGTCAGTACACTGTGTCTGAGTGGGGTATTCATGTTAAACTGCGGCATGGTATCTCGGTGAGTTAGCACTATAAATCGATATCAGTCCGGACTAGAACAAGCACACACACACACACACACACACACATGCACGTCGCAAAATAAGTGCAATAATCTTGGATGCGACGATAAACATGGATTGGCACACGTGATATTCCACCACGACTCCTAACAACTGAACATCAAGAACGACGTTTGAACTGGTGTTTGGAGCAGAGAAATTTGAATTGGGGTAATGTTATGTTCTCTGATCTGTTCAATGTGGCTATATCCAAACTGCATAAAAAAAATGTGGACCAATGGTAGAGAAAAAACAATTTACCAGCGGCCAAAGTACAGTTCTATATTTTATGTGTGGGGTGGGGTGTCGTGTATTTGAAGGTAACATGACCAGTGCAGTGTCCACTGATACTCTCAGGGACATGTCCTTCCAACAGGTTTTGTATGGTGACGGGCGGGTATTCCGGCAAGACATTAATCCAAAACATAGAGCCAAGCATTCTCAGGAATGGTTTAACGAGCAAAATGTTACACTTCCGGAATGGCCCAGCTACAGTCGGGACCCCAATTGAAAATATTTGGAGAATCATGAAGGACAATAGGAATAAAAAACAATTAAAAATGCATGTGATTAGATATTGGAACAGTATAAAGCATGTACGAGGAAAAGAGGTGGCATGACAAAATATTGAACAGTTTGCTGTTTTGTAGCTTAGGTAAGCAGTGTTTGTTGGAATAACCCATCTATTGGTCTATGACTTAATAAATAAAAAAAATATATGATTTACGAACTTCACTATTATCAAACAGAATACACGCTGTTTTACGAAAGTGGACAGCCCTATTGGGATTCCGGTGTAAGTAGGTCCCCTGCATTCTGTGCGGGTCGTAAGGGGCGAAAAATGGATCGGATGGTCAGGCTCCATGAATGATGGAATCCGGGTTATCTTACTGGCATCATATTACACTGTACTGAAATGTTGCGGCGTTCATCAGCAAACAATATATTATATACAGAGAGAGAGAGAGAGAGAGAGAGAGAGAGAGAGAGAGAGAGGGGGGGGGGGGGGAGAGAGAGAGACACACACAGAGAGAGAGGGAGAGAGAGAGAGATTTACGTATCGCGCGTCACAGTTCTCTTAATTGATAATACAATGGGTTGGTTTCATATATAAGTAACGCCCAGGCTTAATACTAATGTGACACGGTAACAACATCAATACAAAATAAGATAGTACATAAATACAATACAAATATTATACAACTGTGTGATCTTTTAAATAAAATACTGCCACAGTATTATAAATTAAACCTTACAATCAGTGTATGAAGACAAAAATCAATAGTTGCGATATACAATTATGACATAAAAGAAAGTTTTCTTTTTATACATGCATAACAATTACATAGAAAAAAATGTTAACTAAACTGTATAAATATATTAACGTTTCACTCTCGTTATGGGTGTTAAAATTGGGAACAAAATTGCATGCATTTGATAAAAAGTTGTCTCTTAAGTGAAAAAAGCCATGAAATTAAGTGCTCTCATCTTCAACAGTAAGGACATTACAAATACTGAAACCATATGTGCCAATTCTATCGTTTAAAGGGGTTTGTGGTCTACGATAACGGCCGGTTTCTACAGTGACGGGAATATAGTTGTAACGCTAAAACCGCGTCATGCAACAAATCCCACGGATTTCAAGAGCACGCTCAGAAGTACATGTCTTGACGCATATACACGCAGTTCACCTCAACTAACAGTGCGCCAAAGACATCTTGTTGAGATCATCAAGTATGTTTATGAATCAAGTCAAATTGTTTTGAATCAATACACCCCGGACCTCAATGACACCCATTTCACAGTAGATGCAGCATCAACACGTATAAGCCATTGTGAAGAGAAGCATACATTACAATTTGGTATTCAGTTACCCAGAGTGATGGAACTGATTGACGGGGGCCGAGGGTGGGGGAGGGTGGCTCTTCCAAGAATCACAGAGACCCGGTGTGGCGAGGCACGGGCGACAGGTGGGTTTCGTCAATAGAGGTAAATTTCCTAAATGAAAATTACTGCTTACGAAAGACGTTGCATTATATTCCAGATAAACGTGTCCACTTCACGGCTGAGTGGATAACGTGGGGGTGTTCGCGTACAGGACCGACAGCGTGCATAGGACGTGACATGTCTGGTCCCGATCCTCGAATCACATCCTCCCTATTGAGAGGGGTAGATGAAAGACTGCGACTGCGACCCCTGTGTATCTCTCTGCTGACGAATTCCTTGAAAAAAATTCCGCTGCGAAGCTTTTGAAAAGCAACGATTAATATTTATTGCACCGAAGTACCTTTACTGACCGAATATTTTAAATCGGAAGTACATTCAGGGCACATGCGACCATAATGAACTAAAACAACCGAGTACGTACATTCAGGGCACATGCAACCATAATGAACTAAAACAACCGAGTACGTACATTCAGGGCACATGCGACCATAATGAACTAAAACAACGGAGTAAATACATTCAGGGCACATGCGACCATAATGAACTAAAACAACCGAGAAAGTACATTCAGGGCACATGCGACCATAATGAACTAAAACAACCGAGTACGTACATTCAGGGCACATGCGACCATAATGAACTAAAACAACCGAGTACGTATATTCAAGGCACATGCGACCATAATGAACTAAAACAACCGAGTACGTACATTCAGGGCACATACAACCATAATGAACTAAAACAACCGAGTACGTACATTCAGGGCACATACAACCATAATGAACTAAAACAACCGAGTACGTACATTCAGGGCACATGCAACCATAATGAACTAAAACAACCGAGTACGTACATTCAGGGCACATGCGACCATAATGAACTAAAACAACCGAGTACGTACATTCAAGGCACATGCGACCATAATGAACTAAAACAACCGAGTACGTACATTCAGGGCACATACAACCATAATGAACTAAAACAACCGAGTACGTACATTCAGGGCACATGCGACCATAATGAACTAAAACAACCGAGTACGTACATTCAGGGCACATACAACCATAATGAACTAAAACAACGGAGTAAATACATTCAGGGCACATGCGACCATAATGAACTAAAACAACCGAGTACGTACATTCAGGGCACATGCGACCATAATGAACTAAAACAACCGAGTACGTACATTCAAGGCACATGCGACCATAATGAACTAAAACAACCGAGTACGTACATTCAGGGCACATGCAACCATAATGAACTAAAACAACCGAGTACGTACATTCAGGGCACATACAACCATAATGAACTAAAACAACCGAGTACGTACATTCAGGGCACATACAACCATAATGAACTTAAACAACCGAGTACGTACATTCAGGGCACATAAAACCATAATGAACTAAAACAACCGAGTACGTACATTCAGGGCACATACAACCATAATGAACTAAAACAACCGAGTAAATACATTCAGGGCACATACAACCATAATGAACTAAAACAACCGAGTAAGTACATTCAGGGCACATGCGACCATAATGAACTAAAACAACCGAGTACGTACATTCAGGGCACATACAACCATAATGAACTAAACCAACCGAGTAAGTACATTCAGGGCACATACAACCATAATGAACTAAAACAACGGAGTAAATACATTCAGGGCACATGCGACCATAATGAACTAAAACAACCGAGTAAGTACATTCAGGGCACATACAACCATAATGAACTAAAACAACCGAGTAAGTACATTCAGGGCACATACAACCATAATGAACTAAAACAACGGAGTAAATACATTCAGGGCACATGCGACCATAATGAACTAAAACAACCGAGTAAGTACGTTCAGGGCACATACAACCATAATGAACTAAAACAACCGAGTAAGTACATTCAGGGCACATACAACCATAATGAACTAAAACAACCGAGTAAGTACATTCAGGGCACATACAACCATAATGAACTAAAACAACCGAGTAAGTACGTTCAGGGCACATACAACCATAATGAACTAAAACAACCGAGTAAGTACATTCAGGGCACATACAACCATAATGAACTAAAACAACGGAGTAAATACATTCAGGGCACATGCAACCATAATGAACTAAAACAACCGAGTAAGTACATTCAGGGCACATGCGACCATAATGAACTAAAACAACCGAGTAAGTACGTTCAGGGCACATACAACCATAATGAACTAAAACAACGGAGTAAATACATTCAGGGCACATGCGACCATAATGAACTAAAACAACCGAGTAAGTTTGATGAACTGATTTTATTCATAGTGCAAGGCCATTGGCCCATACAACATAATATAACGAATAATGCAAAATTTTAAATATGTATAAAAACAGAGAATTTAAATATAACGTGACATTAACGAAGCGCCAAGGCATAATGCACATACTTAGAAAGTTTAATCATGGCGTTTGAAAACAATAGATTTACAAAACTGTCTTCGTCAGTTCTTTCCGTTTCTGTCATCAGACTGCGACAGCTGCTGCGGAATCGGATAAGGACCTGAAAAACGATTTAAATCAATATACTTGAAGTATACCTGCTTTTAAGAAGTCGATATGAGGAGTGAGTATGATCGAAGTTTAGATTTTGCGTTAAACTGGCACCTCATTCCTATTAAACTCATATTGAGCGGTCGGGTAGCCTAGTGGTTAAAGCGTTCGCTCGTCACGCTGAAGACCCGGGTTCGATTCTCGACGTGAGTAAAATGTGTGAAGACCATTTCTGGTGTGTCCCGCCTTGATATTGCTGGAATATTGCTAAAAGCGGCGTAAAACAATACTCACTCACTTAAACTCATATAAGAACATTTGTGGATAACTGACGACTTGTATTAACCAAGTGTATCCAATTTCATATCTAAAATGGATACTATTATTCTTTATATATGTAGCCCTAGAACACGATCAGTCCATACAGCATACAAATAAATATATCTAGCCAGACAGATAAAGGATCACTTGTCTTTTATTCAACCATGGAATCGGAACTTCAGTTTGAATCGTAAGTCAAAAATATTAATGTACACATTTGCATTAATTACTTGATAGATGAAGAACACTTGAAGTCTTTTCTTTCTTTCTATTTGACTGTTATATTAAAATCTCCAAATTTCTGCACACTACCCGAAATACCCCAGGCCATGAGATCACCATCCCACCACATGCTGAAAGGATTCCACTTCAAACCACAAGTTATGCCACAAAGGCATACATACTTCTTTGTTTTAATGGAAAGGCCGCCGCATTTAATACATCATTATATAAAAAATAGAAAAATCTGCGTGCTGATATAATTTTATGTCAGAAGGTAATTGCGTTTTTAGTGTATGCTAAGTCAAACAGCCGTTGTCACCATAATTTAAATTACCACAACACATAATCAGCTTTGTGAGAGACAATCAGCCAGTGACATAATTGTGTCTAACTGGGAGATATGTGTGTATTCATTATGCATTCCAACTGACAAGAAGCAAGAAAACATCACTGTAAAACTCCTGTTATATGAGTGAGTGAGTGTGTTTGGTTTAACACCGCTTTTAACATTATTCCAGTTTCCAGCTTAATGTGAGAGGAAAGGCCGAAGTGATGCAGGTCTCAGACTTCTAAACTTCGGTGAAACCCACGAGCACGGGAATGGTGCTGACAAACCTAGAAACATAATTGGGGCAAAACGGGATTCGAACCCACAATCATAGGTTTCTGGTGTGCCCAAGGGACGCAACTCTGCACAGCGAATCGCGGCACCTTAGACGACTGGTCCACCCGTGTATAAATGAGTAAAAATATATGTGAATGGGATTTTGTTATTGATTTACTGATTTATTCCTTGTGGAAGCGGGTCAATTATTTCATGAAGTGTCTGGTAATGAATTTCAGTAATTCATGAAATGACTAGAGAAAGAATTTGTCTAAGAAACAAATATTCATTTCATGAAATGGCTGAAAAAGGTCGATGCGTAGGTCGATGCTCATGATGTCAATCACTAGCTAGATTGTCTGGTCCAGACTGGATTATTTATAGACTGCCTTCATGTAGCTGGAACATTGCTGGGTGCGGCGTTAAACAACAACCAAACAAACACTTCAGCCAATAATTGTCAGTTACTTTTAACACGGTTTACTCCAAGGATAAACGTTAACTCTATGGGAGGGCGAGCCACACTAAATGCCTTCAGCAAACCCTGTATATGTCAAGTTCAGTATGCTGCACGAGGCATACACCACCTCCTATATTGGAAGCGCAAATAACTAAAACCACCATCCTATTCAGACAAATTGGAACTTAATAGGTGAGAATTCCCCTTCGTTATCATACATACAACAGACCGTAACAATAGCCCTTGTGGAATTACGCCCCGGAGAATATAATATGACCGACACTCTGGGGTAGGGGGGAGCGTGTGGTCAGGAGGTCAGCCACACTTGCCCCAACCCGACACGCCCGTCTGCATGATGGACGCTGGACAATGGTCAGTGTCGTCAGCTGAATGGACAAGAGCCTGTGTGTCTCATGGGAAAGTAGACTTGATCCGTGTCTACTTTCTTAATTTGATAAACTAGTTATGTTGCCTTATACAATCACACTGCAATAAAGTCATTTATGACCATGAGTAAGCGAGTTTGTAAATTATTCTAGTTATATCACGGGATGTCTATCCGATGTGGGAGGAAATCCCGAAATGATACAGGGTTTAGTCGTTTGGTGAAACACAAAAGCACGGCATGCAGATATAGCTAAATCAACGATCTATGAATATTGGCCATATTTTATTACGACAGAATATTGTGCGCCTATACCAAGCTCCATGGCTGTAATAAATTACCTGTAGCTACAAAACAACAATTTTATTAAACATATTTTCTTGGCATAAAAAAGTCAAATGGATTGGGCAAATTTATTTTCCAACGTACAACGCCCTTCCCATAAGCATTTTCATATAATGGACAATAGTGTGAATATTAAACATTGAAGTTAATGAAGTGTATACATAATGAATACTTCCGTGGAAATGGTACCATTAATAATTTATAACAAATTTACATCAACTAGTTCTGTTATGACTGTTGTATACCAGTCATCTGCTTAGAAGTTGGAAAAGATAAAACAAATTGTGAAATGCAAGATGTTTATAATGGAGTATGATTTGAAGTACATAAAATGTTAATGAAATCTTTTTCTTGACATAATATTTATTTTGCACACTTTCGTACATAGAGATGTTATGTGAGTTGGGTTAAACGCCGGTTTGAACAGTGATCGGGTCATGTCACGGTGTGTCAGCTCAATGTGGGGGGAAATCCGAAGAGGTTCAGGTCTCAGACGGTTACCACTTTGGTCCACACTCGATGATTAACAGACTGTCGTCGTATAGCTGGAATATTGCTGAATGCGGCGTTAAACAACAAACAATCAAACCAAACCCAAAGTAACATTAAAAAGGCTTCAAACACTCGCGGACCAAAGTCGGTCCAAGAAATACCGGACGCATGCCACGCACCTGCCCTGGACCTGAGGTTAAAGGTCAGTTTCTCAAGACGCAACATGATTCCCCATCCAATTTAACACATACTTATCTCCGCCCTTGCTATGCTTACACCCTATTGTCCTTCCTAGCGTCCATTCCGTGTTGGATTGATAAATTTCCAGAATATTGTCCCCAAATCCGCAACCATTGTGAACCTGCTTTTAACTCCGCATGTTGTCTGTTCCCCGCCGATCTATAACCAGGGTTGTGATGAGATCCCCTCTAGTGTGGTCAGCGGTCTTTGTGGAGGTATCTCATTCAACGCCCGATATACAGTGGGGGTAATTGGCTGGCCCGCCTGGCCATTGTACAGTCAGCAGACACTGACCAGTGGTCAGACGGCCAATTATTAAGGTTTGCATGTAACATACAGGTTCGTAAAGGGGCGTTGAAATATGTGCATGTGGTTTTGGCATTCTGCTTGTCTCGGTCCACTTCAACCTCGGCCCGCACTGGCAGGAATCCATATTGGAACTAGTTTCGTGCACGTGACTATCACGTGACACAACATCACCTGACAACAACCGAGAACCGTCAAATTGTTCCATTTCATTTCATTTCATTTGTCTTCATTTCTAAGAGTTTACCGAAATTCTATGTAGCACAGGAGTAACATGTCTTCAAAAACGGGTGCCATGTTATAGGAACTGCATCGGGAGGGATCAGGCGTAACGCGGTTTACGGTGAAATCATGCAAAAAGATCACAGTATTTCATACTTGAAGTAAGGATGAGGGTGAAATGGGGTTTAACGTCGATTCCAAGATTATTGCACTTATATAGCGACGTGCATGCACGTGTGTGTGTTTGTGTGACTGCTTGTACTAGTCCGGACTGATGCCGATTTATAGTGCTAGCTCACTGATATACCATGCCGCAGTTTAACATGAATACCCCACTCAGACACATTAACACCGACAGGAAACAGCGAGAAGAAACAGCGAGAAGAAACAGCGAGGAGAAACACCGAGGAGAAACAGCGAGAAGAAACACCGAGAAGAAACACCGAGACATCCGTCAAGCCTTTCTTGTCCAAGTCCTGTTGTAAAAGGATCTTCAGATGAAATCTCTCATGTCATGTACTGCCTAACATCTCGTGTATGTTATGAGGTCTTTACCGTCTTCATTAACTATCCAAGGAAATATTCCATCTATATGAACGCGGGTTGTAAATATATCGACTCTGGACCACACAAATCAGTGAATTGATATCATGAGCAACGGTACGCTGAGAAGTGACCGAGACTGACCACCAGATCCATTTAGTCGCCTCGTAAGATCAGCATAGGTTGCTGGACACCTCGTGCCTCCTGTAATCCCTATCGAGGTAACGTGTTCTTTTGTGTTTGTTTGTTTGTTTGTTGTTTGACGTCGCGTTCAGCAACCTGGACCATACAATCCAGTGATAAATTCATGAGCATCGATAAAAAAAATTGCGACACGATGACATTCATAAACCAGGTCGCCGATTCTAACCCGGATCTTCACAGGGCAATAAGGATGTTCATAAACTTTTGCATAAATATATCAGATTCTATATAATTATTTGTTGTGTTGTTGATTGTGTTGTGCTGTTAACTGGTATTATAATGCTTTGGTTGTATGATTGTTAACTACTATAATACTGACCAGACGCTGTCCAAATTATGTGATGCGAATATGCCCATATATAAAGAGGTAACTTTAAACAATATTTCTAAATATGAAACAAAATATGGGTAGCAACTGATTCGGACTATTTACAGGCCACTCACTCACTCACTCACTCACTCACTCACTCAGTCACAGTGACCAGGCTCCCATGGTGTCCCCTTTTGTTATGTCAGAGGTACAATTTTCGACATTTGCGAGCTAGCAGCTCTTTTGAAGATATTTATATCTCAGGTATATTGCCAACCGCTTCCTACATATAATGTAGTTCATTATATTAACTGGGGACATGAGAGGGAACGAACCAGGAAATAAAGACCCCGACCACACCAGGTGCAGGACGTCCTCATACCCATCGCGGACACGGGTGTCATAACAAGACGAAAATTGTAATTATTAATTTTTTTATGAAAATACATATTTCATATAATAAACGGTGAGTTGAAGGTGCAATAAACTGAGAGGAAACTTTTTGTTATACCCGGCATCCGCTCCGATAATGATCCTTGTCTTGCCAACACCATCTCCGTTCTCGCGGATTTCACCGGTAAGTGATACCCGTCTACGTCCGGCATCACTTGTTGAGTGAGTGAGTTGGTTGCACGCCTTTGCACCAATGATTTCCCACATCACGGCGTGTCAACTTGATGTGGGGGAAGCACGGAGGGATGCTTCATACAGTCAAAGACTTTTACCACTACGATGCTGGCAAACCTTGAAACAGTATCGTGGCGAATAAGAAATATTTTTACTGAAAGGTTAAAATTAATTAGAGACTGTTGTCAGGGTATAAAATACATTCAGAACACACCAGGAACGAGGAAACATATTACATTATTTAAAATTAATGTTGGAAACAGTCTTGGGTGGATGTCATGGCTGACTGGTCTACGAGCAGCTGGTTGCCTATTTACCGTTCCAATGCTCACCATTGATACTTAAATGGATGAGTATAGTTGTATGCCGCATTTTGTCAATATTACGGCGGGGGGACATCAGAAATGGGCTTCACACATTGTACCCATGTGTGGAATTGAACCAGGGTCTTCCTTGTGACGAGCGAACGCTTTCACCAGTTAGCTTCGCAACCGTCCCCATTGAACATAAACACGAAGCGCCCACATTCACGTTTAGGCTCTGCAATGTGCTTTGTACAGATGCAATATTAAACTTCACAAAATAATCCTACTTCTGCGTTTGCAACAGCAAATAAACAGACTAGACACGACATGTTAGGTATTCGTGTTGATGTATTCATTCCTCAGTGACTAGCACGATCTGAAGGGCGATGAAGACTATTCTCATCGTCCATGCATGTACAGACGGTGTACAAATCCATCATGAGATGGGTCACATCTTGACTGAACATTGTGCTATAAATTCCGGGGTCAGGTAGAAGTTATTGCAAGTCTGACTCACTCAAACCGTCCGTATGTGGTGAAGCATATCATGCGATCTGGAGACTTGAAATGTACGTTTTGAATTATTTAGCCCGGAGGCCATCGCAGCAAGCATTTTCCACTGGTTCAATGCAAAACAAGTACACGAATCTCATCGGATGTTCAATTGCTGTATTGTGTAGTGCAGAGTAAACATTCCTTATGATGGGTTTTTATTGGCCGATTTTTTTCATGCCATTTGGGTCCATTACTATGACAATATACTTTATGTATTGTGAAATCGTTCACTATGGCAATTGACGTAAAAGGGCAGCAGTGCTGGAAGGCACTGCTATTGTCATTTCTATATGGTATATATGTCTATAATCAGGTTACAACTACGGGTATAATTTACTTCACATGAATTGACATTATGGTTTAATGGTCCTCAATAAGAGGGGTTATTCAAAGTAGCCACAAGACTTTTGACAACTCCGGCAGCGACGTTACCTGATCATGTCATTTCGTTATTATACGCCCCACTCGGTAATATTCAAACTGTAAATATATGATTAAATCTGGACCGGACAATCCAGTCCTTGATATTATTATCCCAACTATTTAGGGAACCATGACACGCTATCAATCAACTAACATTACTGAGCCTGACCACCCGATCTGTTTAGTCGCCTCCAACGACAATCGCTTTGGAGGGGGAGGAAGGGGGGGGGGGGGACGTTTAAGTAAGATATATGTGCTGAGTCCGGTGTAAGTACCTTGGGGCAAGGGTAACCAAATGATAACTTACTGCAATAAATTTTCAGGGGTCGTAGGTTTAAATCCCATAATACTGTTACGTATTGGGCAGCAGTCGAATCCTCGTTGTGTGGACCTGAGAAGAGTTCGAGTTATCCGGAGTTTGAGACATCAGGGGAATGTTATGAGTGGGTGAGTGTGGTTTTACGCCGTTTTAGCAATATTCCAGCAATATCACGGCGGGGGACAACAGAAATGGGCTTCATACATTGAACCCATGTCGGGAATCGAACCCGGGTCTTCGGCGTGACGGCAGCACGCTTTAACCACTAGGCTACCCGACCGCCCGGGGAATGTTATGCTTTATTTGAATACTTGATATAACACCCAGCAGGGAAGGGAATTCGACATATCCAAGTTCGACACAAGGAGGTGTACTGAGTATTATCGGCGTGGACTCGCCGTGACATAACTCTTATTTTGGTCAAAGCGTACCCTGGATTTCATGACAATGTTTTTTTTATCGCCGCTGTGAACAGCAGATTTCAGTTAAAATTTTGACAGAAATGTGGAAGAAAAACGCAGGTCGCAAATGTTTACCACTTCAGAGAAATAAAAGCGATCTTGCTATGTTATGTCAAAAACATACCCACAGAGTACCTTCAGTAAAGGATTGGCTATCCCGGAACCCTGGCTGAAGAGCAAACGAGGAGTAGTGTTTTTGCTAGTTCCAGCTGAGTGAGTGAGTGAGTATGGTTTTACGCCGCTTTTAGCAATATTCCAGCAACATCACGGCGGGGGACACCAGAAATGGGCTTCACACATTGTACCCATATCGGGAATCGAACCCGGGTCTTTGGCGTGACGAGCGAACGCTTTAAGCACTGGGCTACCCGACCGCCCAAGTTCCAGCTGAATGTGTGAACAAAGACCTAAATTTAGGCAGGTCGTAGACATTTACCACTTTGGTGAAATCAACTAGCACGAGCATTGTGCTGGCTCACCAAGCTTCAGTATCAGGAGGAAACTTGGATTCCGAGGGGACCACTGGCAAATTATGAGCGAATAGTTCAGGAAAAACAACAACACACTTCTAAAATGCATAGCACTATGGTATATTTGTAACCGATTAAGTATGCAAAAATATGAATAAAATACATAATGTTTTTTTATGAATCAACAGGTTCGCTATATCACAGTCTTTCAAGATATCGCTGTACTTCAGATCTAGTTGTTTATCCCAGCACATTAACTGAAGCAAGTGCTGACAAATTCAGGATCATTATCTGAGCGAATCGGAGTTTAGAACCCCAAATAAGCGTATCCGGCAGAGGTAAGGAACATAACCCATGAAGATCACATCGAAGACAGGAAAACGTCCGACATTCTCTGAACAGAAACGTCTTAAATCTGCGACCAAGGCCTCCAGACAGATCCTTTTCTCCCTTCCAAATGATCTCTGCTTTCAAAATGGCTACCACGATTGTCATTCAGGTTTGGTGCATGAGCTTGCGCGTGCGACGCGTGAGGCGCATGCTGCACGTGCTGCAGGGGCAGTTTGGAATGTTCTGTGGCTGGTGGAAGCAAACATGTCTCAGTGATGCCCGAACACGGGATGATGGCGATGTTCCCCGAGACTTGTGTCATCGGATACACTGTTGAGGATTGCGGAAGAGTTAGAATTTGAGTTGCAGCTACTGACGTCACGGGCGACCCTGACAAAACCTGATTGGTGAAAGACAAAGATGGCGTATTCTGAAGACTGACCGGTACAGCATAGTTCGACACCTGACCATTGTTGACGATGTTCGTAGGCACAACAAAAGCTACTTCTCCAGTAGAGAGTTTCGTCGGAATGACTTGCATCGCACTAAATACTTTCGTAGTTTCCGTCGGAGCTAATGACGTCACGCTCGAAACATTGTTGTTGATATCTATGGCAACGGCATTCTTCGGTAACTCTGTATTGGAAGGCAGTTTCTGGTCATGGGATATTACCGGCGACGCGATCTCCCTGCCTCCCGTGACAAAAGGCATTGGTTCATTTGGAGGCGACGTCATTGTCTTAGATGCCAGGTGGTCCAAAACACGTGCTTTGAGTTCTACGTCACATCCGGCGACAGTATCGAGGTATTTGCTGACCTCCTGTTTACATTCATTGTAACCGCGGCGGTGTTTGGTTGAACTGTTGCTGGGAAGATCTTCTGATGCTAAATCTGAAATAATTGAAAAAATTAAATTTAGAAAAATTCGTTACTCAAAAAGGACCCTGTTTCATAAAGCGGATACAGCGCTTACGGTAAAACGTCTACGATAAAATATGAAATACGACAGTTTCACTGCTAAGTTCGCTGCCTTGTATATACATAACCAAGATTATCCCGGAGTTATGTATGTAATAAACATCTTCACCAACACCCCTTCCAACGCCCCCCCCCCCCCCCCCCCCCCACACACACACACACACACATACTCGCTCTCCGTGGCTTCATTCCCATGTATTTTATACCCATACCAATGGGTTTCATACCTGTGTCCATGGGTTTCAGTCCCGTGCCAATGGGTTTCATACCCGTGTCCATGGGTTTCATTCTCGTGCCAATGGGTTTCATACCCATACCAATGGGTTTCATACCCGTGCAGATGGGTTTCATACCCGTGTCCATGGGTTTCAGTCCCGTGCCAATGGGTTTCATACCCTTGGGTTTCAACAAAGTGGTGAACGCCTACGCCATGAGACTCAACCCAAGTCATCCAGGGCAAGAGAATGTAGCTGGCTGATAGTGACAAGTGCAGGTTACTGCATAGACGAAGGCGGGTACAGTGTCGGGTGTACAATGTCACCTGTCAATCAAGGCTATATGCTACAGGTAAGGGGAGACTTCGGTCACTCACCTGTAACTCTAATGCTATATAAGATATTGTTATTTACATTACAATGTGAAGCATGTAGGGTCGGGCCTCTGGCAGGTGGCTTCAGGACAGGTATGCTAGTGCGATGGGGCGTTTCAATGTCTCACCTGTTAACGAGTGTGGTGTGTTGGAGTGTTGAACCTCTCTCATGTGTTTCACTGTCATCTCAAGAATGTCCGCCTTTTCCATCTTGTTGTGACGCCCACTCTGTTAAACCACAGATTGAGTTACATTTTTGATTATACACTGTTAGGTACAGTGACCTGTGATCGTGACAACTCACACGCACCCACGAACAGCACATCTAAGGATCGCAACTCTGCACATCACTTGAACACTAACTGCATTACAAAATCTGTAACTGTGACTTACTATCATCCGAATCACACACGTTGAATGTGAAAACAAAAGAGAGAATGAAATGAAAAGCAGAGGGTTTACTTTCAGAAATAAAGGAAAAAAATGCTAAAACATCTCCATTACGGTGACTAATATAAATAAATTGTTTTAAATACTTTGAGTAAAAGCCTTTTCCCCCACCTTATGAACATTTTGAGGAAATCAAAATTAACAATAGTTGACATTGGAATTTTCTTTTTGGAATTATCTACCGACACAGGGTCTGGCCTTGGGAAGCCAAATACCTCGACTTGTAATTAGTAACGCGGTTAAATGAATTAATGTGATCCCCACTGTCATTTTTAGAGGTTCAAAGTTGTCCATATGTTACATTCTCTGTGGGGTAATATTTGGCTGTTCCTGCAGTGTGATTTCAACCATGTCGTGGTTGTTTGTCGCCCACCATGGTTCTCATGCCAAATTGTATTCACCCTTATCATCTACACTGTGCCGTCATACGTTCAGTCATACAAATGTAAATCAACGAGGAAACTTTGTGACGAAATTTCGTTGCGTTCCTTCGAGTACGTTAGTGTCTTCTCAAAACTGAAAATCTTTCACGTTTATATGCTGAGGATGATGATTATAGGATTAACCGATTCTACTGTTATTCAAAGAGTGGGTCGTCTCCAGATTCGAGCCAATGACCTATGAGGAATTGAGTCTGTTATCCATCAACCAATATTCATCCAACCTGTTATTAATGACTATGTCTATGTAGGTTCTCCAAATAACGAGTGAGTGAGTGAGGTATGAGACACTTTACGCAATATTCCAGCAACATCACAAAAGGGACACTACAATCGGGCTTCACACATTGTCCCGTGTCGAGAACGGAACCCGGCATTTCGGTGCGACGAGCTACCCCACCGCCCTTCAAAATACCCAAAAGGGGCGGTCGGGTAGCCTAGTGGTTAAAACGTTCGATCGTCACGCCGAAGACCCGGGTTCGATTCCCGACATGGGTACAATGTGTGAAGCCCATTTCTGGTGTCCCCCGTCGTGATATTGCTGGAATATTGCCAAAAGCGGCGTAAAACCATACTCACTCACTCACTCAAAATACCCAAATGTGTCAATAATGGCAAAAAATGCCAATTTATGAAATACAACAATAACGTTTACTTGTTTCGCAATAATTCACAGCGCACTACTCGTGTCAAATAAAGAGTGCAAAGGCTTTAACACGAAACGAAAGCTTTCCCGTTGCCTCGCGTTCAAACGGCGAGCCTGACCTGTGATCTCGGTATATCTCCATTAGCTGGATTTGTAATAGCCTAGTTCAAAGACATCCATATCTTTTGACAGTCCGTGAACGACAAGCAGGAACGCATTAAACATTACCGAGTTACATGATGGAAACGTATGAGAAAACAACACAACACAACCCTTGAAATGGTTATTCATGTTATTCGGGGATATGTCAAACGTGTAATTTCCTTCCTGTATATTTAAATAACATAAACAGACGCAGTGTCCCTATCTGAAGTTGGGTTGTATGTATCGACCTGGACGCGAGGTGTTGTTACCTTTTCACCGTGTTCTTTTAAGAACCGACACTACTCTACTGCGAACCGACACTACACTACTGCGAACCGACACTACACTACTGCGAACCGACACTACACTACTGCGAACCGACACTACTCTACTGCGAACCGACACTACACTACACTACTGCGAACCGACACTACACTACACTACTGCGAACCGACACTACACTACTGCGAACCGACACTACACTACTGCGAACCGACACTACTCTACTGCGAACCGACACTACACTACTGCGAACCGACACTACACTACTGCGAACCGACACTACACTACTGCTCACAATTACTCACCTCTTTATCATGGTGCAGTTCCGGAAACGTTCCGCGGTAATTCCACAAAGCGTTCTGCAGAGGTACCGCGGTATGTTTGCGGAAGTAACACGGTACTCATGCGAAAATAACACCAATCGTGCAACTAACGCGCTGCCTTTGAGGATTTAATGCCCTCCGTTTGCGGAAAAAGGGTACTATTGTAGAATAAAAGCGGAATATGTTCGTGGAATTATCGTACCGTACGAGTGTGGCATCACAAACAGTTTGTAAATGTTTCGCAAACCACGAGGTTAGTACTTGTGAGCATTTGTGTAGCACTCTCTTGTACAAGCTCTGTATTGATGTCTACTGTATGCTAAGGACAACACATGCTGATTCTGACGAACAACTTCAGGGGTAACCGCTATTCCCACAAAGCTTCATGATATCACATTGGTTGAGTGAGAGTGCGTGAGTGAGTGAGTGAGTGAGTGACCTGTTGTCGATGACAGTGATTAGTCATACAACAGCCTGCATCGTTCCATTGCTTGACCCACGACATCAGTGACGACACAAAACAACGATGTATCCCTCAAGTACTGCCCATTTTGGGCTACAATTGTAACCTCATCAACTACGCTTTACGACCTGCTCAGCCCGTGCCGCGACAGATGTGACAGACAGTGTTTTATTCAACAATATTTTAAAGTTATATCCCGGTAATAAAAAACGTTCAAAATATTTACCTCTTTGTTGACGGCATCTAACAGTAAAGACTTCAACTCCGACAAACTGGCGTTAATTCTCGCCCGTCTTCGTTTTTCCATCATCGGTTTGTTGGTCTGAAAAGAAGAAAAGAAGAATATATTCTTCCACCAATATTCTGTTATTACACATACATATTTATATATATAAATATCAGCAATCTGACAGTGAAAGATGTTATTATATATACCCTGCGATTGTCCCTCGCCGACGTTGACTTCTCAGATCGCATGGCTGTGTTGTGAACCACGAGTTCAGATCGTGTCCCTTCTGTGGCGGAATGTTGCCTAGCACGCGCGTATATCGATAAAATACCTACACCGTGCGCTTCGTGTGACAGGCACAGACACACGGGAACGTTACACCGTCTCAACTCGCGTGTCAATCACGTTTCAAATTCGCTCCGCCCAACTCGTGGCGTTATGTGCAACCATTGGCTGAAATAACGTCGCGAGCAGCACCACGCCTTGGCGCATGCCTGAACACGCCCGTCGGCCAGGCAAATTGTTGATATGGTAATGAAGGCACGCGACCAGGCTTGAGAAGGAGTGTGGGAAAACCCCGCCCCCACCTCGCGGGCAGGTAGACGTCACCTTGTCCCCCCTACCCTCTACCTGGGGGATATATGTGGCCAGGAACGCAGATACCCGACACACCAAAACACCTCGACGAGCGGGGCACGGGGAGAGCGTGGGAAATCAGAACTCACGTTCGAGTTATTTGGTTTACGATTTAAATTTCTTTAAAGATATAACCTTGTGTCATTGCGGCGGTATATAACTTTAATAAAAGCTCATTAGCTTCTTATAAGCCCCCACTGTCGACGTGAGCACCGCTTAGTAAGGCATCGCTTCAAGCCGCGTCAAGGTGTGAGCTTTATCATTTTTGATATGGTTTCATCGATTTAAGGCTTGTTGTGGTGACTGTAATGACATACCACAGGGGGAGGGACAAGTGGAATTATGGCGTGTGACCCTCAGAGTAGCCCTACTGACCCTTCGTAGCCCCCGAGGCACATGACACAATGTAACCATGGACGTCATGGCAACAGGTTGACTGCGACAGCCTTGGTTTGTTGATTATGGGAGCATTTTCAGATTTCAAGCTGATTGTGAGGCTACTCGTTCACACCTGCTGAGTAACTCTTTGATTTGAGGTTGTAATACATCACTATTATTTTGACTGGCAATGAACGGCGATACATGTTTTAAGTACAGTGAGTCACCAGTGAACAAACAGCGTTAAATCCACCACGCCGAACGTAAAAGGGGGCACGGGTGGCTCAGTCGCGATCGTCCGAGGCGCCGTAATTCACTGCACAGAATTGCGTGCCTTAGTCTTGCAAGAAACATATTCGTGGGTTCGAATCCCGGTTAGCCCTAAGTACGTTTCTAGTATGTCAGCACCGTACTCATAGTCTTGCTTTTCTCCAAAGTGGTAAACCTGCAGAAGTTCCCAAGAGGGGCGGAGGGATAGCCTAGTGATTAGGGCGCTCGCTCGTCAATCCAAGGGTCCGTTTACAATTACAATGTGTAAAGCCCATTTCTGATATTGCTTGAATATTGCTAAACGCGGCGTAAAACTATACTCACTCACTCTCACATCAAGCTGATATAACTGAAATACTTTTAAAAGCGGTGTTAGAGACTGACCATTTGCTATTCGGTGTGTGGGTTTGGGGGGGGGGGGGGGTGATATTGGGTTTAACGTCGCATTCAAGATTATTGCCCTTATGTAGCAACGTGCATGCATCTGTGTGTATGGCTGTATGTACTAGTCCTGACTAAGGCCGATTTATAGTGCTAGCCCACTGAGATGCCATGCCGTAGTTTAACATGAATAACTCACACATAGTATACTGACTTTTTAAGTTACAGCTGCAAGACCAGAAATTATTTTAATTAAAACTATGAGTCTTAATATTTTATAAGAATAGCACCTTGCAAATGTGGGGTTGGGTGGAAGCCGGGATGTGTCCATCAACTGATGAAATACCACGAGCTTCTCGGGTCACTGGACTCGACATGGTGAAGGTTTGTTTGTTTGTTGTTTAACGCCGCACTCAACAATATTACAGCTGTATGACGGAGGTCTGCAAATAATTGAGTCTGGACCAGACAATCCAGTGATTGCCATCACGTGCATAGATCTAGGCAATTGGGATACGATGACATCCATCAACCAAGTCAGCGAGCCTGACAACCCGATCCCGTTAGTCGCCTCTTACGGGCTGATGATTATTGTTTATGTTGTTGTGAAGCGTTAAATGCAATTATTTCAGAATTTCAAGTTTTACGTCCTAACTCCTTTGTAGAAAACGCTTGGATGGTCGGTGTCCAAGAAGCAGTAGCAGTCAGTAAGCTTGACCACTCAATACTTACCTGGTCAACAACATTTGACTCTTATATCAGCAATACGAATGTGGAACAGCCACACCTTCAAGGCCATTACGATGTTAGATGCAATACAAAGATGAAACCAGGTAATTTCATAAGTACGTCTCAATGTTGTGATGCTCACAACGATGTCATTTTAAAACTAGAAACATCTTCTCAGGGACATTGTGATATCGATAGTGCTTTTATGTGTTTTAAAGATGCAGTGACAACAGAGATGCACTCAACGTTACCAACAAGGCGAATCGTCAACAACTCATCCAGAAATCACAAAACAAACACACGAAAAACTACAAAACCATGGTGAAATGACAGCTTTGTGGAATGATATGTGTGTTGCGGAATGCAAGTGATGCAGGCAACCTGGTGTTCTACGTGTACGTCTACGATCAGTCTACGTTCATCATCGTGCTGTGCTTTTGACAAAGACGTCAAGTTCGCAAAACGACAGGACAAGGCTAAACTCCTAGTAGATTTAGAAGCCACATGTGAATCCGGAAGTAAAGATTTCTGGAAAAAGTATAGATGTTGGTTGAGAGGATAAAAGAGATTCCCATGGAAGAACTTCAAGAGGATGGAACTATCTCTAGGGACAGAGGTGTTGTCATGGAAACGTGGGCAAATGCATATTCAACTCTGCAGAACAGCAACGCTGGAGAAAGTAGGACAGTGCATAGTGACAGTCAGGCGATAAGGGACTCTCCCTCAAGTGAACATTTATCTATTGAGAAGGTACGATGTGTGTTAATACAAGCTAAGACGCCGCGATATAACTGGAGTAGTGTTAAAAGCGGCGTTAAACTCACTCACTCACTTACTAATACAAGCTAAGAATGGTGAAGCACCTGGTAATCAGGGTACACCAGTTGAGGTATTAAAGAATGATAACTGTCTTTTCTTTTTGCACGGACTGTTTAATATGTGTTTTAAACGTGGAATCATACCAGGTGATTGGTCGAAAGGCATCGTAAATCCAATTCTAAAATCAAATAAGGAGAACCCACGTGACCCTTTGAGCAACAGGGGAATAACACTTGCAAGTTCGTCCGATAAACTGTTCTGTTCTGTATTAAACATTACACTTGACTGAGCATGTAGAGAGCAACCGTCTTTTGTGTAAGGGACAAAACGGATATCGAAAGAAGAGATCAACCCTTGACCACACCTCAAGTGTTACTTCTGTCATTGAAACCAGGATAGGCATGAGAAAACAAACATTCACAGCCTATATTGACTTCAAGAAAGCGTAAGATTGTATTGATAGAGATCAGCTGTGGGAAAAACTCCAAAGTCAGGGAATAAAGGGGAAGATATTCAACGCCATAGTACCCTTGTATAAATCCGTCCAGTCATGTGTTAGACTTAATGGAATGTGTACACCATGGTTTGATGTCAGGAGTGGACGTCGACAGGGCTGTTTGCTGTCGCCAATTGTATTTAATATGTATATTGATGACTTAATAGAATCATTGAAGCTGCACAATGATGGAATTCACATGGATGGTACCTACGCTGATGATATTATTCTTCTAGCAGAAAATGAGAAGGATCTTAACATCTTGTTGGATTGTCTAAACAGCTGGTGTTCCAGATACAAGATGATTGTTAACCCATCCAAATCAAAGGTAGTTCATTTCAGAACCCCTTTCTGTCGGCGCTACCAATATCGACGTTGCTGACGATTTAGGGCGTTTGCTTCCAGAACGCTTGGATTACGCGAAGATGGGAAAGGCGACGGCGAGGTCGGCCAGTAGAGCTCTTGGTCTCCTGATATCGAAAAGTAAAATGCTAGGAGGTCTACCATGTGGAAGATTCACGAAGTTCAACGACTCCATGGTCTGGTTAACATGAGAACACGGTGCACCAATATGGGGAACTCATCATATCCCAGCCATAACCACCGTTCATAATCGGGCTATGCGCTATTTTCGAGGATTAGGGTACATTGCTCCTAATAGTGCAGTCAGCGGTGACATGGGATGGAAACCAATAGCCTGTAGACAATGGAAAGGTGCGACGAGGTTCTACAAGAAACTGTGTGGTAAAGAACCAACTTCCGTCACCTTCAGAATTTTCAAATGGCGGACTGTCACGCAAACAGAAACAGACGTAACTGGAATTTCCGTGTTCATGCCAAGCTGACAAACCTCTCATTAGAACACTTCATTCCATTGGACAACTGTTTTAATTTCAAATTTATTGTATCCGAAGTAGCTGTCAAACTGATGCAAATCTACGTGCAGGACTGGAAAATTAAACTGCAGCAGCCGCAGAGTCAACGTGGCAACGTTAGAAATAAACTGAGGATCTATCAACATTTTAGATTCACCTATAGAGCTGAGTAGTACGTGCAGAGTTCCTTCCCCTGGTCGCAAAGAAATTCACTGGCTCAACTGCGTTGTGGTGTGGCGCCTTTAAGAGTAGAAAAAAGGAACATACGAAAACCTTTGGAAGAAAGAGTGTGTTTTAATTGTAAAGAGTGTGTAGAGCATGAATGTCATTTCTTGTCACACTGCCCCCTTTATGATGAAATTAGAGCGTCATTATTAAGAAGATGTACTCAAGTCTGTGATATTTTCAATTATTATTCTGATGTTGAAAAAGTGTCTTTTATGCTGCCCAATCCAGATGCCAAGACCTGCAAACTTCTATTACAACAACGCAAATCTATTTTTTATCATGGTGTGTAAATTATTGTTGCCTGTTTGCGAATGTGTGTTGGTTTATGTAATGTTTTATGCACCTTTTCAGTAAATAGTTTTATGCAATTCGCACATTTATCTTAATAGTCTCTCATACCCCATAGACAGGTGGCTCTGTGATGTTTATTTAACTATGTCATTTATCTTAATATGTAAACAGAGGTGAGACTGTAATAAACAATCTGTCTGTCTGTCTGGGTGGCTGATGACCTAATCTCTACCCGGATCTTCACGGGTCGATTGTGAAGGTCCCGGAAAAAGCCGAGGGAACCCGAGTGTTCTTGGGCCTGACCATGCGCAGCTATGAAGTATATGATGCATATTAAATGGAAGCTGTTTCACGCATGAAATATCCCGACCTTTGATATTCTGACCAGAAGGTATGTGCATGGTCTTCTCCAGATGTTAATGGACATTTTGTGTCTTACGTCTCATTTAGCTCAATGAATCAAAAGGCTTGTGAGGTCTGTGGACCTTTTAAACATCCTAGCCTCTTGATCGCGTTGTCAAGTCTATTGGCATTTCTCATTGTCTGAAACAGGAATATCTCAATGATCTCTACATTCTTTCTGGTCATCTGACTGGAATGTAAACTACCGGGCAAAAGAAAGTATACACTTGAAAATTGGATTTGACCAAAGAACGTGACCAAAACCTTCCTAGGCCGAAAACAGTCGCCGAAACACTGCAAAGGTAAGGTCAAAAACAACTATGATTCCCGTAGCACATACATCACCATCGAACAACCGTTTTTTGTTTGTTTCATTTTTAACCAACATCAAAAATTGGTATCAAACGTCTTTTGCCCGGAATTTTAGAAGTGACTATCTTGGGCACTTGTTTTACTTTTGTCAGCCCTCCTTAATGTATCTACGTAATGACAATCTGGGGCACTTGTTTTACTTTTGTCACCCCTCCTAAATGTATCAACGTAATGACAATCTGGGGATCTTGTTTTACTTTCGTCACCCCTCCTTAATGTATCTACGAAATGACAATCTGGGCCACTTGTTTTACTTTTGTCCCCCCTCCTAAATGTATCAACGAAATGACAATCTGGGGACCTTGTTTTACTTTCGTCACCCCTCCTAAATGTATCAACGAAATGACATCTGGGGACCTTGTTTTACTTTCGTCACCCCTCCTTAATGTATCTACAAAATGACAATCTGGGGCACTTGTTTTACTTTTGTCAGCCCTCCTTAATGTATCTACGTTATGACAATCTGGGGCACTTGTTTTACTTTTGTCAGCCCTCCTTAATATATCAACGTAATGACAATCTGGGGCACTTGTTTAACTTTTGTCAGCCCTCCTTAATGTATCTACGTAATGACAATCTGGGGCACTTGTTTTACTTTTGTCAGCCCTCCTTAATATATGTACGTAATGACAATCTGGGGCACTTGTTTTACTTATGTCAGCCCTCCTTAATGTATCTACGTAATGACTATCTGGGGCACTTGTTTTTATTTTTGTCAGTCCTCCTTAATGTATCTACGGAATGAAAATCTGGGCCACTTGTTTTACTTTTGTCACCCCACCTTATTGTATCTACGTAATGACTATCTGGGGCACTTGTTTTACTTTTGTCAGCCCTCCTTAATGTATCTACGTAATGACAATCTGGGGCACATGTTTTACTTTTTACAGCCCTCCTTTATGTATCTACGAAATTGCTATCTGGGGCACTTGTTTTACTTTTGTCAGCCCTCCTTAATGTATCTATGTAATGACAAACTGGGGCACTTGTTTTACTTTTGTCAGCCCTCCTTAATGTATCTACGTAATGATAATCTGGGGCATTTGTTTTACTTTTGTCAGCCCTCCTTAATGTATCTACGTAATGACAATCTGGGGCACTTGTTTTACTTTTGTCAGCCCTCCTTAATGTATCTACGTAATGACAATCTGGGCCACTTGTTTTACTTTTGTCACCCCTCCTTAATGTATCTACGTTATGACAATCTGGGGCACTTGTTTTACTTTTGTCACCCCTCCTTTATATATCTACGTAATGACAATTTGGGGCACTTCTTTTACTTTTGTCAGCCCTCCTTAATGTATCTACGAAATGACAATCTGGGCCACTTGTTTTACTTTTGTCAGCCCTCCTTAATGTATCTACGTAATGACAATCTGGGGCACAGGTTTTGCTTTTGTCAGCCCTCCTTAATGTATCTACGTAATGACTATCTGGGGCACTTGTTTTACTTTTGTCAGCCCTCCTTAATGTATCTACGTTATGACTATCTGGGGCACTTGTTTTACTTTTGTCAGCCCTCCTTTATATATCTACGATTCGAAATGACAATCTGGGGCACTTGTTTTACTTTTGTCAGCCCTCCTTAATGTATCTACGTAATGACAATCTGGGGCACATGTTTTACTTTTGTCAGCCCTCCTTAATGTATCTACGTAATGACTATCTGGGCCACTTGTTTTACTTTTGTCAGCCCTCCTTAATGTATCTACGTAATGACAATCTGGGGCACAGGTTTTACTTTTGTCAGCCCTCCTTATTGTATCTACGTAATGACAATCTGGGCCACTTGTTTTACTTTTGTCAGCCCTCCTTAATGTGTTGGAATGGACGGATTTTGTGTTTGAAGCGTTTGAGATACATTTTTAACTTTTAACAGAGAGTAATAAATGTACTCTAAATATAATGTAATAGTTTTTTAGAAAAATAATTTTGTCAGAAACATATTACTACTTATTTCTGGACGGCGGAATAAACAAAGCAACGCCCTTTTCACATATCACTCTTTTTGGAGTTGGGTGATTCGTAAGTTTTAAAAAAAATGGACTTATCATTCCTCGTCCTTAACCAGACAAGGAAACCCGCTTGGTGTGCGATGTCAAACTGTCGACGTTTCCTCCCACACAGAAAGACATCAAAAGTAGGGAGACTAGAAAAAAAACTATTGACAACTATACGTTCCATGGCAGTGGGTTGTTGTAAGAGAAACAGTACATTGAGTATTCAAGGTGACGCATCTCAATAAACAATATAAAACCATCAATGTATATGCTTCAATTCAAATCCCCCACGCGCCTATCACAGGCCTTCAAGGGTACTTGCCAATCCCTCTTTCATGATCTAACACATTCTGCACTGAGAACAAGCGATCATGACATCCCTTTATGGTCCCCACAAGGAATATGCCGTTAGACGCTTCCAAATGTTTAACCTAGATGGAGATCAAGGAATGTCACGTGACATGAAAGAACTTCAAAGTCGCCCGCTATGGCGTAACCGTTTAGGGGAGATGTTGAGTGCCTATGTTAAAAAAACCAGATGAATCTTTGAACCTCGTGAAGGGAACCTTTCCCACCCGACACAGGAGGGCATTTAAATGGGCGAGGTCAGATATCGGAATTTGTACGAGGTCATCAGTGAAGCGGAAACTTAAAACTGGATTTCCTTTTTACAAAAAGAGCAGTCATTGGGGAAAAAAACCACCACATTCTCTTATCTACAATATTCGCTCTTCCCGAGTGAGGTGGCGGTGGGGTAGCTTAGTAGGCAACGGGATGCTCTTCACGCCGAAGGATCGGGTTCGAGTCCCCACAATGTGTAAAGGGGCGGTCGGGTAGCCTAGTGGTTAAAGCGTTCGCTCGTCACGCCGAAGACCCGGGTTCGATTCCCGACATGGGTACAATGTGTGAAGCCCATTTCTGGTGTCCCCCGCCGTAATATTGCTGGAATATTGCTAAAAGCGGCGTAAAACCATACTCACTAACTCACAATGTGTAAAGAGATGGCCACTCTACCATCATATATCATTTCCAAATAGTCCCTGTTCACAGCTCTTTTCTTTGGGGTACATACGGGTCAAATGCATGCTTACCTATATATCCGTTACCTTATTTATTTCCGTCAGTATATATCTCACATAACTTATTCAGAAGAAAACCTGGAATACACTGTGGATATAAATAGCCATTGATGACGTAAGCAATATTATGCACTGTGACAAGAATAGTACTTCAGTTTTCTGTGCAGAGTTACTTCCTTTAAATGACAGGATCCGCTGATTGTGATTGTGTGATTCGACTGTCGCGGAGCTCGCCGAGCTGGTAGGTAACACCGCAGTGAAAAGATTTGAGTTTCTTCTCACATTATAGGATTACATGACATCAAATAACTACTAAAACCATTTAACACCTTTGCTTATACAAAACACGTCCTTAGGAGTATATTGTCTGTTTATGAATCTCTGAAGAAACACAATCGGACCACAAAAGGAATTTTACAGTAATGTTCAGAGTGAATGAGTTCTTTGAACAGTATTCAGCTAATCAGGGCGAACCAGGGCCTGTCAGATTGTTGGGGGAACTTTAAGCCTGAGGTGTTGCAGTCTTAGACATTTACCACTTTGGTGAAATCACATGCGGGTGCATCAAGTATTTGAACAATTTATTACACGATCAAGGCACGCATAAGGGACGCAACTCTGGACGACTCAGCTACCCGCGACCCGTAAAGTTAAAACTTGACACTACTACCTAACGTGGTGAGGAAACAAAGCCTGGTAATTGTCGAACCGAAGCCTAGGCTCCCCCTTTAAGATCACAATACGCTCACGTTTCCTTCTCCAGGGTCTTTTTCAAGGGATGTTAGCGTACGCCTGACACCCCTTAACACAGTCCATACTCTGACTATAGTCGTGGAGCTAAGATCGCTTTGTGGAACGAGGCCCGGGGTCCTACAGATAATCAACTGCAACGTGATATGTCCATCATAGGGGTCAAATAATACCCACCCCATACTGCCCACCCGGTAAACAGCAGCGAGAGGGGAGGGTTAAACTAACATTTAGGAATAATTGCCACTGAGAATACATTGTGTATAGGAGCAGCCCTCTGCGTTAACGATGAGCTAACAAACAGAGTGACACATCTGGGGTCAATAATTCTATTCTTGCCAAGCGTGATTTAGAATTTGTAATGAGCTGTGTCCTGGAGAGATATCATATACCATTATGCTTCCACCAAAACTTTATGGAGCGTCATTGCTAATATGATAAAGACCACTTTCATAAATATTTACAAAGTAACAAAACGGTCGTCGGTGGTTTGTACACAGAGTTTTCACAGGTAAACTGGGCTTACATGTTTAACGCCCTCGATTATTAACGATAACGTTTTTCTCACGCCGGGTGAAATATTTCAAAGATGTTTTCATACAGGCACGATTCTAATTTACGAAACGAGAGAAGACATCTTATAGATTAAACATGAAACATTAATCCCAAAAGCGCAACCCCAACGCACAAGTACTGGTCCATGGCAACGTTCAGTTAGTGCACTTGTTTGCGTGCACTTTATTTTTACACGAATTGACGGAACTTAACATGGCTTCATTATTTTACTTATTGTTAAGATGTAAACGATATTTTGTGTGAGATTTATCGAAAAAAATAAAAATGCTTCAGACTGTTGAAAACGAAAATTACATCATTGCTGCAAGGTGTTTTTCTTTTTTTAAAAACGATTCAGGCTCGTAGTTTGAAATAAAACAATGTCTGGTTTTGTAGTGAGTGAGTGAGTGAGTGAGTGAGCGAGTGAGGTTTTACGTCGCCTTTAGCAATATTCCAGCAATATCACGACGGGGGACACCACAAATGGGCTTCACATATTGTACCCATGTCGGGAATCTAACCCGGGTCTTCGGCGTGACGAGCGAACGCTTTAACCACTAGGCTCTCCGACCGCCCTCTGGTTTTGTAACTGAAGCTGAAAACATATCCTATCTCGATACAAAATCCCAGCACCCCACCCACCAAGAATGAGCTTCACACATTGTACCCAGATGGGGAATTGAACCCGGATTTTCATCGTAACAAGAACGCTTTAAAGACTAGGCTACCCCACCGCCCCCGTTTATATACACTGCACGAATAGGTGTTCGGAGTTCGGTGGTTCGATCCCCGGCCGCGTCACAGCAAAAGACGGTAGAAGATTGTACTTGTCTGACGTTTGGAGTTAAGGGGATAAAGGAATTATGGTGTCAGAGTGCCGTTAAGACTGTTGCGTGGTATCTCAGTGGGTTAGCACTATGAAACCTGCATGAGTCCGTAACAGTACACGCACGCACGCACGCACGCACGCACGCACGCACGCACATACACACACACGTCGCTTTTTTAGTGCAATAATCTAGAACGCGACGTTAAACCCCATTTCACCTCATAACATACATCAAAATAGTATTGAATTACCCAAATATGCCCTTGACTGGAAAAGTAGCATATCTTTGTTATACAGGACCCATTAATATAACGAACAGTTCTGGAGAAGCCTTCAAGGGAGTAATGATCTCAGTGCAATATTTATTACCCTTCCCAAATTTACGAGTCTACAGTACTATCGTATATCCCGCAGTAATCTTAACATTATGCCAGCGGTTTATGGGTAGAAACTGATATCTTTGTATGATTTTGTGTGACATTAAAGCGGAGTTAAAGTCACGTCTACTTCCAGGAAGCTCTTTTCGAAATAGTTGTGAGTTATTTTGGGATAAGCGTTGGTCACATCATTTCTTTGTGTCGCCACATCACGCCTTGACCTTATTTTTTATAACCACGGGAAAGTATTATTTTATTTTTGAAAAGTGATGTCATGTTTGGGAGTTGAGGAATATTCAACAGTAATTAGGAGGTGAGTCAGAATCCCCATGTCTCCGTGGGGGACCACTAGAATAGTGATGGCGGTAGTGACATTAGAAGAAGCAGAAGACGAAGCAGCAGTAGTAGTAGTAGTAGTAGTAGTAGTAGTAGTAGTAGTAGTGGTAGTAGTAGCAATAGTAGTAGTAGTAGTAATGGTAGTGGTATTAGCAAAAATGGTAGTAGTATTGGTAGTGGTAGTGCTGGTAGTAGTAGTGGTAGTGGTGGGGGTAGTGGTAGTAGTAGTAGTAGTTGTAGTAGTAGTAGCAGCATCAGAAGTAGTAGAAATAACGATTGGTATAAGTAAAAACAGTGTTGTGGTATTAGAAGAAGAAAAACTTGTAGAGGTGGAAGTTTTATTTGGTTTTGTTTGTTGTTTAACGCCGTTCTCAGCAATATTCCAGCTATTTGACGGCGGTCTGTAAATCGTCGAGTCTGGACCAGACAAGCCAGTGATGGCTGTCATGAGCATCGATCCACGCAATTGGGATACGATGACATGCATCAACCAAGTCAGCGAGCCTGACTACCCGATCCCGTAAGTCGCCTCTTACGACAAGCATAGTCGCTTTTTACGGCAAGCATGGGTTGCTGAAGACTTATTCTGTCCCGGATCTTCACGGGTCAGTGGTAGTTGTAGTAGCAGCAGTAGTAGTAGTCGTAGAAAAAACCCGTTATTAGTAAGTTTACTATGACGCCAGCAACAAGTGTGGCATCTCCTCCTGAATTTTCACATCTATTCACCGGTTCGTAGAAGTCAGGCGGACAACGCACGGCCTCCCAGCCCTTGTGAGCTAACATATTAAATATTTAATTCTATTCAACATTTATTAAATTTTGATCTGCACCCCAAGCAATAAAACACAACCCTGGATAAAAGGTATAGATGCAGCGTGTTGATTGTGTATATATAGTGACGTTGACATCGTATTGGACACGTCTCATAACTGGGAGTCATAATTTCATTCGCTTAATTCTGACGACCAATTGACGTGGAAATAGAAATCCCTGTATGCCAAACTGTAGGTAGTCTAACAAAGCCTACACAGACAGGGAGAACGTTTAATCATATAAAAGGCTTATGCATGGCGGGACTCGTAAATGT
The DNA here is from genome assembly GCF_023055435.1 of Haliotis rufescens. Taxonomy (NCBI): domain Eukaryota; kingdom Metazoa; phylum Mollusca; class Gastropoda; order Lepetellida; family Haliotidae; genus Haliotis; species Haliotis rufescens. The sequence goes on from NW_025963813.1 coordinate 2,651,239, forward strand.
GACTGTTGATAAAACGTTTCAATGACTCGTAATTCTACATAAGTGTATTTGTCGAACATAAAATAAAGTATCACAATTTAGGTCACGAGTTCGTAAGATTAGAAACAGAAACTACATGAAGTAAATCTCTTCTTTGGAAAGAGTTAGTTTCTTTGATGTGATACAATAACTAATAGTTTATCATTCCCTCTCTGAAAGACCTTTGTCCTTGATTTGTGTATCGTTTTGCCTTCTGGGGTGACCTGTGACGTGTTAATGTGCTTTAAACTCCACACATGACTGTTTATAGACATGTTGGCCCCAAGACAGATCTGCTCACTGCTGGGCCAATCATTATAACTGTGTTGTGTCGATGTGAGGAGACACATAATACTTGGCTTGTGTTATCCTGGGTTTTAAGACGGGTTGACAGATTCTCTCATCGCGTATGTATCTCCTTAAATACATTCCTGAGACAAGACGACTCATTCTGGAATAACATCTTTCTGTTTGAACGTTGAAAGAGACGTACCAGCTAATCCAATAATGTAACTTAAATAGCTTAATTGTTAAAGTGTTTGTTCGTCACGCAAAAGAAATGGGTTCGATTCCCCATATATTCAAGATATTCAATTTCAAGTTATTATCTTGAAATTTCAAGTTAGTATGTATATTGAAATTTCAACATTACATCTTGTAATTTCAAGTTAGTATTTTTATATTTCAAGATCATTATCTTGGAATTTCAACTTAGTATGTATCTTGAAATTTCAAGTTAGTATCTTGAAACGTCAACATAACATCATAAAATTTCACGAAAAAACAAGAAAAAACAAATGGCCCTAAAAGGCTTCCGTAAAATACTTCACCATCGAATTACCATTTCTTGTTTATTTGCTTTAAGTCACCATCCAACATGGGTGTATACTTTTTTTTGTCCGACAGTTACATCACGGCGGGCTGTAAATAATCGATTCTGGGCAAGACAAACCAGGGATTGATGTCATGATGAACGTCCCCCTGGGTTTACGATGACACACAATCAACCGAGTCGACCTCCCAATCTATCTAGTCTCGATCCGCTCTTACGACAAGCATGTGTTGCTGGGGGAGGGCTGTGTCTGAGTGCGTTTGCTTGGCGTTGCTTTCAACAATATCCCCAGGGGTAGATTTAGACCAAATCGTAGTAGTGAATATATCATATATTATATCACGAGGAAAGCCAGAAGTGATGCAGGTCTTAGACGTTTTATGTAATTTTTTTTTAACGTTTTACACCACCTTTGCCCCACAGCCTATTCTGCCAAAAAAATCCGCTCTCTCACACAGAAGCACAAAAAATGTAATGATGGGGGCTCAGACAAACAGTGTCACGTGTACATGGAACATGGGGCCTTCTCTGCCCCGGAATCCCCACAAACAAGATAATGTTCATTTTGTTTTACCCGGTACAGCGAAACGTGGAGCAGTTCCGTTCCTTGGCGAATCGACAAACTTTCGGATTAAAGACATTATGTCCGTAATTGACGTTTTCGGATCAATGGGGACCGAGTGTAGAGGGAAAAGGGCTTCACTTTGAGCACCTTCTTTTCTTTAAGTACAGCGATCTGAGACACTATAAAGTGGTATTTAGGTAGACATAATACTAATCTATAGATGTGAATCCATTTGATGATACATCTGTGAGGTTTAAGTTGATTTTGACAGCCTGGGCCAAGTCGGACCGAACACTTCTGACACAGATTTTCTTAAGAAAATACAGTAAAAATGTTTCACTTTGAGCACCTTGTTTTCTTTAAATACGATGTACCGTGACATTATAAAGTGGTATATAGGTAGATTTAATACTAATTTATAGATGTAAACACATTTGAAGATAGATCTGTGTGTTTAAAGTTGATTTTGACCTCCCGGGCCAAGTCGGACCCAACACAAGCCAAACACTTCTGATAGAGCCTACGTTGAGAATGTAGAGGGAAAAGGGCTTCACTTTGAGCCCCTTGTTTTCTTTAAATACCGCGATCTGAGACACTATAAAGTGGTATTTTTTTAGATATTATACTAGTTTATAGATGTGAATACATTTGATGATACATATGTGAGTTTAAAGTTGATTTTGACCGCCCGGGCCAAGTCGGACCGAACACTTGTGTGACTGTTGAGAGTATAGGGAGAAGATGTCTACTTTAACCAACGTGTCTGCTTTAAATACGACGATCAGTGACATTATAAAGTGGTATTTACTATAGTACGTTCCTATAAATATAAACGCTATGCCGACAGATGAAAATTTGTATCACGATAGCTAGAAGTATTTGATACGTTTCAAATCGTATTTCGTTTAACGATTGCTCTTTTACATGTTGCCAAGATCAGTGACGCTTACACACAGCTCCACTTTCTGGTTTTCAAGCGATTTACTCCGAATTACTTATTTATGGTGCACTGTTTTGTTTGGTGATTGTTCATTAATGTCATGTGTGTATGTTGCATCAATTATATGTAGGTATGATCGCCGATAATGAAGTAATTAGCCAGTAACACTTTGGCCCGTCTTGGCCCGGCCCGGCACGACTTTTAGGCAATGCCTGGGGCAATTCACTCAGACACTTTATTCATACGCGGTTTTTAATTACTTCATTGGACCCGTGAAGATTCTGGGCGGAATATATAGGTCTTCAGTAACCCATACTTGCCGTAAACGGTGACTATGCTTGCCGTAAAAGGCGACTATGCTTGTCGTAAGAGGCGACTAACGGGATCGGGTGGTCAGGCTCGCTGACTTTGTTGATGCATGTCATCGTATCCCAATTGCGTGGATCCATGCTCATGATGTCAATCACTGGATTGTCTGGTCAAGACCCGATTATTTACAGACCACCGTCATATAGCTGGAATATTGCTAGGTGCTCCGTTAAAAAACAAACAAACAAACAGTTACTTCATTGAGTGAATCAAAGTCTTAAACATCGATTATTTTAATGAATGAATTATAATGTGACAAAGTTTTTATCACCTCCTCTGTCTCTGTTTCGAATTTTCATATATTGGGAATACAAATATTCCGATAAATATGCAAGTCACCTTGGTGGAACATATGAAATTAACGTTACGAAAATCCACTTTGCTGAAAATCTCTACACAATATACACTCCATCCTTTCAGGGGTACCGTCGTGTATCTATCACATAGAAATATACAGTGGAACTAAAGTATATCTTAGGTCATGTTTGTTTTACAATATTAAGATACATTAGTACCTTGTTTCCCACTTCAAAAACTCAATTTACCGACCTGTGGGAAAACCTAGGGAACACACCGAAGCCGCGACCTTCTTTTGACGGTGTGACATCCCCTTTCACGACCGATATTGTATACAATTATGACACATCAGTTAGAAAGTCGTAATATTTTTCTTTATCAATAATATACCTATGTTATCTTCACTACTCACTCTTACGCACTGCTGATGGAGGGAATTTTCGCTTTCATGGGTGGTTAGTAACACTTATATATTTTTTACGACTTGATGAATTCCGAATTTTTCTACTTATTCTGCTATAAAAAGCTATCGCATATTGGCCAAACTTGTCTAATAGTGAGGGTCGTAATGTGTAGGAATGGGATCACGGCTTTGATGAAATATGAACGCCTATTTATGAGTCTTTTCGGTTGGAAAACATAATTTGGAAAATTCAGTAGCCTGTGTGATAACATGATAAAAGAGGAACATCACGATACATAGTAATTTACACATGCTTGCTCTGTAATATGTACCTTGTGAAAGAAATTGTCTCGGGCTGCTGGGTGTATTTATAAACCTGTCCTGAAAATGTGGAAAATATGTCAACAAGGTGTTTTACTTGGCCCCAAATGCATGAGTTGGTGAACTTTGATGTGGGAAAGTAAGGTATCGCAGTTGACAACCGCTCGCATATTGTGTGAGAATTGACGGGAAAATATACAATGTACTCGCTTTCGCATGCGTGATTGGCTTCGATATATCGGGAATTTCTTTTCATCTTCACAACGCGCATTTTGAAACATGAGTGAGTGAGTTGTAGCAACGTTACGGCGGGGGGCACCTCCAAGAATGGGTCGTACACGATGTAGCATCTTGAAACAATCATCTCAGATGCGTCTTGATTATGATGCCAGGACTCGTACTCGTGGATTTCAGAAAAAAAGGTCATAATAAATCTCTAAGACCTGTATTTCTTCAGCCTTTAGTCTCACATTGACCTCGAAACGCTGTGATATAACAATACTGTCCAAAGCGGATTTAAACCAAACAAAATCAACTCATCGCTTTTCGCAATATATTCCAGCAATATCACGGCGGGGGACACGAGATTTAGGCTTTAAACTTTGTACCCATGTGGGGAATCGAACCCGGGCCTTTGGTGTGACGAACGAGCGCTTTAACAACTAGGCCACCCTACTACCCGACGGATGTAAGGCACCGATCATTTGATATTCTGTGTTTCAAGTTCATTTCAATTAAGCCATCTGTTAGATGTTTAACACATCTTCCTTTATCTTTGGAGAAGAGCTGTGAAACTCGTCTCTCACTGCAACTTGGTTACGTAATTTGGATTGAATAGCTAGTTAGCACCCTCTACTGGTCGTACAGGGCGACTGAATGGTTCGGATGATTAGGCTTGGTGACCTAATTGATTTCGGATCACGGTACCCCGACGGCGTGGGACGTTGGTCATCATATCAATCACTGGATTGTCTGGTAAAGATTCGGTTATTTACACACTGCTCAGTGCAGTCTCAAAGATCAAAGTGCATTGATTGTGAGATGATTTTGTTTTACAATGGTCGATATCAGTGTGGTTATTAAAGAATACAGTGCAAATATATTTGTATAAATTCAAACATATCAGGGGGACTTCCTGCATTTCTGCAACAGGTTTCTATATCCTCTTAAAATGTCGTTTTGACTGTCCCCTCCACCCCTCTTAACATTCGCTGAATCAGCATGAATGTCAAAATCTGCATTATGTGTTGTTTCAAGGTATCAACGTCAGCCTCCCGCTAAACGTGTTTACTTGATAACTTGTTAACTTTATTATCAAAATGACCACAAGAACATTTTGCAACTCAGATGTGTGTCAGTGAAACCGGATTATCCTAGCTGTAAGAGTTATCTCTCCTCAGACCCAGACGTACAAGACCCTGTCATTCCCGAACACGCTCTGTCATAAAGCGGGGATAATGTTGATGATCAACCCTTGAAGATCCAGGGTACAATACGTCTTCAGCAGCCCATGCTTGTGGTCAGGCTCACTGACTTGTTTGATGCATGTCATCGATCCCAATTGCGTGGATCGATGCTCATATCAATCACTGGGTTGTCTGGTCCAGACTCGATTATTTACAGACCGGCGTCACATAGCTGGAATATTGCTGGGTGCGGCGTTAAAGAACAAACAAACAAACAAACAATCAACTTCTCAGTCAGCGGAGCGTTACATCAGGTGTATTAGCTCTCACCAAATGCTTAATTCTAAAGCATTTCATTGAAGTGTCAGTTCCTTAATTTTATTACTAAGAAACTGACACCCGATCCGTTGGTAATCTTATGTAATCCTGGGTACTATCTTAAGCCTTAATCAAAATCAATACGTTTCATTAAATCTTCAAACAAAAGGAGAGGATGCACGAGTTATGTGATTCTAAAATATCGCAATATGATACTGCACATGATGGCTGTGGGTGTTCCCCGGAACTTCATTCAGAGGAAATACTTGTATAAGAAAATTACATTCTGCAAAAAGCTGACAATGGCCGATGACGTTAAATTGCAGCGCTTTTGTTGGTAAGAATATCAGTTTTCTTTGTTTCCTCGAATTTTCCTGCCGAGTTAAAATAATACTAGTATTCAGTGAAATTTACGGAACGTAAGTATTTTACTTTACATGACATTTGGTTTACTGACATAATAAATACAATCAGCTTTGGGCACCCCCCATGGAGCCGAAATGGCTTGTGGTCTGAAAGTGTGACGTTCAAAGCTGAGAGCCATCGGATGTCAATCAGAAACTTTCGAGGCTTTTATGAAGGTAAATGTTTGAGGCGCACGTAAAATCTCGTAAATTTAGCAAAATTCTGTCTGTCCACCCGTCCTTCCGTCACGTTTCGTTTCCGTAGAATAGCTCGCAAACCATTTAATATTTTATTTTGAAACTTTGCATTTTTCTCAAACACATGATGAACATGTGTCTTTTGGTGTTTTGGTATTTTTTGAAAAACAAATTGTGTGTTTCCTTGGCAACAAACTGGACTTTGTCTCAAATTCGTGTAGCATTCGTTTCCTGAGCATAACCCGGAAACCGTTTAATACTAGAATTTTATTATGAAACTTTGCATATGTATCAAACACATGCTGAACAAGCAATATTAGCTACCATCCCTTTCTCCACATATAATCATTACTATATTAACAAACAAAATTTGAATGTGCAGGGTACAGTTATAACGCTGTTTTCATCTTGTAATTTCTTTGTGAAACGTCCATGAGGCGTTTGGGTATGTGAAATGAGTGCATTGTCGGTTTGATATGTTTTTATCTTTTGTTAATCGTGAAATATGTTGTCTACATCATAACCGACATGAGGTGTATTTTAAAAGGTACATTCATTTCCATTGTCTAAATACGACATTTAATTCACTGACTTCAATAATGAAAGAGGGACATTTTCTGTTATTGTGAATCTCTTTCTCTGTCTCAACACAGGCAGGTTCATTATCATCACCCGCCCATTTCAGCAAGAACAATCGGGCAACCTCGCCATTTCCGTCACCTGCAAGAATTCTCATCCCCTCGTGATCAATGTCATGTGCGAAAGCACGACAAACCAATCAGAACGCGCGTATTGTTTTAAGTACTTTTTTACAAGAATCCCACCTCAATAGCTTGTTTCTTAACGTCACCAGAGTGACAATCACAATTGATTCACCGTACTGAATAATAAGTGGCTGTAAATGTCAACCGTTATATATTGAGAAAATATCGATGCAAACTTTCAAAACAACGGTGTATATAGACGAGGTCTGTTTGCGTGAAGACGGAACCAAGTTGTCCACGAGAGGGCATTCGCATTCGGCAAATCCCGAAATTACATGAGTGGTCACGAAATTACATGGTATATTATTTCAGTTTGACTTGAGATCGTCCATATCTTTGACGTATGCTTCGTTGATTTCACTCTTCCTCGTGGGCTCGGGAATATTTTCGTCCGCGGAGTTATCTGCCCATGGCTCAATCTTTCCACTACCAAAGATTATAAAAATTAGGGCTGCTACTACATAGATGCCGGCGCTGATATAGAAGACGGTTGACCACTGTTCCCGCGTCCTGTGAAATACGTAAATATAGTTTACTTTCACAGATTTTTGTGTGTGATTGAGTGGTGTTTAACGCCGCTTTGAACATTTTTTATCAGTTATATCACGAAGCAACAACTTCATGAAGGAGAGCACGAATGGACCACCACTGAAACCTACAAAACATTATATGGTGTTATACACCAAGGGTCATTATGGGGGTTCAAACTAAGAACCAGCTGATCCTGGCACGGCTAAGGGACGTAACTCTGTATTATTAATAGAGGCTAAGAGACAAAACCGTATTCCGGCGTGCATGAGCTTGGTGGAGGAGGAAAGCACGAAGTGATGCATGTTGAAGTGAGTGAGTATGGTTTTACGCAGCTTTCAGCAATGTTCCAGCAATATCATGGCGGGGGACACCACGATTGGGCCTCACACATTGTACCCATGTCGGGAATCGAACCCGGGTCATCGGCGTGACGAGTGAACGCTAACAACTAAGGTATGGACAGAACGTGTGTCAGAACTGGGTCGAAATTGGTTTCGAACCCCCGACAAATGTCCTCTGCTTCATGACATGTTTTTTGTCGAGAGTTATTTGTTCCTGTTGTTGAGGTTTGCAGTGTGATTACCTCTGTGACGATGTAGGACACAGTGACGGGGGCAAGGGAGTATGCAACGAAACTGAACACCTCTCCTAATGCCGTTAGAAAGGAAGCGAACCTGTTGAATGAAAACAAAGAGAAATGTAATCAATTTGACCAATCAAATAGATAAATATATCCGGTAGGCGTGGTGACGTAGCGGTATGGTGGCAAAGTGGGATGTCGGCGTGGTGACGTAGCGGTATGGTGACAAAGTGGGATGTCGGCGTGGCGTGGTGACGTAGCGGTATGGTGGCAAAGTGGGATGTCGGCGTGGTGAGGTGGCGTGGTGACGTGGTGGTGTGGTGGCAAAGTGGGATGTCGGCGTGGTGAGGTGGCGTGGTGACGTGGTGGTGTGGTGGAGTGGGAAGGATAAGGCGTCATAAGATGGCGTGGTGAAGTAGCGGTATGGCGGCGTGGTGGGTTCTTGACACATATAATTTCGACATGATGGAACTCTTTCTATCTCCACAATTGTATACTGTCGACATGATGGATCGATCTTTATAACGCCGACACTTATACAATGTCGACATGATGGGAATCTTTATTACACTTGTGTAAGCTAAACATGTTTGAACTCTCTGTATAATCCCGACACTTACTAGTATATAATACTGACATGATAGAACTCTCTTTATAATGCTAACAATTATACAATGTCGACATAATGGAACTCTTTGTATCTCGACAATTGTATAATGTCGACATGATGGATCGATCCCTATAACGCCGACACTTGTAGAATGTCGACATGATGGGAATGTTTATTACACTTGTGTAACATGTTTGAACTCTCTGTGAAATCCTGACACATATAATGTGACGTGATAGAATTATCTTTATAATGCTGACATGGAACTCTTCATTCTCTCGACAATGTATAATGTCGAGATGATGGATCTATCTTAGCGGCTTATCAACATCTCACCCGAAGCTTAAAATGGTTTTCAACTTACTTAACGATAACATTGCTGAGTTCGTTCGTGAGTGATTGAATATGGTTTTACGCCGCTTTTAGCAATATTCCAGCAATATCACAGCGGGGGACATCAGAAATGGGCTTCACACATTGTACACATGTCGGGAATCGAACACGGGTCTTCGGCGTGACGACCGAACGCTTTAACCACTAGGCTACCCGACCGCCCCGCTGAGTTCGTAATCTTTTCAGATTGGTTTTGCAAGCAGAGGCTATATAGAACGTCGTAAGAAAAGTTTTAAAAAGATCGGGGGCTTAAATTGTTTGATAGGCATTACTTAGAAGTTGACGGATGATCGGGGCCTGTTCTGTTTTAATATTCTTAATGCCTCGTTCTTTTTCAGATGAAAAGTAGAATGTATCATCCTTGATTAGTCATCCTTCCCAACAAGAAATGTTTCATGTGACCCCCTACTGCGGTGCTATATCCACGGGGCTGAGCAAACAGCCAACGGCGGTCACCGACTGGAACGGCATGGACACTACGAAGATGGCAACGGCGATGATCTCCTGACCATCCTCCAGAGAGCACAGACCAATGGTCAGCACGGATGCCACAGCAAACCCTGGCAATAATCAATGACGTTATGACAATGTGGGTTGGTGAGTGAGTTGAGTTTAACGCTGCTTTGAACAGTATTCCAGCTATGTCATGGCGTGTAAACTTTTTATGCGAAGAAAGCCCGAAGTGAAGCAGGTCCCAGATGCTTACCCCTTTAGTGAAACACGAGAACAGGTATGGTGCTGACACACCTAGACACATGGGAACCGGGATTCGAACCCACAATGATGGGCCCAGCGGCGCCTTGGACGGTTTGGCCACCCGTGCCCCCCAATATTCAAGTGCAGGCAATAATCAATAATATAATAACAATAAACAATGAAGTAATGGCAATAATAAAAATAATAATAATCAATGAAGCAGTGGCAATAATCAATAAAATAATAATAATCAATGAAGCAATGGCAATAGTCAATGAACAAATGATAATAAACAATGAAGCAATGGCAATAATCAATAAAATAATAATAATCAATGAAGGAATGTCAATAATCAACGAGGCAATGACAATAAACGATGAAGCTATGGCAATAGTCAATGAGACAATGGCAATAAACAACGAAGCAATGGCAAAATTCAATGAGGCAATGACAATAAACGATGAAGCAATGGCAAAAGTCAATGAGGCAATGGCAACAAACAACGAAGCAATGGCAATAATCAATGCAGGAAAGGCAATAATCAGTTAGGTACAGGCAATAATCAATAAAATAATAACAATAAACAATGGAGCAATGGCCATAACCAATGCAGGAATGGCAATAAGCAATTAGGTAGTGGCAATTATCAATAAAATAATAACAATAAACAATTAAGGAATGGCAATGATCAATGAGGTCAGGACAATAAACAATGAAGCAATGGCAATAAACAATGCAGAAATGGCAATAATCAGCGAAGCAGTGACAATAATTATAAGTGACGAAATGGCACAATGAGTGACGTACGAACAACGTTACAATGGCAATCAAGGTGGCGAAGCCTACCAAATCCATTCAGGGGGTGCGAGGGCCTCTCCTAACCCGGAACTGTGTGCGTTGTGTTATGGTGATAGGGGGCGGTCGGGTAGCCAGTGGTTAAAGCGTTCGCTCGTCACGCCGAAGACCCGGGTTCGATTCCCGACATGGGTACAATGTGTGAAGCCCATTTTTGGTGTCCCCCGCCGTGATATTGCTGGAATATTGCTAAAAGCGGCGTAAAACCTCACTCACTCACTCACTCACTTATGGTGATAGGGTGGAAGATCTAGAGGGGGGTGGATACCGGTGTGTCCCATCTCTCTGACACTCAGAGACTATGGTCATGGACTTGGTCGAAACTTATTAAAGTCTCAACGTCTTTTTATTTGACACACATATGGCTACCACCTATCGCGGAGTTGTTCAGTGTGTGCTTGAAGCGTACCGATTGTCTGTATAAGTTTCCGTGTGTGGGTAACGGAGATCTTTTTCACCAGCTTCATGCTGACGTGGCTCCAAAACACAGTCCCCATGACACGAGTGACATAGGGCAGCGAGGAGAGCACACCGTTCTGTAGGGAGACAAACATAAGGGGCGATAAGGAACAGACCACTTGACATTCTTATTTTTAAAAGAAAAACACCTTGCAAAAATGTAACTTTTGTTGCAGGCAATTTTCTTTTAAAAAAGCTTAAGTATTATTTTTTTAAAAGATTTTTCGGGGACAATTTACATGTTTCGATAAAATCCCTTGTAACAAAAACATGCTTCGTTGCCATGTTTTTTTTCAATGGAATTAACTCCTTCAAACTGAATCAGTTTTGGTTATTGTGAAACGGAATTTCCTGGAATTTTGGGTTTATTTTTCCATTGGAGTTAGTTTTATCAAGAACGATATAATGCTTCAGTTCCATGGCTGGCCCAGTAGGAGGAGGCGCCGTTGCTTGCAGGTGAAATTTAGCCCAAAGGGTTCGAATATCTGATTCACAGAATATGTTTACCCTTGCTTTGATCTATCAGCAGAAGACATTGCTCTCTTCCCCATGGGGTATGGTGCAGCCAAACCGGGTTATTCCTTGTTCGAACCCACGTGGCGCGGATCGTGCATGCTAAGGGCCGTAACCCTGCACATAGAGTTGCAGCGTCTTTGACAACTGGGCTACCAGCGCCGCAAGCTCCAACCCCTTAAACACTGCATGTGTCAAAATCATTGAAGCTCCATAAATGGGAAAACGTATTGCATGAAGTTGTTAGGCTTCGGGCCAACGATAACTGGGCTTGTTTACCTGTTCCACGTCAAAGTTGAGCACGGTTGCCATATACAAGGGGAGGTAACTCGCCAAAATACTACTATTGCACGTATGCAGAAAGATGACAATCAGATATGCCCACACGGGTTTACTCCGGAAAATGTCCTTCCAGGGAACATTTTTATCCTGGAAAATATAAATGGTGGGAAAAGATCTAATTCAAGATTGAAAATAAACATGAAGCCATGCTATATAATAGAACAAAGTACATGTTCTAAAAAGAACGATATTCCCCGATTACAGCTAACATATAAAATAGATCATATTTCCTGCGGGTAATTGAGGACACGGGTTGATTGTGGTCGGGTGCATATCTCGGATCACAGGTGGACGTCCAGGTGGTACGAGTTGATGTCTGTGGGCACGGGTGTATGTCCGTGGGCATGGGTGGATGTCCGGGGGCACGGGTGGATGTCAGAGGGCACGGGGGGATGTCCGGGGGCACGGGTGGATGTCCGGGGGCACGGGTGGATGTCCGGGGGCACGGGTGGATGTCCGGGGGCACGGGTGGATGTCCGGGGGCATGTGTGGATGTCCGTGGGCACGGGTGGATGTCAGAGGGCATGGGTGGATGTCCGGGGGCACGGGTGGATGTCAGGGGGCACGGGTGGATGTCAGGGGGCATAGGTGGATGTCAGGGGGCACGCGTGGATGTCCGGGGGCACGGGTGGATGTCAGGGGGCACGCGTGGATGTCCGGGGGCACGGGTGGATGTCCGGGGGCATGTGTGGATGTCCGTGGGCACGGGTGGATGTCAGAGGGCATGGGTGGATGTCCGGGGGCACGCGTGGATGTCCGGGGGCACGGGTGGATGTCCGGGGGCATGTGTGGATGTCCGTGGGCACGGGTGGATGTCCGGGGGCATGGGTGGATGTCCTGGGGCACGCGTGGATGTCCGGGGGCACGGGTGGATGTCCGGGGGCATGGGTGGATGTCCGGGGGCACGGGTGGATGTCCGGGGGCACGGGTGGATGTCCGGGGGCATGATTCGATGTCCGGGGGCATGGGTGGATGTCCGGGGGCACGGGTGGATGTCCGTTGGAACGGGTGGGTGTCCTGGGGCACGGGTGGATGTCCTGGGGCACGGTTGGATGTCAGGGGACATGATTCGATGTCCGGGGTACGGGTGGGTGTTTTGACCATGTTGACCAATATGGCACAGGAAGAGGAGTGTCACTGTGCAGAGTTGCATCCCTTGGGCACGCCAGAAACCTATGACTGTGGGTTCGAATCCCGCCCCTATAATATTTCTAGTTTTTTCAACGCCATACCCGAGCTTGTGGGTTTTACCATAGTGGTAAACGTCTGAGACCTGCCGCAATGTAACTGAAATACTGTTAAAAGTGCTATTTATGTGCTACTAAAATCAAAAACCTTGAGCTCTATGTCGACGTTTGTTCTGTTCGTTAAGATATAAATCTTTTCATGCTGTGAGATTCTTGGATGCATTTCCGGTTTGTCATGACCCCAATACATCCACGCCAGACCCCAGAGGATTGCGCAGCCACCTGGAGAGAGAGAGGGGCGTCACTGAATGTGATGATGATAATGGTGAATAGTAGCGGCATTCTACACAATAAATAGTATTTCAACAACAGGATGAGAATCTTCAATTATAAACATAACCTTGAAATGGGTGTGGTGGTCAGTGCCCTCCAGACTATGTCGTCCATTCTCTCTGCCGCTCGGGTACACGTGGAAAGACTTAGAGAGAGGGAGGACATTTTTGGTTGTCATTATTTGTTGTTTTAGGCCGCACTCAGCTATATTCCTGCTATATGACAGAGGTCTATAAATAATCGAGTCAGGATAAGACAATACAGCGTTTGACATCATGAGCATCGATCCACACAATTGGGATCGATGACATGCATCAACCAAGTCAGCGAGCCTGACCACCCGATCCCGTTAGACGCCTCTTACGACAAGTATAGTCGCCTTTTACGGCCAGCATGGGTTGCTGAAGACCCATTCTACCCCAGTTCTTTTGATTGGTAAAACATACACAGCCAACAGTAGTAGTCTATTGAACTGAAACTCCCTCTTACCAAACACGTAGAAGATGAACGGCCAACCGTTGTCTATTGGAGTGAGACAGAGGAATCCACAGATAAAGAACGTCACAATACTTGCTATGTTGTATCCTGATAATTGAAAAAAAAGACTTGACTTTTACCCTTTTTTTCGTGTGTTGAGGTATAAACGTAAAAACCGGAGAACAAACTATGTAAATCCGTTATACTTGTTTTTCAAACCACAAACACAAATAACACATAAATAAGTACAAATAATAAAACTGCTTATTTAGTCATTAACACAAAATAACTGCAGCCAACAAATCAAAATCAAGGAACTTTGTTCAAAGAAGTCAGTCAGTGGGCTTGGCCTAATATTATTTGGTTTATGGAACACAAACGCAAAATGAATTGCTTGTTTAGCCATTCCACGGACTAGCAATTATTTTTTATTTGCTCTTTGGAATTGATATACTGTGAAACCTCGTTGTGAACATGTCAGACCTTATTATACATGTATGGATAATTGAAAATTAAGTACGCTGAATACAGTCGAGCGTTATGACCTCTTCAAAATCCACATCGCACCAATGACTTCATGTCGGCATTTCACTTGTCTCGATATGGCGCGACATGTGTAGACGGTTGACTGTTTTTTAATGTTCGGATAAAAACATTTCGACAAAATTATTATTTACACCGCCACCATCTATCTACCCGTATTCTACATGGTATGGGTACTGGTGTGTCAAATACGGGTGTCTCCAAAATATAATCCCACACATCCCCACTGATTTCGTGTGACATGACAAATACCATGTATAAATGGCAACACGTTGTGCAACGTCCCCTTGGTCTGACAATCATGAGTTGGCACCACCGTAACCTACATGTTTAAATAAAGTGGTACACGTCGACGACGTGCGCTATAGTGATTGCTCTCTCTTAAATGACCAACTATTTCATATCATGGGAGTGAGTGAGTCAGTGAGTGAGTATTGTTTTACGCCGCTTTTAGCAATGTTCCAGCAATATCACGGCGGGGGACACCAGAAATGGGCTTCACTCATTGTACCCACGTCGGGAATCGAACCCGGGTTTTTGGCGTGACGAGCGAACGCTTTAACCACTAGGCTACCCGACCGCCCCTCATATCATGGGAGGATGGGGGTGGATGTTTTTTGTGGGAATTTACTCGAAACAAATTAATAAGTCCCTTTCTGTGCTTCAGACTGTTGCAAGAAACAACACAAAAATTACACTGTTGCAAGTTGGTTTTCTTCTTCATGGTTCTATAATAATAATTTCATGTTTTGAAACGAGATCTAATCAAAGCGGGGTCGAGCCTGATTCCTTCCCTCTCTGACCTGTGAAGGTGTAGGCCACCAGCTGTGCCTTTTCTTGTGTGGGAGCCCAGTACAGCCACACGTCAAGTGTTACAGGCAGCAAGCCGTTCTGGTTTGTAAGGAACATCATAAACATACAAAAGGAAATTCACTAAATTGATGTTACAGTGAAGTATTCCTCATGCTACATTTATGGCTATTTTATATGTTATTATTCAATAAAGAGAAGTTTCAAAATCAAGGAATCTGGTAAATATGAAATGTGAAATCTTGTTAGCTCGAATTCCTTCAACTATTCTCATATCAAATATCGGCGCCCCGCTTGTCTCTTACAACAGATAACTCGAATTTACTGTTTATATTGGCTAACATTAGTCCCTGAAATAAAGTAACCTTATTTAAATACATATATCTACAAAATAAAAAATATATAATCCACATGGAGCCCAGAACAGTGCTTAAATTCAGGCATCTTATCATTCTAGATTGAGTTGGACTCCTTTTTAATTTATAGGAGATAGACTTCTGTATATGGTTTTGGCCTTGTACACGCACAATTGCAAATCCGAGAAGCAGTCTGCAAATGACAGCCAGATACACATGACTTCTTGCCGCTACCGGAACAGCGATCGTCGTGACACCACCCAACATCATACATGCACAGATGACTCTCTTGGCACCAAATCTCCGTGAAGCCATGCTGCCAAATATTGGCGAAATAATTCCAATGTAGTAAGTTGACGATATGAGAAGACCTTGCATCTGGCTGCTGTAGTCAAACTCTGCCGTAGACGCCTGGAAAAGATAAGACATTTAATATGTGTGTGTGTGTGTGTGTGTGTGTGTGTGTGTGTGTGTGGTTTAACGCCGCTTTTAACAGTATTCCAGTTTTATCGCGGCGTGTTAGCTTAATGTGGGAGGAAAGCCCGAAGTGATGCAGGTCTCGGACGTTTATCACTTCGGTGAAACCCACGAGCACGGGTATGGTGCTGACAAACCTAGAAACATAATCGGGGCGAACCGGGATTCGAACCAGCAATCATAGGTTTCTGGCGTGCAACTCTGCACAGCGTATCGCGGCGCCTAAGACGACTTGGCCACCCGTGCCCCCACAAATTTAATGGGATTGGCAATATAACACCAATGTTGCAAGTTCTGAGTTAGTAGAATGTGTCTATGTGGAATATCTCTGTTAAACTGCAACATGGTATCTCAATGGGCTAGCACTATGAAACGTGCATTAGTCCCGACAAGCACAAGCAGCCTCACAGACACGCACACACACGTGCGCGTCGCTGTTAAACGCGACGTTATACCCCATTTCATCTCACCTTTATTCGGACTAAACATGAATGAGCGCATGTGTTTAAACAAAATAACGGTTGTAGCCCCGTGGATATTCTGAAACCCCGTGTTCGATTCCCCAGTGGATGCAATGTATGTCCCCCAACGTAATGTGGGGGACATGTGAACAGTAACTCTCACTTCAAAATATTTGATAATCAATGTCCATTTTTTTTAAAAACATACCTCACGTGAATAATTTAGCGATCCGCTGCTTCCAGGTGAAAATGCTGCTGTGTAATTGGTGCCAGCATTGCTTTGGTTCGAGTGCTCTCCCTTGTTAAGAGTTACCCCCCTTGTCATGCATACTAAAGCGAATGACATGCAGTTCTTCATGCACTGGACAGAGACCATTCCGAGGATCATCATATATCCAAAGCGCCACCTGTAGGAGGTGTATTTCTGAATCACGGTCGGGTAGTTTTCGGGAAGTGTGTCACTATGGTGTTGTTTTGGTGCGGAACACGTTCCATTAACTGCAAAAAGGATATTAATGTGACTTTGTTATAAACATCCGGGCAACGAAAGTTTACACTCATGTTTGATGGTGGGTAAAAGTCAAACAAACAAAATATGGTAATTCGTTGTATTTGATACGGGTATCATGGTTGTGTTTCGGGCCGTATTTTGCAGTGTGCGACTGTTTTCAGGCGAGTAACGTTTTGGTAACGTTTGTAATTATTTGGTGAAAATATTGTTGTGTTTGTTGTTTAACGCCATACTCAGCAATATTCCAGCTATATGACGGCGGTCGGTAAATAATCGAGTCTGGACCAGACAATCCAGTGATTGACATGATGAGCATCGATCCACGCAATTGGGATACAATGACATGTTTCAGCCAAATCACCGTGCCTGGCCACCCGACCCCGTTAGTCGCATCTTAATATTGGCATAATTAGGTAATATTATTAAGGTAACAACTGGAATATATTGTGACTTATTAATACAAGTAATTCTTATATATTAATATAATCCTAAAGTGTGGATCACTGGTACCTATACTTGTCTTGAAAGGCGACTTAATAGATAGGTGGTCAGGTTCAGGGTTTGTACCCGAATGGCGAAATGCTCATAATATTAACCCATGGATTGCCAATGCTGGATATTTAGCCGTGAGGCAGACCTGACGTCCCTATTATAATACGACGCCATTATACAATGTCTTCACGTCCTTCCTGTCAACTGAAGCCCTCAAAAGCAAAATGCGGAGTTTACAATCAACAAAATCAAGCCATTCTGGTAATATTGTTTAAATTGTGAATATAAATGTAACACCCAAGCCGGATGCCAAGTCATTTTACTATTATGGATTTAGAAAAGCATATGAATAAACATATTCAAACGCAATGAAAAGGTAAGTAAACCGTTTTAAGAATTCTATTTGATAACGTCTTTTTAACCGATCAGAACCACATTATTCATTTAACAATGTATACTTTTAACTTCAGCACATATCACCGAATCACCTACCTTCTGCCATGTTGTCTCAGTGAAGTTTCGTTCATGGAGTAGTTCTTGGATGGAACACAGTGAGTATAGCCCAGTGCTGGGGTGTGTGGGGCACTGACACCTGGAGGTTATGATGTCTGTGAGGGGGCATGTATAATTCATCATCAGCAGCAGATGATGACACGGGCGTGAAGATTTCAATTGGCATTCGTGCCGAATTTGTTCTGGGCTGGTGGTGCCCTCGTTTACACGTCACAACAGAACTTTATTGTGCTTAAGGCCGCGTATAACAGCATATGAAGTACATCGTGATTGAATAAGTCATTAGTGAGTGAGTGAGTTTGATTTATTGTTTGTTCGTTTGTTGTTTAACCCCGCACTCAACAATATTCCAGCTATATGACGGCGGTCTGTAAATAATCGAGTCTGGACCAGACAATCCAGTGATTGACATCATGAGCATCGATCCACGCAATTGGGATCGATGACAAGCATCAACCAAGTCAGCGAGCCTGACCACCCGATCCTGTTGGTCGCCTCTTACGACAAGCATAGTCGCCTTTTATGGCAAGCATGGGTTGCTGAAGACCTATTCTACCCCGGATCTTCACGGGTCGAGTTTGATTTAACGCCGCTTTGAACAGAATTCCAGTTGGATTGTATATCACACGGCATGTCAGATTAATGTGGGAGGAAAGCCCGAAGTGATGCAGGTCTCAGACGTTTATCACTTTGGTGAAACCCTAGAGCATGGGTACTGACAAACTTTGAAACATCATCGGGTCGAACCGGGATTCAAACCCACAATCATACATGTAGGCCATGGCGTGTCCCAGGGACCCAACTTTGCACAGCGAATTTTGGCGCCAGCTACGACCCCGAATACGTCAACAGAACTGTGGAACATATGTATGAAAGTCGAGTTTAACAGTTAAGGTTTTGAAACAGAGTTAGTTTTTACACTAAAACTGATCAAAACCTAGAATGCTTTTGGGGGGAATTAGCCACGGGATCAACACACCTTCAAAGACAAACAGAGAGAGGTTCTCAGGCAAAGCAGGAATTCTTTATTAAATGTTTTCATCATCATCAAGCATATAGACATAGTCAGACAATCTCCTTCATCATCAAACACAAAGACATAATCAGACAAATAATTAAGCAGTGATACCAAAACTGTTAAGATATTCTTTGTTATATAATATGCATGAGTTAATAAACAGTTGCTTGTTATGTGATCTCACTTTGAGAACAATGCATTAACTTCAGAGACGTATCAGTACCCATTCAAGTTACAGCCTAATATAACATTGCATAAGATTACGTAACACATTTATAATTAAAATACCATTTGTAAAATAATAACAAAGTGTAAAGTGTAAGCTCAACTCATTGGATATTCATTTACATCATAGCAGTGAACATTTGATATAATGCAGACATTATAATCAATTCAAATTAAATTACTCATTGATAATTACTCATAATGTTTGATATATATATTTAAGGTACTCATAAATAACATCTGAACAATGTTTACAAAAAGCAATCATATGAAAGATTATAACAACACCTTTCTTGAACAATGACATGTCTAATGACTTATTTTACATTAAATACGGTAATGTGACGTCATGAACTATAGCTGATTCAGGTGTACACTCCAGAGTTAAATAGTGAACACAAGATTTAATACGGTAAATAATAATGGGACCTGCATTCAATGACTGAATACATTATACTAAATTCAGATAACAGCTATGCGCAAAAATGATTAAATACGGTACGTGACGTCACTGCCGAGCGCTGGTGAGTGTGCCGTTATATAACAATGAGCGGTGCCGCCTGTGCATGCCGCGCTATGCAGGCCGAGCTTATACAAATCACACATGAATGAACACCGTATTTGAAACTTGAAATATACATGAATTAAAACTGATTATTAGTGAACGTATATTCTATTGTGAATGTTTATGAACCTTATTGGAGATTTCGCCAAACAGAGAAATTGCTTGTGAACTGTAATTTAGAAATGGATATAAACACTGCTATAGGAAAGCCTGTTTCATTATAACTATTCTACAACATAAAACTACTACGTTATCTGTAGCGTCCAAATTATGCTAAAAGTATAGCATCTGAGATATTCTATACAGCGTCCATTCATCTTACCGAATGGAAGTAATATGCATAAATTGGAAAACATAAATTTATCAGGCATTGCTTAATTTGTGTGCATTTATCTAGAACAGAAGTTACGTTCGAGTATTGTGGTCTAGTGCTATGCCCTCACAAAGTAGTTACCTAATAAGAAATATTTTGGGCTACAGATAAGAATAATATACTTTGCTGTACTTGCACTGATCTGGTTTTGTATATAAAGAATATATTTGATGCATGAACATCGGATATAAGTTATATTCTTGAACCGTATTTATCAGGCATAAGAACGCAAACAAATATACATAACGTAAATTATATCGAGTAACTGGATCATGTTAATGCATATTGACGCATTTAACGTTGTTGCATTATAAAACCACTCTACTAACGATACAGCATACAATAAGGTAAATAACACGACACACATATGAATAGTGGTCCTACCGATACATGGACAAATAATTCATACATTATTATAATGCACGCTGTTCACATTAAAACATGATAATTATGAAGCATCCACGACACCTGTGATTACTAATTACAAATGTATTTGCCTAGTAGTTTTAACCCGATAAGTAAACATGTGGGATACGAACGCTGATTGTGGAATAGTAATATTTCTACATGCGACGCACGCATATAAAGTACTGTAGTTAATTTGTGTCAGTAAAACTTGAATAATATGCAGCTTAGATTCGCACGGCATTTCGAATACATAGAGTATAAGTTCATTGTTCAAGCAAGATATTCATACAAAATTAAAGACAATTTTAAAAGACAATTTTAAGCAAAGTTCAACCTAAATGCCAAAGTAACAAGTAAAAGTGACTTACCTTCAAAGACAAACAGAGAGAGGTTCTCAGGCAAAGCAGGAATGACTAACAGTCGATTTCCCCCTATATTTATACCTGAGACCTCCTTTGTTAATCTGAAGGCAAGTCTACACGAGCATGTCCAGTTTGAAATTTGAGACTTTGGACTAATAAAGACTGGACATGTTATACAATTTTGTATGATGGGTTTGGTCTGTTAATAGCCAAAGCCCACGGTCAGTTTGGAAAGTTGCGTAATAGAAGATTATAAATGCCGATAGAATCACTCAGCTCGTGTTTGGTTTCGCGTTTTCAATTTTCTAGTTTGGTCAGTTGACGCTAAATAGCTGATAACGGTACACTGGTAAGTGCCGAACGCGCTGACCACTACTAGTTGTTATTCAACATGTAATTAAAGCCTCGCCCGCCGACCTGATCGTGGCGGCGTAAATCTGAAGTGCCAGATGTTGTTATGCAATTTCTTATCGCTAGTATGTACCAACAGGTCTTAAATGGTTAACCGACAACTTATGAATTGAAGGCGAATTTCACAAAAAGTTGAATAAAATATAGCAATTTTAGCACTGTTACAGTTTTAACGGGACTTTTAGGTTTTCATTATGACTGAGGACATTAATCCCTCTCCTGTGAAACATATAATCACATGCACAGTGTTTGGCCCATTGCGATGCTGCCATCATACGAAGTGAGAAAGCATGGTATTCAATCCCTATTTCATCGAGCTTTAACATAGATTTGACCAAATTTACCGAAGGACAGAACTCGTTCAGCAAGCAAAAATCTTAAGCAGTGTTTCCATGGAATAGTAACACAAGTATACACTTTTGCCAGTTCCTAAACGGACCCAAAATCTAACAATACATGTACAGGTTCTTGCTAGTTTCCCATATAACACGTGTTGGTGTATTGACTTTCACACAAAGAGATGGACACTTTCAATTATTTACCCATGAGCTAGAAATTAAAGACACCTTGTCCGTTTCATATTTACAAACCTGTAGCACAGTGCGTTGTACGACTGTATAAGACTGTGCGACATGAAATGATTGCTTCACACTTGTAAGACAACATATGGACAAAGGCTAAACAACAGCCTATTTATTTGGTATCTTACAAATAAGTGAACAAATAATAGGTCACCCGAAGACAACGAATAGTCAATCAAACGTAGATATTACTGATACAAGTAACACATATTACTGATACAAGAAAGTCAGGGTCAAGATCCGTGTCGGTGGAATAATCAGGGGTATGCTCGACGGAACAGCTGTTTGTTGACATTTTAGAGAAAAAACGGACAAAATAGAAAGTTGTAAGCTTTATTTTATCAAATGCATAACAGATAAATGTACGGATATAGGAAACAATCTGTGCTGTATAAGACCTGGAGTGGATGTGTTCTAGGGGGGACCTGAGGAAACAAGGAACTGTAACGATATGCAAGTGACGCTTTGCTCGAAACTTAATATTTGAGAGTGACTGGTAGGACAGGACAAGCCTAGCCTTTTCGCGAATACCTGGTGTCAGCACTGATGTTTCAGTGATCAATTCATATAATTTTCACCGCTATTTTGCTTTTTATGCCCAATGGAATCAGTTTCTGTGGATAATCGAGACTGGATATTCTCTGGCGTGGACGTTATAAATTTATATCACATCACAAATGCAATCTCAGCTAAAACCCTCCAGAAATGTTCAATCAGGACTATTAACCTATGGCTGTTTGCGCATTAAAACACAATAAGGCTCAGAGCAATAATTATATATACTCCACAGGAAAAACAAATGTTAGGAATCATAAATAATTTTAATAGGGGATAATTTTATGAAATGTGTGCCCAGTCGTCACTTCAAAAAAAATATCCTTAAAAATAATTGTGATCAATAACTTTTTACGTTCAGTGTATTAAATTGGAATGCGTTTTTTTCCGGTCTATATTTTGAAAATGTACCAGGTAAGGTAGACATGTTGTACAAGCACTCACACGAGGACGCCATGTCCTGCCTTGCCTGGTCCAGCTGCATCAGATCCAACATGGACTCGAGTCTGCGACCACAGATGTCCACCAGGTTGTCTACACAACTGAACGCTGTCCGACCCATACTAGAAGGATACACATATCAATCTCAATAAAATCAGGTTTTAAAATCCGATACCTCACCTCTCCACGTGAAGATCTAACAATCACTCCATAATCCACCAATCAGCGTCGGGTCGTCGACATTCTCGGTGCGAGCGAGCGAAGCATTCAGATCAACATATCTGATGTTTCAATTACACACAGACAGCATGCACGTCACTCAGTAATACACACACACACACACACACACACACACACACACACACACACACACACACACACACACACACACACACACACGTCCCTGACCTACACAGGCAGCATGCACGCCCCTTACACACACAACATATGCTTGTCTCAAATGATTTACAAACACACAACCTTCACACGCCACACGTACATAGTACCTACACATGTACTTACATGCACAACCCTCATGTACACACACGACAAGCACGTGCTTAAACACTTACCTACACATGGTCGTACCCGCACCTTCCGGCTTCTCGTCCCCCGAAAATAGTTCCATGCAGGCAATAAGCCTCTGTTGGAAGTCCAACGGACATCGTACTTTAAACATTAAACAGTCCATGAAAATAAAACAGGCTCCGGGTTTGTAGCTGTAGCTGAAAAGATATCAAATCACTCTACAAAATCCCCAAAGACCCACCCACCCCCTCCACCTAAACTCAAATGATCGGTCCACAGTAAGCGCCATTGAGTGTATGATTTTGTTGTGGTCAGTGTGTGTTTCTGAGTCCTCAAGCTGTTGGATACTTTCTACGTAGCCAAGGGTAGTTATCTCAGGTGCGTTCTAAGGGACCCAGTATTTAGTATTCAGTGGCAGGCGGGTCGGGTCAGTTTTGATTTATTTGTCGTTCATGGCCTTAAAACATACAATTTGTCTTCGCCGTAACAACGAAACGAACAATTTTATTTTTAATTCACAACCGATTTTTCACGACAACCAGGATGTACAGCAAACAATATTTGACGCATACCTGAGGAAAAACTGTTACCTCTTGAACGAGACCAGCATCACTTCAGGCTTTCCTCAAACGTCAACATTTGCAGCACAGCGATCCAGTAATAACAATAACACAAGACCACACGTTGCATGAGTTCTGCAGCAGTATCTGACTCAGAACAACATTAATGTGTTACCCTGGCCTACGAGGTCCCCTGATCTTTGACTAATCGAACATGTCTGGGATGAAATGAAACGATGTGTGCTTCTGGTTCTTCGGATATTGATATATTTAGTTTAATGAGGCGAAAATGTCAGGCCTGCCCCAAGGCACACTGTGGACACACTCGCTACTGACTGTGTAAACTGAATCCCCTCTTATGGCATGACTAATGTCCACGTTATTGGAACCCTTGAGTGGGTGAGAGAGTTGAATGAGAGAGTTGGTCTTAACTGACACCCGTGTAGTTCCGGGTTGGGCAAGGCCTTCAACCCATGTTTGCCGTAAGAGGCGACTATGCTTGTTGTAAAAGGCGACAAACAGGATCTTGTCGTCAGGCTCGCTGACTTGGATGATGCATGTCATCATATCCCAATCGATGCTCATGATGTCAATCACTGGATTGTCTGGTCCAGACCCGATTATTTACAGACCGCACTCATACAGCGTTGTTCGTCAAACAACGAAGACACATAAACCTTTGAAAGTCAATCATGACTTTCTGGTGGAATGTGGCATAAGAACTCACGATTAAGGGACGCAACTCTGCACAGGAAACCCACCCCCTGTTTGTCATGAGAAAAAATAGTTACCTAGTCTTCCACCGTACCCAGGACCTGGTGAATAAAATGTGCAAAATATTCATGATTTACAATACTTTGTTATTTTCAACCATAAGAATTTATCAAATGGGAGCTCTACTACAGACTAAATCAGCGTGAGTGAGTATGGTTTAATGCCGCTTTTAGCAATATTCCAGCATTATCACGGCGGGGGACACAAGAAATAGGCTTCACAGACTAAATCAGAGGCTGCTTCGTAGCAAGTTGATTGAGCAGCTTTGAACAGTACTTCAGTGATTGTGGAATAAAACCACACAAAAACAGAAGCTTGCAAAAAAAGTCTTTGGCAAAACCCCATGAACACTGATAGATCTGACCGATCAATGATTGTCGGATCTGAACCAAAGATAAAGGGACGCAACCCTGACCAGTGAACGTCTACTTTCAAGCCACAATGCCACCCCTGCTCCCTTGTGACGGAGGTGTCCCATGCATGTATGAGGGGTTATTCGGTGAACGTTACAATACTTACACGGAAATTTAAGCATAGTTCTCATTTGGTGCACATTGAACTTGAAGGAGAGACTGGCGAAATTGAGGTCTCTTCCTGCAGGCTTCTGTTATATTGACAACACAGTCCACGCTGTTGGTCAGTGACCTGAAGGACAAGAACATACGGACATCATATCTACGTGACGTGATATACAAACAATTGCTATATACTGATAGAAAGAAATAAGGGAACATCTACAGGCGGACATGTATCGCAGCACATCAAGAGAATTTTACAATAATACAACATGAGTTACTAACATTTTTATTTTTCGCTCTCACTCGTTTCATACGTTTTGAATAAACGTGTTGTTTTGAAAAGGGTATCTTCCCTGGATTCAAAGAGTTTTTCATTTATTTTATCAATATGTTCTGTTGTAAAAGGATTAAGTTTCTATATCTAATCATGTCAGTTTAGCTAACTGTGAGTGAGTTGGTTTTAACGCCGCTTGGAACAGTATTCCAGTTATATCAGGGCGTGTCAATTAAATGTTGGAGGAAAGTGATGCAGGTCTCAAACGTTTACCCCTTTGGTAAAACGGCACGGGTATAGTAATGGTAGCTAACCGGGATTCGAACCCACAATCATAGGTTTCTGATAGACACAAGGGACGCAACTCTGCAAAGCGAGTTGTGGAGCCTTCGCCGACTTGGACACCCGTTCCCCATATAATATATGTAAACATTTATGTGCAGGATCTCATATAATGATTAAACAGCTTTCAACTGCAGCTGTTAGCTCAGCCTGTGTGAGACCCTTGGTCGTGATCAGACAACATGCTTCATTTAGCTCACCTGGTAAGTAAAACCCTTCCCATATTCACACAACCTCTCGTACATTGTATGATTCTGACAATATCATGAAAATCACTGTCAAATAGGGATGATACCAAGTTTTCGCAAAAAGGTGAGCGTATCCTGCTCCACTGCTGGCACCCGTCACAAACACATGCAGAGACAAATCCATTGTTCACCTTATAAAACACGGAGCACAAGTCAAAATAGGGAAATGCATCGGACATCATTCTTGTCACTGATATCACATATCTACCAGTAAACATTTTGAAAGCTTCTCCTGAATCCTTGAATGATGTTACCTTGATCAAACAACTTTTGTAATGCTCTTTGAAATCTTCACTACTTTATATCTTAAAACAACAAGCATCATAATACATGATATATGTGCAAGTCTATGTGACTGTGAGATCTTTCGCTCACAAAATGACAGTTTGCATCAGTAAGCTCACCTGCACGCATCCGCCATATCCGTGGCGACTCCCCACGGAACATAGGGTATCAGATTGGTAAAGTCCTCTTGGCATGTCTGTAGAAGGGTCGGGAAGTCCTCGGGGCAGTCATCTGGCGCTTCAGTCGTGGTTGGCGCTTCAGTCGTGGTTGGTGCTGGAGTTGTTGCTTCTGTGGTCGTGGTTGGTGCTGGAGTTGTCACTTCACCTTGAATCGAGTTTAAATGTTAATATTGACACAATACCTCGTAGGTGAGTGACTTTAACGTCGCTTTTATCAGTATTCCAGTTATATCCCAGCAAACAACAAACAAACAAACAACCACATCTGTAAATAAAGCCACCTTCTGGCAATGTTTTGCTCTTCCTAAGCAAGCGGACAAAATAGCACGTACACATGGAGCACAAACGTCCACTCTGTCAAAATGTAATAGCTGTTATGTGGGATAATCATTGTAGTTGGTTGGTTGGTTGGTTGGTTGGTTGGTTGTTTAACGCTGCACTCAGCAATATTCAAGCTGTATGACGGTGGTCTGTAAATAATCGAGTCTGGACCAGACAATCCAGTGATTAATAGCATAAGCTTCAATCCACGCAATTTGGATCGATGACATGCATCAACCAAGTCAGCGAGCAAAGTCAAGCATAGTCGCCTGTTACGGCAAGCAGATAATCATTGTAATGTAAATATGACTGATCTATTGAAATTCCTATTGAAACCCCTTGAAGCGTTTACTGTGTTATCAGAAATGAAGACTTTACCTCAAAGACTCGGGTTCATGGCCCGGGTGAGCTAACAAGGAAAGTCATAAATTTCCTTGCTAGGTGAATACAAAGAAAGTTGTACATTTACTTGCCAAGGTGCGCTAACAAAAACAGTAGTACGTTTACTTGCTAAGGTCTGCTGACAAAGTGAGTGGAACATTCACTTGCCAAGAAAGTATATTCACTTACAAATCGAGGAGAAGTTTGAGGGCAGTGTGTCCAGGCTGAAGAGGGCGGAGTTCATAACACTTGGGCATCGGGCGATATGTTTTTGGAGACAGCCAATAGTCCTTCTTACCTGCCTAAAGCAAACAATAAGAACTTTACGTCATACATGATCAGCACTGTAATTTATATTGTTTGTTTGTTGTTTAACGCCGCACTCAGCAATATTCAAGCTATATGACGGCGGTCTGTAAATAATCGAGTCTGGACCAGGCAATCCAGTGATTAATATCATCAGCATCGATCCACGCAATTGGGATCGATGACATGCATCAACCAAGTCAGCGAGCCTGACCACCCGATCCCGTTAGTCGCCTTTTACGACAAGCAGAGTCACCTTTTACGGCAAGCATGGGTTGCTGAAGACCTATTCTACCCCGGAATCTTCACGGGTCTAATTAATATTGTGGTGGTATGGGTTTTTAGAAATAGTATTTACAATAAACAATGAGTTCATTACTTTAGACAGTTTTTAAAACAAAATAATTGGAAACTTGATGACCTGAACACTAGTGGTTTGTCTCCTCCTTTTTGAATAGGCAGAACCTTATTGACATATATCAATCTCATTAAAATCAGATCTTAGTCCTCGCTACCGCTAAACAAAGATCTGAGGACATCCCACTACGGGTCACGTCAGACCGACCTTTGGCGAACTCTGACCGAACAAACGAATTACTGACAAGAAGTTAATATTAGCCAATCAGAAGGCAGCTTTCTCGTGCTTTACGGGACTAATTTCAAATTGGCGACTACTCTTCGAAACATATTTTGACAAATTCTCGCTTAAAAATTTGAAACCTGAACAAAAGAACATTCTCGAATGGCTAATATATGGTCTAGATTGTACAGATTCAGTCGTTAAGCCCGTAACTATCGTTCGGAATACCCCGTTTTAAAGTTTTCGAGGCTGTATGTTTAGAAATCACATTCCGACTGTCACTTTCATAATCTGGTAAGCAACGCTCTGATTGGTCGGATGAAAGGTCGTTCTGACGTGAACCCTAATGGGATGTCCTCAGATCTTAGTTTAGCGGTAGCGAGAACTAAGATCTGATTTTAATGAGATTGTGACATATATGTGCATTATATTCCCATTAGGGGGTCATATAATATCAACTTAGAGACTTTATCAAGGGAAATGTGTATAAATGTCAATGTTTTTTAGTAAAACAAATACTCATAACAAATGCAATTAAAATATACTGTTGAAAATAGGCTAAAGTGGTAACCCATAGGCTTTCAAGTCTTTTGGGTGTTTTTTTTTCAATTTCAATTTAATACAATTCTGTCGAGTAGATTTTGTGTTCTCATTTTCATATGAAATGTTTGGTTATTTTTAACCGCCACGAGAGAAGCACTGCAGTGAATATTGTTTCTGTGTACAGTTAGAAGACTGAACAGTTTGTGAACTCATCTAGTCGTTATCAACACAACTACTGATACTTTTTAAGGTTTGTTTATTTGTTTAACGCCGCCCTCAGCAATATTCCAGCTATATGATGGCGGTCTGTAAAATAATCGAGTCTGGACCAGACAATTAAGTGATTGACATCATGAGCATCGATCCTAGCAATTGGGATCGATGACATGTATCAACCAAGACAGCGAGCCTGACCACCCGTACTATTTTAAGGAATAAAAATATTTGTTGGTCTAACGTCACGTTGTATTTACAATAAAAAATTATGTACTGATAGCTCAGATAACAACCCATCATCGTGGTGGATATGAGTAAGTGTGCTTTCAACAGTATTCCAGTTGCATCACAGTGTGTCGGCTCAATGTGGGAGGAAAGCCCGATTATGAGTGAGTGAGTGAGTGAGTTTGGTTTTACGCCGCTTTTAGCAATATTCCAGCAATATCACGGCGTGTCATCTTAATGTGGGAGGAAAGCCCGAAGTGATGCAGGTCTCAGACGTTTACGACTTCGGTGAAACCCACGAGCACGCGTATGTCAACGTGTAATGTTACCGGCAAGAAATAGGCGACTCGGAGAGAAGACTTTGAAGTCTGCGTGCGCATCTCTTAATGTTCCCCTTCCTTCTGGAGGAACAGGAAGTCCCCCTCTTCTTGTCTTCTTCCTCAGAATCTATGGCGTGACCTGGATCAGTAGGATGTCAATATAACACGATTAACAGATATCACAACACTGGTTGTGATGGATAGATCATTTTACACTGCTTTGAGTGAGTGAGTTGTGTTTAACGCCGCTTTTAACAGTATTCCAGTTATATCGCGGCGTGTCAGCTTAATGTGGGAGGAAAGCCCGAAGTGATGCAGGTCTCAGACGTTTACCACTTCGGTGAAACCCACGAACAAGGGTATGGTGCTGACAAACCTAGAAACATAATCGGGGCGAAGCGGGATTCGAACCCACAATCATAGGTTTCTGGCGTGCCCAGGGGACGCAACTCTGCACAGCGAATTGCGGCGCCTTAGACGACTGGGCCACCCGTGCCCCCTTTACACTGCTTAGAGCAGGACATGTCACAGCGTGTCAGTTTACCGTGTGAGGAAAGCCCGAGGTGATGCAGGTCAGAGACGCTACCACTACGATGACCATCGCTGGAACAGCATGAAACAATGATGTCATGATTTGTTTGCTATCATTTGTTTGGCACGGACATCATGGAGGTGTGAAAATATCACACCCCTATTAAACAATATCATGAATTGTATGCTATGATTTGAACACTGTGTGGCAATGACATCATTTGGGTGCGTGTGTGTGTGCGGGCGTGCTTGTACTAGTCTAGACTAACGCCAATTTTATAGTGCTAGCCCACTGAGACACCCTGCCGCAGTTTAACATTAATACCCCACTCAGGCACATAATACCCCAAGTTGATCAGTCCTTGCTTTAGCCCCTTAATACAGAGCGCTAGGCAGGGTAACAACAAGTGCCATCTTTTAGCGTCTTTTGGTATGACGCGGCCTGGGATCGAACCCCAAATCTTCCGCTCTCCTGGCAGGTGCTCTACCACTACACCAAGAGGGTGGTCAAATAATATTATTATACGCGGGGACTTGAATTCTTTTGTCTGCTGGAAAAGGACAGTGTCCGCCCAGCAATCGCTAATTAATTCGAAATATATCAGGAATCAGTGTCTAGGGTGGTACATATTGTACGCGATGAATCATTGTCCCAGGACAATGTAGATGCTACGAACATGGTTCCTGTTGGACAATGAGAACTTTTACGACAGCAAATCAGACTTTAATAAAATCAGAGATCCACGCCCTGATACGGCTGGAATAGTTCACGGGGGGGGGGGGGGGGGGGGGCGTAAAATATCATTCACTCGCTCACGTGTCAATAAAGCAAATGTATGTAAAGAGTAAGGCGTAATCTTGTAAACTCACATCTCTCGGAAACTGCTGCATCGCAGACAGATACGAATAATCCGAGCTTTTCATCTTCCGGGCAGGTGCCAACGACCTCATCCATACAATCCAGGGCCTGTCCCGCATCACTGGAGAAAACACATCTAGATAATCAGGCCTGCCAAGCACTAGTGGGGAATACATAACGTATCTTACATATCCAGGGCCTGCCTAGCACTAGTGGGGAAAACATAACGTATCTATATATCCTGGGCCTGCCCAACACTAGTGGGGAATACATAACGTATCTATATATCGGGGCCTGCCCAACACTAGTGGGGAATACATAACGTATCTATATATCGGGGCCTGCCCAGCACTAGTGGGGAATACATAACGTATCTATATATCGGGGCCTGCCCAACATCACTGTGATGCATGTTAATAAAGGATGGGCGAAGAATTCTGTGTAGTAATATACAGCAGTGAACAGTGTTATCTGTACCTAAATACAGGGGGTGGTAAAACCGACAGCATACTCTCATGCAGGCCATCTCGGAAACGGTGACCTTGAAGAAATATGTGTGGATCTCATGCATTAACGATCAGTACTTCTCGAATATATACATTGATACAAACAGGCCATATTTGGTCCTTCAACATTTCTTTCTTGATAAGAGCCTAACTGGCACAATTACAGAAAACGAGAGTTACGAGAGCAATTTTTTTGTCAATTTGAAATGCAATTATGATTTTGCTTGGTCAAAGATGATTTGTTCAATATTTGTTTGTTTTGTCTTTACATCCTCATATCATCACCATGGGTCGATGACTGGTTTATTTTCAGATATTAGAAACACACTTCCAGATCTATACAATGAGCTGTTTTAATCTCATCTACACGTTTAGCATTGTTACATAATGACAGGACTCTCGTTCATATGCGATAGCTTCCAAAAAGATTTCGAAAATGATTCCTCATATCACATCTTGTCCTTTCATTGTTGGTAAGTGCCAACAATATCTGGAGAGACAAAAGCACTTTCTGGCCATATTGGAAATAATGCCATTCTAATATATTTGCCGATTTATAACGAGGAAAAGGGAAACAAACAACAATCAACAACCCGCAGAACTGCAGCAACTTATCCGATGGAACACCGTGGCGATATGCACTCATAAACTTGACAGCACACTGATTCATCAGGTCCAGACCACTGAGAGCACAACTCTGGCCAGCACTCTGTCTGGCTGTAACAAAACGAAATAAGAACATAAGGCAGAAGGAAATCGTACAAAAGTACAGGCTGTAAGAAAACGAAATAAGAGTATCAGGCTGCAGAAAAAGTCAAAGGAATAACAGGTTGTTAGAAAACGAAATTAGAATATGAGGATGTAAGAAAACGAAATAAGAGTATCAGGCAGCAGAAAAGGTAAAAGGAATAACAGGCTGTAAGAAAACGCAAAATAATAACAGGCTGTAGAAACAAAAATATGAATATAAGGATGTAAGAAACCATACAAAGAATATCCGGCTGTAAGAGAACGAAAGAGGGATATCAGGCTGGAGGAAAACGAAATAAGAAAATCAGGCCGTAAGAAAACGTAAAAAGAATAAGAGGCTGTCAAAATCGAAATGAGAATAACAGGCTTTAAGAAAACGTGAAAAGAATATCAGTCATTAGGAAAACAAAATAGAGTACCAGGCCATAAGAAAATGAAATAAGAGCTCCATGTTTCTTTTTTATGATTTTATTATAATTATTATTGATTCACATGATAGTTGTATGTCCAAGAAAGTCGCATGACTCCTTGGGACAACCATGGCATTTGTGAACCTCCCTGGGCGTTGAATCCTCGCTGCTAATCTATGAAGCCGATGACTGCCCCCTGTTCACAACATGTGACATGTGACCTAACTACGTCACAATGGAATTTCCTCTTTGCACAGGACAACAATTTATGAATGAGACTGCAAGATTGTTTGCAAAACTGGATTTCTTTTGATATTTTCTCAGATTACTAACATGGTACGTCTTTTTATTTACCGGTAGGCGTACAATACAGTATACAGGTGGACACGCGACGATTCCGCGACATTTGAGAGTGAATACAAGATTGACAATGAGAGAGTACAAGCTTGAGAGTACATAGGCCGCCAGCAAGATGAAAAGGTATAGTTATGAGAGCAAAATGAGAGAGTCAAGTTGAGCTTATTGTTCTCGCAACTGTACTTTTCATCTAGTTCAAGAGCTATCAACAGCCATCCACCTTCCTAAGAGAAAGTCACATTCTCGTGTAGGCACATGATGATAGCACATGACAAACACCAACCCGTGAAGATCGAGGCTAGAATAGGTCTTCAGCGACTACACCTGTCACAAGAGGCGACTTACAGGGTCCCACATATCAGCTATTTTCATACATTGTAAAGACATTTGGTCAGAGTGGACGTTTGTGTTTCATGTATACATGCTATTTTGTCCGCTTGCTTAGGCAGTCTTATGGAAAAACAAAACATGGCCAAAAGGCGGCTTTTTTACAGATGTAGTAGTTTGTTTGTTTGTTGTTTGCTGCGATATGACCGCGGTGAATGCGACATAAAACACCAACAAACACGATATTATTGACTTTCCCTGTATGCAAAACAATGAAAAAATGTAAATTGATTATTTTGTTGAGGATTGTATTATGCATAAACATGAAACACATGATATAGGATATTATACATTTAATCATTCTAAACGATTACATGGGTACAATGTGTGAAGCCCATTTCTGGTGTCCCCGCCGTGATATTGCTGGAATATTGCTAAAAGCGGCGTAAAACCATACTGACTCACTCACTAAACGATGAGTAGCACAGCCCACATATTATTCTTATTTCATTCCAAGGTTGATTTTTCTGGCTTTGCCTGAAACACCCACCCACTCTCCATGTGAGCTAAATGTATTTATTCTTCTTCAAAAGGTCATATGTGGCTTGGATAATGACAGTCATTATTAATGTTTCAAATAAATCTAAAGCAATTATGGAGCGTTACAGTAACCTACGATGGCCATGGCCAGATTACAAATTGGAGCCGTGACTCATGCGCCCTGACCACCTGTGATGCTTACCATTTCCCCTATTTATTCTATTTACGATGGGATACGATGACATTCATCAACCGAATCCCCAAGCCTGTCCACCCGATCCCGTTAGTTGCCTCTTATGACAAGCGTTAGTTGCTGAAGATCAATTCTAACCCGGTCTTTTTTAATTAGCTGAGGGTAATTTTCGAGAAGAGATATTTTCTTCAAAACAAATCCAGGCCCCCAGAAACCTATATGCAAATTAAACGTAACAACAAAGTCGTCCAAGGCGCCGCACTCCGCTACCAGAAATCTATGATTGTGGGTTCGAATACCTGTTCGCCCCGATTTTGTTTCTAGGTTTGTCAGTACCAAACCCGTGCTCGCTCGTTTCACCAAAGTTGTAAACGTCTGAGACCTCCATCGTTTCACGCTTTTCTCCTACATGAAGGTGACACGCCATGATGTCACTGGAACACTGCTCAAAGCTGCGTTAACCCACCCGCTGGCTCACTCACTCTGAAGACACCAACTTACCCAAAACAGCCATGGTGAAGATAACCAAATAGGACGCCATGCTGTATGGAGTCTGTTACCTCCTCTTGTGTGCAGCAGAGCTTTCAGTGTCACTTGTGAGTGACATCCCTTATCAAATACTCGCATTATTCACTTATGCCTATAATTTGAGAAGTCGACATTCAGTCTGACATTAAAACCTTTGTCAGAAACAATTAGGAGGGTAGACTGACAAGTTAATTATCACATCAACAGCTTGGTGATACCTATCATTTTATCACAAGATTGTTGGATTTCCTAATATTTCAGAATTAGTGTGTCATTCGCAATGTTGTAATTTATCTAAATGGGTCATTGTTAATGGACTGATCTTTCTGATTCTAGTATTAGTTTATGAGTGGTAGGTGATGCCTTGCTTCCTATGGTTGACTTTGTCAAAGTAATTGTTGTTTGAAAAGTGTTGGGTTATTTTCTAGTTTCCTAAAGAGGAGATGTAGTCACAAATGTTACTGAATGTTACGACTAGGGGTTCAGCTGCGGGATCTCACAGATGTTGTCGGGGGGGGGGGGGGGGGGGGGGGGGGGGGGGTAGGGAGTCGAGGAAGGGGGTAGGGTGCGTGATACTTTGGTTAGAAGCCACTACCTGGGTAAGTTGCATGTATCTCCCAAAACGTTCACACACGCCCAAACTCCTACTTGCATATTAAGCTCTTACATACTTTGCTGCAATTTCGAGGCTCGATCGTATCGCCACCAGTGGCAAGTATGAGTTACGTCCCTTCTATGTCCCACCCATTGACCGGCAAATTTCCACCTCTCATATCACTTGCATTTGCTTCAAACAGTAACAAAATGGCTACGCCCAGTCATGACGATCTGATAATCAAGATCTTCATTGTATTAAAATGGTTTTTACAACGCGTAGTACATCAAATCACTTGAGCATCTTGATTAAAAAACATGAAAAGATTTGGACAACAAATGTCGACACCCTCTTGACGGTACACATGCAATTGACCAAAATCTGCACGGCAGTCGCAATGTTGTTTATGAACCGAATGTCGATTTTGATTGGGCAATGCATAGACTCGTAGTCCAGCCAAAATATAACTCAATAATTCTAGTCTAATTCGCCAAGGGTGGAAACTGGACGTTTACAGTCAGCTAACTCCCTTGCTACAAGAAGATGAGCCTTGTTAATGAATCGCTATTGTATAGTTTTCAGTTTGGTTTATAACAATTTCTTTATGATCAAACAGTTATCAGTTTATCAGACAACAACGTCTATCAAAATCCTTTTTAGCTATAATTGTTTAATAAGTTTGTATTATCTAACAAACTAAGATCCAAAGATGGAATTTGGAAGAAGGTTTCATAACAATAACAATCGATAACAACAAAAGATAAACAGAAATCTAATTGGAACTGCAAGAATACAACCTTCAGAAATTTCGGAAAGATGGCCAGCTACTCGAACGTATATTAAAGCGCATACAAAGAAATGTTATCAATTTAAAAAATAAAATCATATGATTATCAAAACTAAAATAGAAACTTCATCAAAACTGAAAATCCCAATAGATATGTGTACCCTACTTACACACAGAGACATAGTCCCAAAGAGAGATAGGTCAGCCGAAATTGCTAAAACAGAAGGCAACCTCTTTAACACAAGGGGACGTCACAACTGCTACTTGATGGCCACCTGTACAACACGAACGTTGCCAGACAAGGGTGCTTCTTCCACTTTGGCCATGCACTTTGGCGGAACACGCACGACCTTGGCCTCGCTGTTCAGTACAAGGATGATGTACAAGTACTGAGGTAGATATGAAGAGCTGGTGGTCTCGCTAGTCTTAATGGGGATGTGGTCCAGGACCCGTGGATGGATGACTTGGGATCAATGCCTGAGATCGCCACCAACATCAATGACAACATGGCCGTCAACTGGGTGGACGATGATACACGATTCCCCAGACAACGATGGAATCACCACCCAACTAATGGGTCACGCACCAACCACCATCCGGAGAGATTCAACAACCGCCCCAACAAGACTCTGCCACATCGTCACCAGAAATCCTCCGTTTCCCGGAGGTCATCAAGAAGATCGAGACAGCTGACTGGGTGAAAATGGTCCAGATAGACATTGGTGCGGCTCCACCTAGTAGCAATAGATCTGAGAATGGGATGTTCTCATGTTTGGCTCAGGAATGACAAGAGCCTGACAAGGAATGAAAATAGCCATCATTGATTGCTTTCTTAGATGCTGTCGGCCGCTATTGTTACGAGTAGATTCCCAAAATTGAAACTCGAAGGTTAACCCCCAAATCGGTTCTTACATAACTAAATTGTGGAATCAGTTTTGTTTGTTTGTTGTTTTACACCACACTCAGCAATATTCCAGCAACATGACAGCCGTCTGTAAATAATCGAGTCTGGACCAGCCAATCCAGTGGTTGACATCATGACCATCGATCCACGCAATTGGGACTGATGACATACATCAACCAAGATGCGAGCCTGACCACCCGATCCCGTTATAGTCGCCTTTTACGACGAGCATAGTTGCCTGTTACGGCAAGCATGGGTTGCTGAAGACCTGTTCTACCCCGGATCTTCACGGGTTTGTGGAATCAGTAAATAACTACACAAGATCAATGAACAATCAACAACTCTCATTGAAACACGTACACGGGATTTGGTTTAAGACAATGGCTTAAACATGTGATACAATGACAGCTGCTGTATTCAATAATAGGCCCTATTTCAAAAGGCAGTGCACTCACGAATGTCCAGTATCTGTCATACTTGAATGTCTCGAGTGAGGCACGTGCTCCGTTCTTCAATCCATCGGAGGATCAGGAATCAATATCAAACAGTGTCAAAAGCAGGCAGAAACGTCGGTGTTTTCCTATAAGTATCTGGTCCGCAGTGGACAAGTAGAAAGATGCAAGTCAGGTGGTAGAATGATAGGCCTCGAATCATCCTCGTGTCGCTCATATATCATGTGTTACGCAAGGATATAAATGTCTCGTCTGAATTGTCTTTCTTCCACAACTGTAAACAAGGTAATAGACAAGCTCCTCACAGCGGAGCTGTCCATTCTGATAGGTTACGAAGGTCATCAAGCACTGGGATGGAGTTTGGACATTAACACTAAGGAAGGTAATGCTAAATCGCGATCTGCCGTGGACCGCTGGAAAAAAACACCTGGCCACACCAACAAGAAACTTCATGTTTTACCGCCGCCCTATAGCTGGAATATTGATGAGTGCGGTGTAAAGAACAAACAAATAAACAAACAGAATGTATATTTTCAGGAGTTTTCCGTGAGAAAGCTGTTCGGTGTCAGTTGTCATTATCCTTGGTTAGAATAGGTCTTCAGCAACCCATGCTTGTCGTAAGAGGCAACTAACGGGATCAGGTGGTGAGGCTCACTGACTTGGTTGATACATGTCATCGTATCCCAGTATTGCGTAGACCAATGCTCATGATGTCAATCAATGGTATGTCTGGCCCAGACTCGATTATCTTCAGACCGCCGTCATATAGCTGGAATATTGGTGTTAGTGCGGCGTTAGAAAATAAACAAACAAACAAGTTATAAAAAAGAATAATTCGTTTACTCGATATACTGGGTGTTCTGCATTGTTGTCATTTTTTTTCCAGAGGATAGTTTGTTTCGACCCTGTATAAGGACGAAGCGTTTTGGTCAGGGCATCTGATGATCAGGGTGGAAATCAGATATGTGGTGTTGTTAGGGTGGAAGGTTGAGGGTCAGGTGCGCCCCAAGTGTTGCTCCATTCTCACGGATATTGTGTCGGTGTTTAACACGAATAAAGCTTTCGATGTCTTGGAGAAATTGACTTGACTTTGAAGAAAGTTTGAAAAGCAGGGTTTTCTTGAATATATAGTACCATGCTCTGTTCTTATTTGGATGTCTGATGTACCATACACATTATGTGTTTTCCTCTTCGTTTTCAACACAGTATGTTCGGGGGAGGTTGGGTAACCGTGTGGTTAAAGTGTCTGTCGTCACGCCGAAGACCCAACGGGTGTGACATGTGAAGCCAAGTTCTGATACCCCCCGCCGTAATGATGCTGGAATATTGCTATAAACAGCGTTCTGACTTTACTTTCTCAATCCCTCACTCACCTCTCCCAATACCTCCTGTTGTCCTCAATACCTCGATACATTACTAACTTCGGATATTACGAACTCTTTGGGACCTGGCAGATCCGTTCGTTAGTTATTCATTTGACCATTAACGTTATTTTGGAGTTAGAATGGCAGTATGTGAATCCCATGTGTAGTGTCCTCCACCGTGATTTTCCTGTAGTATGGCGTTAAGAGGCGGTGGGGTAGCCTAGTGGTTGAAGCGTTCGCTTGTTACGCGAAGACACGGGTTCTATTCCACATATGGTCACACACACTTTAAAAATCGCGTAAAACAATAGTGGCCCACCATTGCCCACTGAACACAAACATGCAGCTGCTATCAAACACTCTCGCAGACCATGTCAAGCACCCGCTTCTGGCTTTGTTGTCACGATTGTACCGTTAAATCCCAAAGTAGAACGCCATCCACTATCTAATGGCGGGGCCGGTGATCAAACCACTGGCCTTCCGCTCTCCTGGCTTAACATCTATCCACAAGACCACGGAGGCCGTCATTAATCACAAACAAAACAACTTGGTATTCAGTGACCATCTCTATTTAATCATTTGAAAAGCGGGTATGCACACGGACAAAGAAACTAAATTGAATGATTGCTGCTGCATGGCATCATGAATATGCATTGCATCACTGTAGATTACCAGGAACAACTGTTGTTCTATGCTTGACCTGTGGAAACAAAAGAATTGTTTTGAACCCGGCACGACCCTGTTGATGATACATTTATTCTTTGTGTAAAAAACGAGTCAAAACAAAATCGTCTTTTTTACAAACAAATACTCACATATGGACATCAGGGCTTGTCTTGCCTGGTCAAATTGCATCTCACGTAACAGAGGCCCTAGTCTGCTGCCACAAGTGGCCATCAGGTCGTCTACACAACTGAACGTTCTCCGGGCCATACTAGAAGGAAACCCATACCATTGGTTGAATATATATATCATAAGATCAATTAAATGTATCACTCGAAGCATGCACCACGGACACTTAATGCCTTTGGACTCCGACTGAGATGCTTTTTGACGGAAGCTGCAGGCGGTTGAAGGTGAAGGCTAAATAGAATCAGGGGGAGAAGCGGTTCAGACCGTATCCGCACACAAACTGCAAGGTGAATTCCCCGAAGTGACATCACCATGGAGATATCCCCCAAATAGTGTCAGGAGGAGAGCCATCATGCCGTGGAAGGTGTGGTGAAGCTAGATGAGTTGGAGCTAGGGCATCCGTTTTGTAAGTGAGTGTATAACAGTATTATTCCAGTGTGTCGGCTTAATGTGACGCAGCTCTCGGAGTTTACCACATTGGTAAAACCCAAGAGTATGGGCATGGTGCTGACAAACCTAGAAACATAAAGGGGACGACCCTGACTTACACACATGACATACACGTCCCTGACTTATACCAGCTCTCAACTTACCTGCACCTGACGGATGTGTCTTCGATGTTTACACCACTATTCATCGGTGTTACGCAATCCATTATCTGCTGTTGGAAGTTCGACGGACATCCTATGGGCATTAAACAGTCGATAAAGTTTGTGTAAAAATATTGATATAGGGTACTGGATTTCGGTAAGTGACTTCGATGAGATGATTGCACTTTGCTGTGAATGCATTTAGTACGTTTTCGAAGTGCTGTATTGTCACAGAAAGCAAAATAAAATAAAATCCTTTTCATGAAAAGGGAATCTCCGCGAATACGTTGATTTTAATGCCAACAAAAACGGATGTTCTGTATACAAACAAAGAATCATTGTCGAATATAACGTGGGTTCCGAGCTAAGGGACGCAACTCTTCATGAGTAACCTCATATGTGATGAGAAGGGTGGAAACCACACTTACCGTCTCCTCCGCCATTGCTCGGACCTGGTTGATAAAGAGTGTAAATATTATTGCAATCGTGCGTACAACATATTTGTATAGAATTTTGCACCACATATAAAATGATATCAGTTAAAGGTTATTTGGAGTGAGTGAATATGTTAATGTGGCCTTAAGGTCGTATTTCAGAGATATTATGGTATGTCAATTTTGTTGTTGGACATAGTCACACAAACAGAAGTTTACACTTTGGCTTAACCCTAAGAACGTATGTGGTGTTGACAAACCAATGACCATAGGGTCCTGTCATGTCTAAGGGAGATAATTCTGTAACTTGAATTGCCTCGTTCAGACACTAACCCGTGCCAGTTGTGAGTGTTCTCCATGTGAAAGGAAGGCTTATACATTATTAGAGGAAACCGAAATACATGTACTTACATATGAAGCTTGCCTGGGTTCTGATTTGGTCCACATTGAACAAGTGGGCCATGCTGGCAAATTGAGGGTTATCCCGACAGTCTTCGGTTAAGTTGGAGACACGGTCCAAGCTGTTTGTCAGAGAACTGAAGGAGGATAGACAAATAGCTGCTCACGTGCATACAAATAGTTCGTGTATACAGATAGAAAGGATTAAGAGAACGGGTTCTGGGATTAAATATAAATCTGTTCCTGAAAGTGCTAAAAAAATATAATTTGTTCTCAAGTTTTACCAAACGAAATAAATCTGGGCATGCTGGTTGTCCTGAAGCCATTGGGACCCCCTTGAGTATGATTT
Organism: Haliotis rufescens; assembly: GCF_023055435.1. NCBI lineage: Eukaryota > Metazoa > Mollusca > Gastropoda > Lepetellida > Haliotidae > Haliotis > Haliotis rufescens. The sequence continues at coordinate 2,692,479 of NW_025963813.1, forward strand.
GAAGCACTAACTAATTTCAAAAAGAATCCTTCACCTGCACGCATAGGTTTGAGCCGTCATTTCTGATTTCTAATACCATCTCACCTTCACACCTGTTTGACACAAGTGTCTCCAGGTGACACATTTTCCTATTAGCTCACCAGCACGCCTGCGTGAGATCCGTGGCTTCAGATCAGACATTTTCACCTGTTAGCTCACCTGCACTCCTGTGTGAGATCCGTGGCTTCACACCAGATACCTTTCACCTGTAAGCTCACATGCACGTCTGAGTGAGATCCGTGGCTTCAGATCAGACATTTTCACCTGTTAACTCACCTGCACGTCTGAGTGAGATCCGTGGCTTCACAGCAGAAAACTTTCACCTGTTAGCTCACCTGCACTCCTGTGTGAGATCCGTGGCTTCACAGCAGAAAACTTTCACCTATTACCTCACCTGCACGCCTGGGTGAGATCCGTGGCTTCAGATCAGATATTTTCACCTGTTAGCTCACCTGCACTCCTGTGTGAGATCCCTGGCTTCAGATCAGACATTTTCACCTGTTCGTTCACCTGCACTCCTGTGTGAGATCCGTGGCTTCACAGCAGATAACTTTCAGCTGCTACCTCACCTGCATGTCTGAGTGAGATCCGTGGCTTCACAGCAGATAACTTTCACCTGTTAGCTCACCTGCAATCCTGTGTGAGATCCGTGGCTTCAGAGCAGATAACTTTCACCTGTTACCTCACCTGCAAGTCTCAGTGAGATCCGTGGCTTCACATCAGTTAACTTTCACCTGTTACCTCACCTGCACGTCTGAGTGAGATCCGTGGATTCCGATCAGACAACTTTCACCTGTTAGCTCACCTGCACATCTGAGTGAGATCTGTGGCTTCATATCAGACACCTTTCACCTGTTAGCTCACCTGCACACCCGTGTGAGATCCATGGCTTCATAACAGACAACTTTCACCTGTTACCTCACCTGTACGTCTGAGTGAGATCTGTGGCTTCATATCAGGCACCTTTTACCTGTTAGCTCACCTGCATGTCTGAGTGAGATCTGTGGCTTCATATCAGGCACCTTTCACCTGTTAGCTCACCTGCACACCCGTGTGAGATCCGTGGCTTCATATCAGACAACTTTCACCTGTTAGCTCACCTGCACGCCTGTGTGCGATCCGCGGCTCCCGATGACAGAGCCTGCATCTGGGCGCTTATGTCCCCAACACTTGTTTGTATTGACATCATGAAGTCGTCCGGGCAGATGCCTTGTGCTTGCGTAGTCGTGACTGGTGCCAGGGTGGTTGGGGGTGCTCTGGTGAATGATGGTTCTTCACCTAGATGTTCGTTATGAAGGTGACATTGACATACCAACTTAACACAGTACATGCCATAATGGTTCACCTGTGAACAGGTAGTGAAACAAAAACAGAAATGGCTGAGTGAGTGAACCGGTGAGTTGATGCTTGAGTGAGTGAGTGAGTGAGTGAGTGAGTGAAGAAATTGGTAGTTGAGTGAGATGTTAGAAAAGGCCATTGGTTTAGTGTGTGAGTGAGTGGTTGAGTGAGTAAGTGTGTTGGATGATAGGTGATAGGTGGATGGTTGTGTTGCTGGGTTGTTGGTTGGGTGTGTGAATGGGTGTGTTTGCTGGGTGGGTAAGTGAGTACGTATTTATTATCATTTTTTCAAAGTTGCCGCAATTCGCTGTGCAGAGTTGCGCCCCTTGGACACGCTGGAAACCTATGATTGAGGTTCGAATCCCGGTCCGCCCCGATTGTGTTTCCAGGCACCATACCCGTGCTCGTGGGTTTCACCAAAATGGTAAACGTCTAAGACCTGCATCATTTTGGGCTTTCCTCCCACATTTAGTTGACGCACTGTGATATAACTGTAACTGTTCCAAGGTGCGTTAAACCCAACTCACTCACTCATACTGAAACCGCTTAAAGAGGTTATTAGTGGGGGGATTCACTTTAAAAATGCTCATGTTCGATGCCCAGGTGAGCTAACATAGAAAATGTACATTCACTTACACATCTCCGAAAGATTTGTCATCATGTTCGTGATGGCTCTGTCGGCTGAACCTGGGCAACGTGCTATGTTTTTTCGGAGACATCGCACTGTTCTTCCTACTCTCCTAAAACCGTCAAAAGGAAAATTTATACAAACATGAACGATTTCGTAATGTTTTATTATATTTTTAGGAAAAAGAATAGTTTATTCTAGAAAATACTGATAAAAATAATTTGGTATTATATTTCACAAATAAAGAAATATTTCTTCAATCTATGTTCTAAAACAGGATTCATCAGGAGATGACATATCTCCCCCATCTGGTGCAATTCGGATGTGGCGTTTGGCTCCTTATACCCCGTTTTTGGCTTATTGCATTGGGATACCTTCAGTTCAGTGAAGAAAAAGACAATATTGTTCAGTATTTTTGAAAATCGCAAATCATCAAAAGGCAACCAGTTCCCCACCAGACTGGTCTGTTCATAAAGAAATATTCAACAGTTTTGAAGTTCTGCAACGGAAACAGAACACGGACGGATGGAAGGATGAAGAGACATGTTGTTCGCTATATTCCCCGTTTTACAAATGTCTTTGAAGTCCGCAAAATTGGGTTTCACCTAACCTATCACTCCTGCATCACTGTGGCCTTTCCTCCTATTTTAACTGACACGCCGATATATAACTAAGACACTGATAAAAGCGGCGCTAAACCAAACTCACTCACCCATTCTAAAAACAGCCACGAGATGCTGATAAATAGCAAGAACGTGTTGTATTACCTGCAACGAAGGTTACTGAGGGAGGAGGAAAGACGGCGGAGTCTGCGAGCGCATCTCCGAATGAGCCCCCTCCTTCTGGAAGAACAACCAGTCCCTCTCTTTGTGTCTTCTTCCTCAGAATCTATCTCCTCACCTGCATCAGGAGGATGACAATATAACATGATTAACAGATATAACACGACTGAGTGAGATGGATAAGCATTTAACTCCGCTTTGAACAGTATTTCAGTTATATCACACCGTTTTATCTACCCGTGCTTCCCGCCTTATATACTACTCAGAAGAAGTTAGGGAGCTTCCTTTTCTTTCAAATAACTATAGTTAATATGGCATGGCATGGCATGAAAGAGTGGGAGGGGGTGACTGGGATTTTATTTTTAAAAAATATATTGTGCCCGAAAATTCTTGAAAAATGATAGGCTCCAGACTGTTGAAAAACAAGACTGTTTTTCTTTCCAACACCAGGCTCATAGTTAAACTATAAAAATTGTAGCTGAACCTGGTCGGTCCCTGAGGATGGCGCTGATACAGCTGGAATAGCTTACTGCGGTGCAAAATAACATTCATTCGCTCACTCTTCGTCTCATTAAAGCAGATTTATATATAGGAGCAAAGCTTCATCTTGTTTACTCACATATATCGGAAACTCCGTCATCATAGATAGATACAACTGATCCGATCCTTTCATCTTCCGGACAGGTGGCAACGACTTCATCCATACAATCCAGGGCCTGACCAGCGTCACTGCGGAAAACAAATCACATCTAGATATTCAGGCCTGCCAAGCATCACTGGGGAAAACGTAACTCTTCTATATAGGCAGGGCCTGTCCGGCATCACTGGGGAAAACGTAACTCATCTATATAGCCAGGGCCTGTCCGCCATCACTGGGGAAAACGTAACTCTTCTATATAGGCAGGGCCTGTCCGCCATCACTGGGGGAAACGTAACTCTTCTATATATCCAAGGCCTGTCCGCCATCACTGGGGAAAACGTAACTCTTCTATATAGGCAGGGCCTGTCCGGAATCACTGGGGAAAACGTAACTCTTCTATATATCCAAGGCCTGTCCGCCATCACTGGGGAAAACGTAACTCATGTATATAGGCAGGGCCTGTCCGGCATCACTGGGGAAAACGTAACTCTTCTATATAGCAAGGGCCTGTCCGGCATCACTGGGGAAAACGTAACTCATCTATATAGCCAGGGCCTGTCCGGTATCACTGGGGAAAACGTAACTCATCTATTTAGCCAGGGCCTGTCTGGCATTACTGGGGAAAACGTAACTCATGTATATAGCCAGGGCCTGTCTGGCATTACTGGGGAAATAGTAACTCATGTATATAGCCAGGGCCTGTCTGGCATTACTGGGGAAATAGTAACTCATCTATATAGCCAGGGCCTGTCTGGCATTACTGGGGAAATAGTAACTCATCTATATAGCCAGGGCCTGTCTGTCATTACTGGGGAAATAGTAACTCATCTATATAGCCAGGGCCTGTGTGGCATTACTGGGGAAAACGTAATATATCTATATAGCCAGGGCCTGTCTTGCATTACTGGGGAAATAGTAACTCATCTATATAGCCAGGGCCTGTCCGGTATCACTGGGGAAAACGTAACTCATCTATTTAGCCAGGGCCTGTCTGGCATTACTGGGGAAATAGTAACTCATGTATATAGCCAGGGCCTGTCTGTCATTACTGGGGAAATAGTAACTCATCTATATAGCCAGGGTCTGTGTGGCATTACTGGGGAAAACGTAATATATCTATATAGCCAGGGCCTGTCTTGCATTACTGGGGAAATAGTAACTCATCTATATAGCCAGGGCCTGTCCGGTATCACTGGGGAAAACGTAACTCATCTATTTAGCCAGGGCCTGTCTGGCATTACTGGGGAAAACGTAACTCATGTATATAGCCAGGGCCTGTCTGGCATTACTGGGGAAATAGTAACTCATGTATATAGCCAGGGCCTGTCTGGCATTACTGGGGAAATAGTAACTCATCTATATAGCCAGGGCCTGTCTGGCATTACTGGGGAAATAGTAACTCATCTATATAGCCAGGGCCTGTCTGTCATTACTGGGGAAATAGTAACTCATCTATATAGCCAGGGCCTGTGTGGCATTACTGGGGAAAACGTAATATATCTATATAGCCAGGGCCTGTCTGGCATTACTGGGGAAATAGTAACTCATCTATATAGCCAGGGCCTGTCCGGTATCACTGGGGAAAACGTAACTCATCTATTTAGCCAGGGCCTGTCTGGCATTACTGGGGAAAACGTAACTCATCTATATAGCCAGGGCCTGTCTGGCATTACTGGGGAAATAGTAACTCATGTATATAGCCAGGGCCTGTCTGGCATTACTGGGGAAATAGTAACTCATCTATATAGCCAGGGCCTGTCTGGCATTACTGGGGAAAACGTAACTCATCTATATAGCCAGGGCCTGTCTGTCATTACTGGGGAAATAGTAACTTATCTATATAGCCAGGGCCTGTGTGGCATTACTGGGGAAAACGTAATATATCTATATAGCCAGGGCCTGTCTGGCATTACTGGGGAAATAGTAACTCATCTATATAGCCAGGCCCTGCCTGGCATTACTGGAAAAAACGTAACTCATCTATATAGCCAGGGCCTGTCTGGCATTACTGGGGAAATAGTAACTCATCTATATAGCCAGGGCCTGTCTGGCATTACTGGGGAAATAGTAACTCATCTATATAGCCAAGGCCTGTCTTGCATTACTGGGGAAATAGTAACTCATCTATATAGCCAGGGCCTGTCTGGCATTACTGGGGAAAGAGTAACTCATCTATATAGCCAGGGCCTGTCTGGCATTACTGGAGAAAACGTAACTCATCTATATAGCCAGGGCCTGTCTGGCATTACTGGGGAAATAGTAACTCATCTATATAGCCAGGGCCTGTCTGGCATTACTGGGGAAATAGTAACTCATCTATATAGCCAAGGTCCGGCATTACTGGGGAAATAGTAACTCATCTATATAGCCAGGGCCTGTCTGGCATTACTGGGGAAATAGTAACTCATCTATATAGCCAGGGCCTGTCCGGTATTACTGGGGAAAACGTAACTCATCTATATAGCCAGGGCCTGTCTGGCATTTCTTGGGAAAACGTAACTCATCTATATAGCCAGGGCCTGTCTGGCATTACTGGGGAAATAGTAACTCATCTATATAAGCAGGGCCTGTCTGGCATTACTGGGGAAAACGTAACTCATCTATATAGCCAGGGCCTGTCCGGTATTACTGGGGAAAACGTAACTCATCTATATAGCCAGGGCCTGTCTGGCATTACTGGGGAAAACGTAACTCATCTATATAGCCAGGGCCTGTCTGGCATTACTGGGGAAAACGTAACTCTTCTTTATATCCAAGGCCTGCTCAACATTTGTTGAGAATGCATAACACATCCATCTAAATCAAGGGTCTGCTAAATATTACTGGGGAAAACTTCCACATCTATATATACTTAACATCAGCTTGTGGACACATTTTAGCTTTACATCTACATTTAGAATTGTGACAAGTAAAGGAATGTGGAAAAGTCGAAGGACTAACTCTCCTTCATATCAATATTCATGATTACTAGAAAAAACGATTTCTAAAACGATTCTGAAATTATGGAGATCTTAATTAAAATGGTGTCATTTCTTTATTCTTTAAATAGTTCGTCCTTTCCTAAGTGATAAGTGCTAAAATGTTTCAAAAGGAAGACATGTAATATTTGCGCGACCATATTGAAAATAATGAGAAACAAATATATCTGCTGAGCTTTGATGAGAAAAAAGGGAAACAAACAACCTGCAGAACTGTGGCAACCGATCCCATGGAACACCCTGGCGATGTGCACTCATATGCTGGACAGCACACTGCTCTATCAGGCCCATGCCACAAGTCTGGCCTTCATTCACTCTGGCTGTTGGAAAACGAAAGTAGAATATCATGTAAGCTAAATATCAAGATGCAAGTAATTCCAAGAAAGTCTCATTACTTTAAGACTCTTTGTAACCGCATAGGCATTCACGAGGAACTCTGGGTGAATTTAATCCCCTGTGAGATCATCGGGAGATGAAGAAATATTGATCAATGCTCACTATACCCGCATTTGTAGTACACCTGCATTGTAAAGTTCTGTCTTCACATCTTAGCAGAGTCCCAGGATATAACTGAAAGATTGTTCAAAACATTATACCTCACTCAGAGTTGATACGATTTATGAAAATGTGGATAGTAAGCTTTTTTATGTTTCAGCCACGTTTTGATTCTCACATCCGTATCAAGTGAGTGAGTGAGTATGGTTTTACGCCGCTTTTAGCAATATTCCAGCAATATCACGGCGGGGGACACCAGAAATGGGCTTCACACATTGTACCCATGTCGGGAATCGAACCCGGGTCTTCGGCGTGACGAGCGAACGCTTTAACCATTAGGCTACCCGACCGCCCCTCATCCGTATCAAGAGCTGTACATGTAGCTGTACAACTTAGTAGATGAGGATATATGTGCAGGTGGCATAAGTCCACACGTCGGGGAACAAATAACCCGCATTTGGAATTTGGAAAAGTGCTTTGTATAAATGTATAATATAATGTATATGAAAATAAGGTATTTGATTACTGAACACTATGGAATCCTGAGTTCCTATACACAGTGCATGAACTGAGTGTAAAGGAAGCCATCGAGGAATACCCAAAGGCTGGACGACCTGCAGGAACACGTGACCTCAATACGTCACAATACGTCTTTTACAATCAGTAATAGTTATTTTCAGCATTAAACGCACTGAACACAGCCCTTGTTGGGGGTATTTATACACAAGACAAGAAAGGTTGCATTGTCAAATCTCGATGTTGAGTTGAACATCGGTTTCAAGCAATTGTTGAAGGTGAGGGATATATGATACATTAGAATATGCCCACATGTAGCATAATTATATGGCAGTTGGTAACCTGGCATTAAGCTTCTTAACGCAAGTTATGAATCGATGAGTGTGGAATCAAACATGTAAACAGAAGTCATAAGATCTGTGTGTTAGTTTAACGCCACATACGGTTATCACAGCTATGTGACAGGGATCGGTAAATAATCAACTGGAACAGACAATTCAATGATTGATATCATGAGCAATTGCGAAATACGCAATTGGGATACGATAACATGCAACAACCAAGTCACAGAGCCTAACCATCCAATCCTGTTAGTCACTCTTACGACAAGCATGGTCGTGAAGGCCAATTCACCTGGAAGAAGCACTAGAATTGAGTGAGTGAGTGAACATGGTTTTACGCCGCTTTTAGCAATATTCCAGCAATATCACGGCGGGGGACACCAGAAATGGGCTTCACACATTGTACCCATGTCGGGAATCGAACCCGGGTCTTCGGCGTGACGAGCGAACGCTTTAACCACTAGGCTACCCGACCGCCCCAGAAGCACTAGAAAGAAGAATTGATTCCCAAAAAGTCTCTTGCGAATATCTTTTGTCATAGTTTTGTTTACAGATAACGAGAGACGGGAACTTGAGCACGTAGTTTCACCCTGATCGTATTCACTAACCATTTCCTGTATATAATTTCTTTCCTCCAATCATGTACAGATGTTGCAATTTCCAGGGGCTATCAGGGTGAGTTGACTCCGCTGAGCACAGTAGTTATAGCGACAGCTTAACCCAACCAATCCCAACAACACTGAATGAAAATTGCGACAATGACAAACGGGCATCTCTGTTATTTGGGAAGTTCGGGGTCGATGCATCCTTGGTCGTTGTAGCAGACATAACTACCACCTTTGAAAAACAAACTTTCTACGACTTTATGTCATTCTCTCAGCAATAAGAAAGTATAAATAGCTTCGTACCACTATATCATTATTTGATTCCAGCCAACTGTTCAAGCTTCCTTTCATCAATCTACACGCCTTGTTCACTCGCAATGAGCACATTTGGTAATTTGGTAATAATAGCCCTGATTCCTTCTATTCGTACGTATTGTTTGTCAATTCATACAGAACTGACAAGGTAACAAAACGTACCGGGATGTAACTATTATTAGAAAAAAACAAAACCAGTGCGTACTTCGATCTACTGTCTTATTTCAAGAAGATTTCTGATTCATAGTTTTTGCAGAAACCTCAGGTGAATCAATGCTAATATTATTAAATTGTTCTGGAATTTGCTTAACATCTGAGAAATGTAAAAATATGTTGCTAAGTTAACTCTAGTTGTTCTATTTTCTTTCAGATACATTGTATGTACATCAGAAAAAACCCATTCAATTTAAATATTTACATCAATATTGCAGTAATTTATTATGTGAATGAATGCTTTTAAAATGTGAAATCTGCTTCATTTAGGAAAGGATATTTTAAAAGATGTTTGTCATCCTAATTCAAAAAAGATTAAAAAAACATATTTAAGATACTATCCAGATCTAAATCTGTGTAGAAAATATTTCCCTTGATCGTAAATTTACAATGTAGTATTCGGTTCTCCTTGCCCGAGGCTGCATGTTTGTTTTAAAAATAGAATTTTATAAGTAAGTTTGAAGCTGATTTAAACCTTTGTTTTATGCAGCATATATGACTTGAAAAGGGTTTATGGTAAGAAATGATTTTAATTCGTGATGGTTGCTTTTAAATCCACATGCGCTCCCCTTCACTACAATGCGTTTAGATTCAAGTTTCGGTTTCATCTTGCTCTCTGGGGGCGGTCGGGTAGCCAAGTGGTTAAAGCGTTCGCTCGTCACGCCGAAGATCCGGGTTCGATTCACAATGTGTGAAGCCTATTTCTGGTGTATATTGCTGGAATATTGCTAAAAACGGCGTAAAGCCATACTCACTCACTCGTTTGCTCTCAACCAGATTTGTCAAATATTTGATATACCCGGAAAGGCAAAAGATACGTCGCTTCTGAAAATACTAATAAAACTTAACAGACACTGGCAGTTACATGTTCTGTGGTCAATAAACTCATTTAACGTTCTACTGCTTCTTTTTGTTGCCTTAAGGTCCACTTAACAATTGAGTTTAAAATGAAGTGCTTTGCCCAAACGCAGCCTACAAAAGTGCAATGGGACTCAGTTGCGGACAAGTCTTGTCAAAAACATGATGCACGTGCATATCGTGGATGGTATAGGTATAAAAGACGCCCAAAACTGCGAAGCTGGCTTTCGTTATTTCAATTCATCAGCCATGCCAAGATTCTAAAGGAAATGAGAGACAACAAGCGATCGGAAGACTGCAAGCAGGCCAGAGTGCACAGGTCGTTACAAATGCATTCAATGTCAACGTCAGAACGATATATCGTTTGCAACATCGCCACAACACCACCAACACCACCAACGACCAACCGCGTCGTGGTCGTCCTAGAGTCACTACTCCCAGACAAGATCGGTTCATGATACCCCAACATCTGCAGAACCGATTCCGAATGGCCACTGAAACAGTTCGGCAAACCATTGGCAACCACCAGCGTGTCATCAGTGATCGTACAGTCCGACGTCGCCTAACTGCCAACAACATCTCGTGCCACCGTCCTGCTCGTGTACCCATCCTGAGAGATCGTCACCGACAGGCCCGACTGCAATGAGCCAGACAGCAAGCATCAAAATTGACGTCAACAGCAATGGAGAAGAATCATCTTCACTGATGAAAGTCGCCACTGTGTTTCAGCGAGCGTTATGCTGATGCTTGTTTTATGGAACGAGACCCGTGGGGCGGCCCAAGCATCATGGTTTGGGGTGGAATCGGACTGAACCAGAGAGTGGGACCTGTGGTCTTTCAGAATATTGGTCCTGGCAGGGGTAATGACATCACAGCTCTCCGCTACATTGACCAAGTCCTCAGACCCCATATCGTGCCTTTTTTGCCCGTCATCAAAACCACACCTTTCAGCAAGACAACGCCTGTCCCCACACTGCCAGAGTCACCGGGGACTTCCTCCAGCAGCACAACATCCAAATCATGCCTTGGCCTGCCCTCAGTCCGCATTTGAATCCCATTGAACACTTGTGGGATGAGATCCAACGCCGACTGAACGACGTCCGCCCAAGGCCGACAACTGCAGCAGAACTGCGTGTAGCGTTTCTGAGGATATGGGCCCTTATCCCAATGGCCTTCATCAACAGGCTAGTCCACTCCACGCCCGTGGTGGACACACCAGGTACTGATTTTGAACCCCCCAGCTGTGATGAATTTTGGTGCCTCTCCAACTTCACAATTCGCAAAAACATTCCCCAGACTGTTAACTTCATGTGGGTCAAACACTGACTTTCTCCGATGTCTTTATAAGCATTTAAAAATAAAAGATATTTATATGATACATCCACATGACGTTTCTTTTGCCTTTCAGTGTAGATCGTCAAAGTCTTGGGACTGTATGTTAACCATTTGCTTTCACATTGTAGGTTTTGACCATCCTGAAAAGGTATTCTGCAAAAAGGAACCTCCCCTCCCCAACCCCAACCCCTTTGAGATAAAAATATGTAAAGACAACGTAACCTTGTTTGTGTATCATCGTACCCGGTGGCGTGTATCGTTACCTTTGCTTTCAGGCACTGGTTTGTAGTGTCGAGATTCGACTGTTTACAGCCAGACGGGATATTGTGGGAATTTTGGTGATGTGAGATGTTAAAAGACTCTTTGACGCAAATCTTGGCAGTTGTCGTGTTATCAACTCCTTCAGTGGGTTATACAGGTTCATGCGCATCCTCGACCAGGTGTTAACAATCAATATACACCGATAGTCGCCCAGGTATTACACCTGTCACTTGAGCTTGAATACTTTAAATGTTATGAATGTTACCATCCTCAAACAATAGGAACATTAGGAGATTTTAAAAATGGCCCAAAACAGTTTCTTAATTTTCGTAAAATAGAAGGCAGTTTGTTTCTCTGTTTGTTGTTGTTTAACGCCGCAATTGGCAATATTCCAGCTATGTGACGGCGGTCTGTAAATAATCGAGTCTAGACCAGACAATCCAGTGGCTGATACCATGAACATCGATCCAGGCAATTGGGATACGATGACATGCATCAACCAAGTCAGCGAGCCTGACCACCCGATCCCGTTAGTCGCCTCTTACGACAAGCATGGGTTGCTAAAGACCTATTCTACCCCAGATCTTCACGGGTTAAGGCAGCAGAAATAGAACTTACCCAAAGCAGTCATGACGACGAAAACCAAACAGGACTTCATGTTTCGAGTCTGTTGCCAGCTCTGTACACAACTGAGCTACTGGTGCCGCCAGAAAGTGACACTCATTATATAATGTTAAAATTATTAACTCATATCCGGAGTTCAATCAAGTTTAATCATTTCTGACATTAAAACCATGGTCCAACCCAATTTGGAAGGATAGAGTTATCAGTAGCATTTGGCAGCAAATAGTGATGTCACTTTACCCTTTGATTCGCGTGATCATTGTTTCCCTTTCTGTTTCCAAATATAGGTAAATGGGAAGATGTGTCAATCGCGATTTTGTAATCTGTCTACTTGGGTCTTTGTGAAAGTACTGGCCTTTCTGGCTGTTTCTGGGTTTAGTTAGACAGTGGGCGGTAACGCATTGTTTCCTGTGGTAGACGTGTTCATAGTCACTTGAGTTTGAAAGTGTTTTATGGGAACTTGGGTTTCTCTTGTCAGAGTATGGGTAATAAACAAAACTGATTACATGAAACAGGACAAGGAAATATGCTTTATGGTTTCACATTGTGGGGTGAGAGTAATTATGTTATCAATTATTACCCAAATGTGTAAATAGTGTGTGTAAATAGTGTCACACTCGGATGTTCTGTCCCAAAACTATGGATCCTCTCTATATGGGATGATGGGATGGTTGTCCCAGAACTTAGTCATGGATCTTCTGTGTAGGGTAAGATTAGGTGATAGGGGTTTAACGTCGCGTCCAAGATTATTGCAGTTTTATAGCGACGTGCATGCACATGTGTGTGTGTGTGCGTCTGTGGTTTCTTGGACTAGTTCTTGTTCTTGACGAATGTCGATTTTATAGTGCCAGCCCACTGCGATACCATGCCGCAGTGCACCAATAATACCCCACTCAGACGCAGTATACTGACTCCGAGCCGGACCCCGAACCCCGGACCTTCCGCTATGCGGGTTGTCCCAGTTCCTAGTTAGGGACCATCTGTATAGGGTAATGAGGAGTTCGGTATATAATGAAATTAAACGCTCTCATACAGTCATTGTTAAGGTATTTATCTACAGGACAAAACAGTGTGTATTGTGTATCGATGTAGATTCGAAACATCGGTTTCAAGCAAGTATTGTTGGTGTGTGATTTATGATATAAGAGCAAATGATATATGAGAATATGTCTGCATGTAACATAACCATATATAGAGATTAAACAGTAGATGACCTGGGGTGAAGCTCCTTGAAGCCAGTTATGAATGAACGAGTGTGGAATCATAAAAAAGCGTTCGGTTTGTGTGTTCGTTGTTTAACGCCACACCCAGCAACATTCCATCTGTATCACGACAGCCTGTAATAATAAACAATCAAATGTTTGATATCATGAACATCCATCCAACATACACGCCAAGTCACCAGGCCGAGAGAAGTACATCTATTACTGTAGTTTTTGTTGTTGTACAACTCATGTACCACCGATGGTGTAATTAAGCCAATTTATAAGTAGGGTAAGCCTTTCTTACCAAACAACTACAAACCGTCCCGGCTTGGGTCCAATCACTCGGACGAGCGCCCGTCCGAGCGCCAGGAACCTCGCCAGGTCGGCTTGGGTCAAGCTGAAAGCGAATGAGTTAAAATTTGACGGTACGTCGGCATTATCAGGCGAAAAGATGACTGTTTAGCTTAAATTCTTAAAAATAATATTTCATACTGGTAAGACACCAGAAGAATGGTTGGTTAAATGGGGTTTAATTAAGCCAATTTATAAGAAGGGTAAGCCTTTGTTACCAAACAACTACAAACCACTTCCATTAACACTTGTAAGATGCTTGGGTATTTTTTTTACTTTTCTTGTTGACAATATATTCACTACTTTCATTGAAGTAAATGGATATTATTTTATCTGAAGTCTGAACTGGCTTCAGAAAGAACTACTTTGCAACTCAGAGTGCTGGCGCCAGCCTACAGGATGTCAACAACTACCACACCAAATCAGAATCAGTCGTTCGGCCAGCAGCTTTCATAGAGAAAGATGAAATGTGGATTGAGAGATCTGGCAGCTGTGTTTGGATGATCTTGTGTGAGAATTGATGATTTTGTCAAATGTACTTCTATTGAGTAAATTAAAAGTGTCCAAGTTTTTCCAATATTTAGTGTTGTCTTTTTGAACAGGATGATATATAATATTTACTTTTCACTGATCATATTTCTAAACTTTCACTGTTTCTGGAACTGGTAAGCACAAACTACCAATAGAAACAGGACGATGGGAAATTATATCACGAGAACAAAAGATATGAATATTGTGTGACTGCCAAGTAATTGGTGACGAGTTCCATTATGTATTCAACTGTAATTCTTCTTTAAGCTTACGCGCTGAATGAGTTAATAAATACTACACACACTGGCTAAACATTTGTTGTATTACTCATGTACCACCGATGGTTGTCGTCGAGTAATAAGAGAGAGAGAGAGAGAGAGAAAGAGAGAGAGAGAGAGAGAGAGAGAAAATATAGAATTTTATAAGTAAGTTGGAAGCTGATTTAAACCTTTGTTTTATGCAGCATTTATGACTTGAAAAAGGTCTATGGTAAGAAATGATTTTAATTCGTGATGGTTGCTTTTAAATCCACATGCGCTCCCCTTCACTACAATGCGTTTAGATTCAAGTTTCGGTTTCATCTTGCTCTCTGTGGGCGATCGGGTAGCCTAGTGGTTAAAGCGTTCGCTCGTCACGATGAAGATCCGGGTTCGATTCACAATGTGTGAAGCCCATTTCTGGTGTATATTGCTGGAATATTGCTAAAAACGGCGTAGAGCCATACTCACTAACTCGTTTGCTCTCAACCAGATATGTTTAAATTGTCAAATATTTGATATACACTGAAAGGCAAAAGAAACGTCACTTCTGAAAATACTGATAAAACTTAACAGACACTGGCAGTTACATGTTCTGTGGTCAATAAACTCATTTAACGTTCTACTGCTTCTTTTTGTTGCCTTAAAGTCCACTTAACAATTGAGTTTAAAATGGAGTGCTTTGCCCAAACGCAGCCTACAAAAGTTCAATGGGACTCAGTTGCGGAAAAGTCTTGTCAAAAACATGATGGTATGGGTATAAAAGACGCCCAAAACTGTTAAGCTGGCTTTCGTTATTTCGATTCATCAGCCATGCCAAGATTCTAAAGGAAATGAGAGACAACAAGCGATCGGAAGACTGCAAGCAGGCCAGAGTGCACAGGTCGTTACAAATGCATTCAATGTCAACGTCAGAACGATGTATCGTTTGCAACATCGCCACAACACCACCAACACCACCGACGACCGACCGCATCGGCGTCGTGGTCGTCCTAGAGTCACTACTCCCAGACAAGATCGGTTCATGATACGCCAACATCTACAGAACCGATTCCGAATGGCCACTGAAACAGCTCTGCAAACCATTGGCAACCACCAGCGTGTCATCAGTGATCGTACAGTCCGACGTCGCCTAACTGCCAACAACATCTCGTGCCACCGTCCTGCTCGTGTACCCATCCTGAGAGATCGTCACCGACAGGCCCGACTGCAATGGGCCATCCAGCATCAAAATTGGCGTCAACAGCAATGGAGAAGAATCATCTTCACTGATGAAAGTCGCCACTGTGTTTCAACGGTGGATGGCAGAGTCAGGGTCTTGCGAAGGAGCGGCGAACGTTATGCTGATGCTTGTGTTATGGAACGAGACCCGTGGGGCGGCCCAAGCCTCATGGTTTGGGGTGGAATCGGACTGAACCAGAGAGTGGGACCTGTGGTCTTTCAGAATATTGGTCCAGGCAGGGGTAATGACATCACAGCTCTCCGCTACATTGACCAAGTCCTCAGACCCCATATCGTGCCTTTTTTTGCCCGTCATCAAAACCACACCTTTCAGCAAGACAACGCTTGTCCCAGAACTTAGTCATGGGTCTTCTGTGTATGGTAAGTTAAGGTGAAATGGGGTTTAACGTCGCGTCCAAGATTATTGCAGTTATATAGCGACGTGCGTGTACATGTGTGTGTGTGTGTGCGTCTGTGGTTTCTTGGACTAGTTCTTGTTCTTGACGCATGTCGATTTTATAGTGCCCGTCCACTGAGATACCATGCCGAAGTGCACCAATAATACCCCACTTAGACACAGTATACTGACTCCGAGCCGACCAGTCCTTGTTTTAGCCCCTTCATGCCGAGTGACGCGGCCTGGATTCGAAACCCGGACCTTCCGCTATGCGGGTTGTCCCAGTTCCTAGTTAGGGACCATCTGTATAGGGTTATGAGGAGTTCAGTGTATAATGAAAGCAAACGCTCTCAAACAGTCCCTGTTAAGGTATTTATCTACAGGACAAAACAGTGTGTATTGAGTCTTAAGCAAGTATTGTTGATGAGTGATTTATGATATAAGATATATGAGAATATGTCTGCATGTAACATAACCATATATAGAGATTAAACAGTAGATGACCTGGGGTGAAGCTACTTGAAGCCAGTTATGAATGAACGAGTGTGGAATCATAAACAAAGCGTTAGATGTGTGTGTTCGTTGTTTAACGCCACACCCAGCAACATTCCATCTGTATCACGACAGCCTGTAATAATTAATAATCCAATGATTGATGTTATGAACATCCATCCACGCCATACACGCCAAGTCACCAGGCCGAACCATCCGATCCACTTCGTCGCCTCTTGCAAGCAGGATAGGTTGCTGGGGATACGTTCAAACATACAGGGGACACAATTACAGCCCGAGTTTTACCTGTAGGGAACATTTATCTCTGATTTCATTGACTAGGATTTTGAAATTCAGTCTGTAGATATCTCGTTCAGAAGAGTGATTTTGATTGGTTGTTGGTTTCAAGCTCATTAGCGAGAGTCACTCTGCGCTAAGTTGGGTTTGCAGATGATGCTACCACTTTCCAAACAAAGCTATGGCGGCGAACGTTATTTATTCAAACCCGGAATCCCAAATGGCGTTTTTACTAAAAATCAACGTGAAGCTGAGAATCAAGGCAACATTAGATGGGAGATGCTACGTTAGCTTGGAATACGGTTTTGTGTTTAGCTGCAGACAAAACAGACACATTATTAAGTAATTACATGTTCCTTTATTTTATCATTTGAAAAGCAGATGAATATACAGAGACAGAGATGTACCACAGATGAGCTTGAACGATGTTTTCTACGCTTGACCTGTGGGAATAAAGGAATTGTAAGTATAAATGCAGGATAAATGTTTCCGCAAGCTAAACAAACAATGTCGCTACCAAATAAGCTCTTTCTTTCGCATTTTAGTTCATAAACACCTTTTTTAAATATATAGTTTAAAAAGCGGAATGAAATTAAATGAACGAAACACTCTTTGTTGGAGAGCTGTTTTTGCTTAGTTGTCACAAACAAAAGCGAGAAGAAGGAAAACTGTTCTCTGTTTTTTTTCAAACATTTGTGTTTTTATAAGATGGGAGCGGGGAGAGCTTTGGGATCTTATTGACGAAAGCCTTCCTTTGTCGCGCCTTAGGCCCGGGTCGATTCCACACATATGTGAGTGAGTGACTATGGTTTTACGCCGCTTTTAGCAATATTCCAGCAATATCACGGCGGGGGACACCAGAAATGGGCTTCACACTTTGTACCCATGTCAGGAATCGAACCCGGGTCTTTGGCGTGACGAGCGAACGCTTTAACCACTAGGCTACCCGACCGCCCCCCACACATATGTACAATGCATGTGAACAGTACCATTTCAGTGATATTATTTGAAAACAGATAAAAGTGAAATAAAAAACCAGTATTAATAATGTTTTGTACAAACATTTACTCACATACAGACGCCAGTGCTTGTCTTGTCCGGTCAAATTGCATCTGACTTAACAGATCCCCGAGTCTGCTACCACAAATGGCCACCAGGTCGTCAACACAACTGAACGCTGTGTGGGCCATACTAGAAGGAAATATACAATAAGGTCAATTAAATGTAACACTCAAAGCATGCACCGCCGACACTTCTCAAACATATCTCATATCACATATCCTTGACTTGCAAACAGACATGCAAATCCCTGACTGACACACATAAGATATACGACCCTGATTCACAAACATAACATACACGTTCCTAACTTACACGCGATATTCACGTTCGTGACTAACACAGACGACATACACGTCCCTGACTTACACACACATGACATACACGTCCCTGACTTACACACGACATGCACGTCCCTGATTTACACACACGACATACACGTCCCTGACTTACACACACGACATACACGTCCCTGACTTACACACATGACATACACGTCCCTGACTTACACACATGACATACACATCCCTGACTTACACACATGACATACACGTCCCTGACTTACACACATGACATACACATCCCTGACTTACACACATGACATACACGTCCCTGACTTACACACATGACATACACATCCCTGACTTACACACATGACATACACGTCCCTGACTTACACACACGACATACACGTCCCTGACTTACACACGACATGCACGTCCCTGATTTACACACACGACATACACGTCCCTGACTTACACACATGACATACACGTCCCTGACTTACACACACATGACATACACGTCCCTGACTTACACACATGACATACACGTCCCTGAATCACACACATGACATACACGTCCCTGATTTACACACACATGACATACACGTCCCTGACTTACACACATGACATACACGTCCCTGAATCACACACATGACATACACATCCAACTGACACACACATGACATACACATCCCTGATTTACACACACGACATACACGTCCCTGACTTACACACACACGACATACACGTCCCTGACTTACACACATGACATACACGTCCCTGACTTACACACATGACATACACGTCCCTGACTTACACACACACGACATACACGTCCCTGACTTACACACATGACATACACGTCCCTGACTTACACACATGACATACACGTCCCTGAATCACACACATGACAAACACATCCAAATTACACACACGTCCCTTATTTATACACGTCATACCTATCCAACTTATACACGGCATACTCATCCCTGACTTACACACACATGACATACACAACCGACTTACACACACATGACATGCACGTCCCTGACTTACACACATGACATACACATCCAACTTACACACACATGACATACACGTCCCTGACTTACACACACGACATACACGTCCCTGATATACACACATGACATACACATCCGACCTACACACATGACATACACATCCGACTTACACACATGACATACACATCCGACTTACACACATGACATACACATCCAACTGATACACACATGACATACACATCCCTGATTTACACACACGACATACACCTCCCTGACTTACACACACGACATACACGTCCCTGACTTACACACATGACATACACAGCCGACTTACACACATGGCATACACAACCGACTTACACACATGACATACACATCCGACTTACACACATGACATACACGTCCAACTTACACACATGACATACACATCCGACTTACACACATGGCATACACAACCGACTTACACACATGACATACACATCCGACTTACACACACGACATACACATCCAACTTACACACATGACATACACGTCCAACTTACACACATGGTATACACATCCGACTTACACACATGGCATACGCAACCGACTTACACACATGGCATACACAACCGACTTACACACATGACATACACATCCGACTTACACACATGACATACACATCCGACTTACACACATGGCATACACATCCGACTTACACACATGACATACACATCCGACTTACACACATGGCATACACATCCAACTTACACACATGACATACACATCCGACTTACACACATGGCATACACAACCGACTTACACACATGGCATACACATCCGACTTACACACATGACATACACATCCAACTTACACACACGATATATACGTCCCTGACTTACACACATGACATACACATCCGACTTACACACATGACATACACATCCGACTTACACACATGGCATACACATCCGACTTACACACATGACATACACATCCGACTTACACACATGGCATACACATCCAACTTACACACATGACATACACATCCGACTTACACACATGGCATACACAACCGACTTACACACATGGCATACACATCCGACTTACACACATGACATACACATCCGACTTACACACATGGCATACACAACCGACTTACACACATGGCATACACATCCCTGACTGACACACATGACATACACATCCCTGACTTACACACATGACATACACGTCCCTGACTTACACACATGACATACACGTCCCTGACTTACACACATGACATACACGTCCCTGACTTACACACACATGACATACACGTCCCTGACTTACACACATGACATACACATCCCTGACTTACACACATGACATACACGTCCCTGACTTACACACATGACATACACATCCCTGACTTACACACATGACATACACGTCCCTGACTTACACACATGACATACACGTCCCTGACTTACACACGACATGCACATCCCTGATTTACACACATGACATACACGTCCCTGACTTACACACATGACATACACGTCCATGAATCACACACATGACATACACAACCGACTTACACACACATGACATACACATCCAACATACACGTCCCTGACTTACACACTCTCTTCACCTACCTACACATGGCAGATTGGTCGTTGACTCCAGCCCCCTGCAGTGGTGCTACGCAATCAAGTATCTCCTGTTGCAAGTTTGACGGACATCCTCCTTTGAACACGAAACAGTCGATAAAACTTGTCTAAAAATATTATTATCGAGTACTGAGTATGTTTAGTGCCTCGGGTGGGATTATTACATTTGCTGCTAATGCATGTCACTTTTCGAAGTATTGTACCTAGCTTTGTTACAGAAAATATATAAAGTCATATATAAAAGCAAGAACACTCTTTCAAGTAAAGAAGAAACTCCCTGAGTAACTTTGAAAATGGGGAAGTAATACACGCTAACATGCATGGATATTGTGCTGATAAACTAAGGAGCATTGTCGCGGCGAATGTAAGCGTCCTGACTTACATGCGATATTCACGTACGTGACTTACACACATGGCATACATATGTGTCGAGCACACAAGCGGATCTTTGCACGGCTATAGGAAGCAATTCTGCGCATGTTACTCGGATCCTAAATGTTTATGAGAAAGATGGAAACAACACGTACTGTCTCCTCCGTCATCGCCCGCACCTGGTCGATAAAATGTGTAAATTAATTTTGAGATTATACATATTGAGACCATAAAAAATAAATTTAAATGAGATTTCCCGGTACCACATATAAAGTTTTTTGCACCGAAGGGCCAGAGGCTACTCAGAGTGAGTGAGTAGGTTAACGTCGGTTTTAAAATATTTCAGAGATATTACATTCCACTTCTAATATGAGAAGTTTAATGCTTCGGCAAAACCTCAAAAATGTAAGTGGTTGTCATAGACCAATGATCATTATCAGAGCGAATCTGGGATTTAAACCTTTGACCATCGGATCTTGACTTGTCTAAGAGGGGTAACTCTCTCCATTGGATAACTACTTTCAAGTTGGGGTGTTCTCCGTGCCAATAGGAAGGGTTATACAGGGGTTATAAGAGAAAACAGTAATACTTACATAGGAAACTTGCCTGAGTTCTGATTTGGTCCACATTAAACATGGATGCCATACTGGCAAATTGAGCATTATCCCCGCAGGCCACGGTTAAGTTGGAGACACAGTCCAGGCTGGATGTCAGAGAACTGAAGGAAGGATAGACGGATAGCAAATTGTTAGGACATATGAAGTACAAATAATTTGTAAATACATGTACTGATGGAAATAAAAAGAGAACTGCTACGAGGGGATAGTAGTAGTTAATTTTCATTTATGATAATGAGTTTCAGCATGCAAAGGGAGATAAAAAAACAATAGTGGTGTCATGGAAAGGGTTGTGAAGCTTTTATTTACATCAAGTGTGGACGAGTTTCAGGCAATAAGTAGTCACTTATATTCTGATTACATGCTAACAAATACACAACAATAGGTTGGGCCATCAGAACTGCACTCTGTGTAAGGTGAGTGGCTTCCGACAAGACATATTTCTTCTGTCAGATCACCTGCACGCCTATGTAAGATCCGTGGCTTCAGGTCAGACAACTTTCATCTATTAGCTCACCTGCACGCCTGTGTAAGATCCGTGGCTTCAGTTCAGACAACTTTCATCTATTAGCTCACCTGCACGCCTGTGTAAGACCCTTGGCTTCAGTTCAGACAACGTTCATCTCATAGCTCACCTACACGCCTGTGTAAGACCCGTGGCTTCAGGTCAGACAACTTTCATCTCTTAGCTCACCTGCACGCCTTGGAAGATCCGTGGCTTCAGGTCAGACAACTTTCATCTATTAGCTCACCTGCACGCCTGTGTAAGACCCGTGGCTTCAGGTCAGACAACTTTCATCTATTAGCTCACCTGCACGCCTGTGTAAGATCCGTGGCTTCAGGTCAGGCAACTTTCATCTCTTGGCTTACCTTCACACCTGTGTGAGATCTGTGGCTGCAGATCAGACAATGTTCCCCTGTTAGCTCACATGCACGTCTGTGTGACATCCGTGGCTTCAGATCAGACAAATTTCACCTGTTAGCTCACCTGCACGCCTGTTTGGGATCCGTGGCTTCGTATCAGACGTTCACCCGTTAGCTCACCTGCACGCCTGCATGCCTTCCGGGGCTCCCGATGACAGAACTTGCATCTGGGCGCTTATGTCCCCAAGGCAGTTTTGCATTTGCGTCATGAAATCGTCGGGGCAGGTCGCTGGTGCTTGTGTCGTTGGGGGTCCTCTGGTTGATGGTGCCTCCGTCTCTACACCTAGAAGCATGTTGTGAAAGGGATATTGATTAATACCAAAAAACAATATTTACCATACTAGTTCATGTGATGGCTGTCTAGAACACTTGATACATGGGAGTAATTGAGTGGGTATACGGACGTGTTATACATGTAGCTGATTCCTGCTTTCAATGTGTAGGAGGGTCAAATGATGGTCACATTTATCATTTTCTATATTTTCATTACAGCTGACCTACAGAAAGAACAAAACTATCATGTCTATGCTGAGCACCACCACACATAGCCAAAATGGCATTGCAGTATCCGTAATTAACTGCCTAATGACCGATCATTCATATTTAACTATGGCTGCCCTGTTGAAATATCATGGTTCTTTTGCGAGAACCTTAAAAGGTTAATTGCCCAGGTGAGCTAATACAAAAACTTGTACATTCACTTACAAATCGACAAAAGATTTGAGCGTAGTGTGTCCAAGCGTATAACTGCAGGGTTAAAAACACTTGGGCATTTCGCGATGTTTTTTTGGAGACAACCAATGGTTCTTCTCACCTTCCTAAAACAAAAACAAAAATACTAATGACATACTAATTGATTCTGAAGTTAAATTGCTATCTGCAAAACAAATATATTACGCTCATCTTTTTGTCAATCCAGTATTTTACTGGAAAAATTATGTTTAATACTACCCAGGAATATTGTCAAAACCAGCTCCATTTCTCACTCACTTCAGATACATGTAACTGATAAATAATATCATTAATAATAATATTGCATAAAGCCGCGTTAACCAGATTCACTCACTTCTTAAATCAGTCAAAGAATTAAATGCAAAACACATGTTAAGTATTGGAGAAAACACGCTCATGAGGTTTTGGTAGACAGGGCATGCCCTGGGGGTCGGGAAAAACCGCGGGGGCTTGGCCCCCTTGGTTTTTCCCTCTCCCCAGGGCATGCTCTGTCTACCAAAACCGAGGGAAAGTGTTTTTCCATGCTTATAAACCGAAAAAAAGAAACTTAAAACAACATTTATCAACATTTTTATGTTTCGAACATACTTTCCATGAACCTTAGGAAACGCGCGTAAAATATCTGTTGCTGGCGTACGGATCTTGAAAAGGACATTCTAAAAAACCAGTGAAGCTTATCAACACCTCTGTAGCCTCGTGGTACACTCAATGGGCTACAGATATGAAGGTTGCGAGTTCGATCCTCGGGAATATAAAGAAAACAATTGTGATTTGATCTTACATTTCATTACATGTTACAATCTGAACGGAAGTTATATTAATTAAATACCCAAGACATTATATAAAATCCCAGGGACATTACAACGTCCCTGTTTATGAGATTTAACCAGACTGGAAAGTAAAACCTCACGATAGGTTTTAATGCCTATAGAAAGAAGTCTCTTACTTAATAGCGATCCCAATGAATAGGTTTATAAAAATGGATAATGCATGTGTTACCCGCAAACGATAGGTTGATCGTAGACAAGACGTTGCAGTTTGTGTGCACATCTCTGAATCTTGCCCTGCCTCCTGAATGAACAGGTTGTCCCCCTCCTTCTGTCATCCTCATTCTCGTCCTCATCCTCATCGAGATCCACCTCACCGCCTGAGTATCAATAACACATGCGAAGCAGATGGTTCATGTTTGTTTGTTTGTGTTAAATACCGCATCGCAATTGGGATACGATAACATGCATCAACTGAGTCAGTGAGTCTGACCACTCGATCTCGTTAGTCACCTCTTACGACAAGCATGGGTTGCTGAAGACCTATTCTAACCCTAATCTTCATGCGTGAACGAGGGTGATGGATGCTGGTTCGTTTTTTAAAATATAATTCTGGAATATTTCTGGCAAAAATCTCGTTCGCCAGATGCCAGCTGTTGTACAAATACTGTGCTGTGGGTTTAAAAATGTTGTTTGGCTTGTCCTTCTAGAGATTCAATTGTATCGTCTTGAAAGATATCCCATATTCACGAAGAGGGCATACGGTGTTCGTCTTGTGTACTCACACACTCTGGAAATCATGACATCAAAGGTGGATACCGTATCTTTCATGTATTGACATTCTCCAACGACCTCATCCATACAACCAAGGGCCTGTCCAGCATCACTGGGGAAACATAACGCGACATAAATAGTTAAGACTTAACATAAAATATACAAGGTTGAAACATACTAAAAATAAATCCGGATCTGATCAATAACTTAATAAGCCAATACTGGAAGGTACAGACATCAACAAGGCGATATTGATTTCCTGGTCATTCATAGGTTCCACAGCTAGAAATGTCAAAAACCGGGTTCGATTCCCCACATAGCTACAATGTGTGAAGGCCATGTCTGGTGTCCCCCGCCTCGATACTGCTGGAATACAGCTAAAAGCGGCGTCGAATATACTTACTCACTCATTCACATGAACCTAAACGATATCAGAATGGTTCCTCATTTCTAAAAATATCACTTTAAGGATTGTGTCGTTACCCTACATTGTTTTAAATATTGATACATAAGATACATTCAAATCAGCTTGGTTATAAAAAGACTATCTACCTGCAGAATTGCGGCACCTGGTCCGGAGGAAGGTCACTGAGCGCACCACTATAGGGAATCATTGGGATATAACAATGCCTCATGTCACACCTGTCACCATAGCTCAGTCTGGCTGCAAAGAAACACGAACGTCATGCTTGGTTTGACTAAGTTTATGATGCTGGAACACATCAGGAGCTCTCGTGACTGCTTATTATCGCAGGGGCACTTAGAGCTAGGATGGGTGCGTTCAACTCTCCATGCTCATATATATACACTTTCTCTATTGTCCAGAGCTACAGATGAGCAGCGTATTTGCGTAACCCCCCCCCCCCCCCCCCCAAAAAAAAAAAAAAAAAAAAAAAAATTAAAATAATAATAATATTAATTAAAAATTAAAAAATATTTAAAAAAATATAAAATAAATATATGAATAAATATATATATTCAAAACCCAATTACTCTCAATTAACTTGCGAACAGGAACGCAAGCATTAAATGAAAAACTCAAATGTATAAAAACAGCACGCGTAAATGACCAATGAGGTTTTTTCAGCATGCGAACAATGGAGTCCATTTCCGAAACACAATTCCGAGCTTATTTACTTTCCGAGTCAAGCCTATATTTAGAACATTTATACACATCTAAAACATTATTTCACTTTTTTAAAATCTTAAAATGTTCACTAATTTTGGGAAAAACCCAATAGAGTGATGAATAGACGAGTGAAAAAATATTGGTTAACCAATGAAAATGTAATAACCCAATTAAAACAGAAAATTGCTCAAAAAGTTATCTGGAGATCTGATTGTCCATGTATAACATGATTCAAGCCGTGGGTGTTGAACGTAGATCAATAAAACAAAGAGCTACAATTACATTGTTCAATGTTATGGGTCACGTACAAAGGTCAAGGCCAGATATAATGAGAGCCGTGACCCGTGCGACCTTACAGCTGACACAAAATTACACCAGAACATGATTTATATAAACATTTCCTGTATTTAACCTCCTTGTCAGATAATCATGTACACAGTCTTGTTCTGCTGCAATTTTCAAGAAAGTGGAATTTGAGTTAACGCCACAAAGGTGAGATCAAGCTACGTGTATGCATGAGTGTGTGTTGCTTGTACTCGTCCGGACTTACGACGGCTTTAATGCCAGCCCACCGAGATGCCATGCTTGCAGTTTAACATGAATACCCCACTCAGACACAGTACAATTCTTTTACGCCCTTAATGATGAGCAGAAGGCAGGGTAATAATAAGTACCAACTTTAAACGTCTTTTGGCATGACACAGCCAGGGGATCGAACCACGGACCTTGCGCTCTCCGGGGCAAGAAGCTCATCCACTAAGTTGAGTTTTCACGTTACAGATTTGAAATATTATGAAATCCCGTTAATCAGTGAGTACCATTTCAGATGAAGTGACATCACGTAACAAAAACCTGGGACGATCTGTACATTTGTTGACGTGCACAAGGTAATTTTATGAGGTTTCCGGATAAACAAGGTTTCACTTCAGTGAACATAACAACTTTTAAAGGTCTTCGGCGGACAAACGAGGTTTCACTATATGGCTACTGACAATTTAAAAGAGACATTTTGAAAAACAAATGAGCAAAACGTATTTTTACTTCGACCATAAGAACTGTTATGTTCTTGTTGTTGTTGTTTAACGCCGCATTCAATGGGTGAGAGAGTATTCCACATATATCACGCCGTTTTAACGCCGCATTCTGCAATATTTATATTACAGTTAAATGACGGCAGCCTGTAATTCGTCGAATAAGGAGCTGAAACGTTGACCGAACCGAAGCACCCGAACAAAAGGTCGCCTCTTTCAACCAGCATGTAAGTCATATGAAAGTATTTCACATGTTTCTGGGGACCACTTCTGACCTGGGCCCACTAGCACAAAGCGATCTTAGCGCTAGGATGATTGTAACTCCCATGCATTAACACAGGCTTACAATAGTCGTAGCGCTAAAATCGCTTTGTGCAAGCGGGCCCGAATCCGCACAGGTTTTAATTACAGTAGAGGGCACGGGTGGCCCAGTCGTCTAAGGCGCCGCGATTCGCTGTGCAGAGTTGCGTCCCTTGGGCACGCCAGAAACCTATGATTGTGGGTTCGAATTCCGGTTCGCCCCGATAATGTTTCTAGGTCTCTCAGCACCACACCTGTGCTCGTGGGTTTCACGGAAGTGGTAAACGTCTGAGACCTGCATCACTTCGGGCTTTCCTCCCACATAAAGCTGACACGCCGTGATGTAACTGGAATACTGTTAAAAGCGTCGTTAAACCCAACTCATTCACTCATTAACTACAGTATCGTATGTTAAATATCGGCGGATTCGTGAACCACGTTATAAAAAGTTTGGCCCAATAACACGTAT
The DNA here is from genome assembly GCF_023055435.1 of Haliotis rufescens. Lineage (NCBI taxonomy): Eukaryota > Metazoa > Mollusca > Gastropoda > Lepetellida > Haliotidae > Haliotis > Haliotis rufescens. Next base: position 2,720,313 of record NW_025963813.1, read on the forward strand.
GCCAAATAACATTCAATAATCTGTAAATACAGCAGAACCATGCATACTACTTACCCATAGAAGCCAGCATAAAGACAACCAAGTAGGGCGTCATGTTGTTTAGAGTCTGTTACCACCTCTGTACCCAGCTGGGCTCAAAATGCAACAAGTAGGTGACGACTCGTATTATATACTCGCGCTGTGCACTTAAACCTGGTGTTAAAGCTGTCCCAATTAAGCCTGACATTAAAACCCTGTAATTGGTCCGAACCAATTTGGAAGGATAGTTTTTCACATTAATTATTACAGTAAACGTTGGGCACGTCACTTCAGGCTATGATTTATATATCTTTATATAATGATCTTATCATGCTAATATTTCAGGAAACATGTTACCATATATATACACAACAATGTCGTGGTATGTCACTCACGATGTTGCAAGATCTAAAAGTGGCATTGCGAAATGGTTGACCTTTTCTGGTTGTATCAGTTTGCACAGTCGAATCTCTCTTATCCGGACACAAGCGTCCAAAACACTGGTATCCGATACAGTCGTGTGTTTTGCACTGTCGGTTATTACTATTCTCTGCCCGGATCCGGAAAGCGGATTCCCGGATAAAGGATGGTTGGTTGATTGGTTTGTTTGTTGTTTAACACTGCACTCAGCAATATTCCAGCTATATGACGGCGATCTGTAAATAATCCACGCAATTGGGATACGATGACATGCATCAACCAAGTCGTCAGCGAGCCTGACCACCCGATCCCGTTAGTCGCCTCTTACGACAAGCATAGTCGCCGTTTACGACAAGCATGGGTTGCTGAAGACCTATTCTACCCCGGATCTTCTCGGGTCCCCGGATAAAGGAATCATTGTATGTAGTATTCATTTTGCGTAAATATCATCCGACTATTAATCGAGAACATTAAATATTTATCAAAGCGTAGTCTGGAAGCATACGATAAGTTTGTGTGTGGTTGGGTGGGAGACACTGTGTCGTACTTGCATTTGTCCGTCCAAGAGGGAAACGATTGAAAGGCCATTCACGGGATGATGTCAAAGGACAATGGCTGAAACCAACAGAAGATATGTATATTTTACTATCAGACAGGCCGCCTATGTGTATGAAGTCATAGTACTTTTAGCATTCAGGTATTGTTTGGAGAGGTTACGGCGATGTTATATACACCTATAACACGTCAACACCAGATGACAATCAGTTAGACTGACTGTTAGACAGACAGACTGTGATTTGACATCTGGAGATAATAATCTTAGTGACAGAATATTAAGGTCTTCAGCAAGTTACAAACAATTCCCCTTTGCCAACAGTTTTCAGCACACACTGATGCAACGTTTGAGTGTACCGAGTCTATGATTATGCTGAAGTGTAAGAATGCTGGCAATTTCATATTCAGTTCATATTTTGAATTACAAATAAGACATTTTGCACACTTTTTTAAATCAAGGCTTTGAAATGATTCTTCATCTGAAATACTATTAAAAGTAAATGATTCTTCCATTGTAATTTTACAGTTTATGCTCTTTCATTTATTACTGATGACACTGACCCGTGAAGATCCGGGGTGGAATAGGTCTTCAGCAACCAATGCTTGTGGTAAGAGGCGACTGCCGGAATCGGGTGGTCAGGTTTGCTGACTTGGTTGATGCATGTCATCGATCCCAGTTGCGTGGATCGATGCTCATGATATTAATCACTGAATTGTCTGGTCCAGACTCGATTATTTACAGAACGCCGTCGTATAGCTGGAATATTCCTGAGTACGTCGTTAAACAACAAACAAACCAACCAACCCCCTCTAATCGCACAAAAAACGGTGAGTGAGTGAGTGAAACACTGCTTCTAACAACAATCCAATAATATCAAGGACCACAATGTGTAAGTCTTGTCAGGTGCTCCTCTCATGTAACTTGTGTGACCTTGTGTCATTGCTGTCATGCCAGAAGAGGCATTCGGTGTAGGCGATCTGACACCTCGGTGTAGGCGATCTGACATCCAGGTGTATCAACAGTATTTCAGTCTAGTCGATCCACAGAAACGATGGGATGTGTTTTACAAACTAATGTGTCCGAGACGAAACTGGAAGAAGTCATAAGGCCTCAGGTTTTGCGAAAAACATTATTCACTGGACATAGAAAAATAATTCCATGTGACAAAAAATCATTTACACACACACTTGTCCTTTGACATGCATAACGGGACACCCAAGGATCGCGTTATTAGCAAAATAAACCGAACGTAACAGGATAATATTGAACTCAAAACGGACTTAATAGCCTTCGAATGGTTACTCATTGAGTACATTCAATTAAGAGGAAATGATTGATCCTTTTCTAATGCCCTGATCACTTCTAGTGTACAAACCACCCCGTCCTCAGTCCCAGGCAGCTGGTCAAATGGTGAGTAATGGTTGCATCGTTATCTCAATAAACTACCCCGATTGTCCTTAATCGCGCAATGGGATCATTCAGACCAGCACCACTTTTGTCGCCTTAATAAATGATGACAGTAGCTCAACTGACATTTGAGCCAATTTGCACTGTCAGAAATGTTAACCTTGAATGTACGGTCATAACTGTGATAATTAAGATAAAACCATAAACTGACTATGCTGAAATTGTTGTCATAACGAGGCTACTTTGTGAGCGTGGTCACTTATTATTCTTCATCTGTAGATGGCCTGTGCCAGATTCTTTTAAAAAATCGCCATTGTGAGACCCATACGCAGTATAACTAACTCGTCGAGTGGATGAATGTTTGACAAATCGTGGCGGTATAGCACTGCTGATCCAAAAATGCCATCTTTGAAATTTCGCATCTCACCCCTATCGTCCTTCAAGATTGTTATCGGTCATAACGTGTACTATAATACTTCACTACCGGTTGTGATGTGTTCCCAATTCGTTTATTATTATCATACAACTATTACTAGAAACTAGTATCTCTTACAATAGGGTAGCCTAGTGGTTAAAGCGTTCACTCGTCACGCCGAAGACCCCGGTTCGACTCCCGACTTGGGTACAATGTGTGAAGCCCATTTCTGGTGTCCCCCGCCGTGATATTGCTGGAATATTGCTAAAAGCGGCGTAAAACTATACTCACTCACTCACTCACTACAATTTTAGAAATGTTAAGTTATTTCAGGGTATCCCCTATTTCTTTAAGAGAATGTCTACATTTTCACAAAACGGTCCGACCCCGTTATCTCGACATTCGTAATCTCGTATGTACCGATATCTTGAACATAATATCCGGTCCCCGCCGCCCCACTATATAAGTACATAAAAATATGACCTCTCATCTCGAATTCGAGAAGAAAAATACATAGCGCTATCTCTAACCTTGAACTCGGTCCCATCTTTACTGTAGGACTTTGTACCTGTATCTCGAAGGTACATTGAAAAGTACATTGCAATTTGAACCAGTTGCCTTTTAATCCAATTGTAGATGATATTGTTATTGACAAATAAAGTGAGTGAGTGGATTTACGCCGCTGTAAGCAATATTCAAGCAATACCAGGGCAGGGGACACCACAAATGGGCTTCACACATTATACCAACATGTGTTTGTTGGGAATCGAACCTTTCCCCACCGCCTCTATTGACAAATAGAACACGGCATATCATATTGGATTATTCCTATTTACAATTCTTTTTTCTGAACTTAAATTTCAAACAGACCAGTTTGAAGAATATATGGATTAGCAGTTAGCTTCATAACACTAGGCCTGCATATTGCTTTTATTTGTGCCCGTTGGAGTTTACACCAGGGAACGGGAATATACGTATATATCTACCTCCTCCCTGAGAAACCAACAGCATGGATATAGCGTTGGCAAACCCAGAAACGTTAACAGGTAGATCCGGTATTCGAACCCATTATCATAGGATTCTGGCAAGATTAAGGGACATAGCTCTACACAGCGAATTGCGGCGCTAAAGGTATCCGTATCCCCAGAATTTGACATTTGCCTGACCAAACCACATGAAGCCTTATTAAAATCTCCACATCGCCCTGCAAGGAGAGCCTTGACTGATAGTCACGTGCACGAAAACGAGTTAAAAATTGATTCCTGTCAGTGGTGGCCGAGGTCCTATTGGACTGAGACGATCGAGCTGTGTGCACCTTCCCTATCCCCCTCTTGTTGGATATTCACAAAGTGCACCACGAAGGTCAACTATCAGAGTATGAATGCATGAAACCGTCAACCATCCAAAGTCAGCGTGGCAGTGCGGCAGTTTAACGTGGAAACCCCACTCAGACACATTATACTGACTCTCAGTCGACCTGTCCTTGTTTTAGCCCCTTCATGCTGACCGCCAAGCAGGGAGCAGCATGTTCCATCCTTTAACGTCTTAGGGTCATATTCAAGAAATACTGGTATCAACATCTGCCACACACGTCTTGTTTTGTTGACAAACTCATGCAGTAGAAGCCGATTCAGGCGCAGATCCTACCTCCTTTATTCAAAACCAAACTGAGGGGTCTTTGTACCCATTGCACCCATGTGGGGGTCGAACCAGGGTCGTGGATGTGACAAGCGAACACTTGAATAACATAACTTTTAAAATGAGTGAGTGAGTACGGTTTTACGCCGCTTTTAGCAATATTCCAGCAATATCACGGCGGGGGACACCCGACATGGGTACAATGTGTGAAGCCCATTTCTGGTGTGCCCCGCCGTGATATTACTGGAATATTGCTAAAAGCGGCGTAAAACCGTACTCACTAGAAATGGGCTTCACACATTGTACCTAGTCCTAGAAAAGCAGACGTATGTTAATTTCAACCAATGAATAAAATAACTTTTAACATGAACTAGGATTGTTGTGGATCCATTTTGTTCTACAATAAGAGTATGATAATGTTACAAACGGGTGGAGGACAGTCCATCCACAGTTACATAGGGTCCTCATTGTACCAGTCCACAGCCCTCATCTGTGTAAATTACCTACTCATACAGGTCTGTTCAAGACAAAAAACGTTTTGAAGGTTGTACAACAACTTAATGAAAAACGGAAAAAACACCTTCACCTGTTCGGAGATTCACCATGCACAAGCCTCCTGAATTTCACTCTGGGTTTCAATGGTAGCTGTAGCTGCCAAAGTCAGCATACCGGCATGTGGGAGGATTGCACCTAAATCACTTACTTTGTAAAAGACTGGTCGAAAGATTTCCCCCACGATGTGATACAATGCGCCTCATCAAGAATAATGTGACTGATCTTAAAATTGATCAGGGGAAAAAAGATAATGGGCACAGTACACCATGACATGTTTACATTTATTAATGGAAAGCACTGAACAAATTGCGCGATGAAATAACCTCTACAACAAGGCGATTTTGGTCTTCCCTCATGACGACATCAATTCAAAGAGAATTAAGCCTCCTGACCAGGTCAAGATATCGCCCTTTCAGGAGGTTTAAATGGCACTTTTTTCCAAATATAAACATACATTTATTTTACACCCTCTTGTTTGAATCATAAAAATGTGTTTCTTCAGATTGGTTCGAGATTGCAGAAGAACGGGAAACTTTCCCATTACATTCTTACATTACCAAGACTATTCGGCGTCACGGCAGACATTTCTGTAGTACCTGTGCCGACAACCTCTTCAGCATCAGTTGCCAGTTCCACTCCATGCATGGTTGTAGCCACTTATCACAGTTACACTAAGTAGGGAGCTTTGACTGGTGGCAGCGATAGTAAAGAGAGCTCCGTGACCGGGATATCTTTTTTGTAATTGTGACCTATTTCTTGAGTGCAAAAGCTGTATCCAGTCCTGTTTAGAGCTATATTTTTTCATATATACATGACACTGACAATATCAAGCACTAACAGCTGCTGAGCCAAGGAGTATTCAAGGAATGACATATTTCTAAAGAAATCCAAACAAGACGTTTCTCGACAATTCTTGTTCCCTTAATGTAACAGCCCAGCTGAGGAAAGTACGGGTGATTGCATTCAATGGAACACAGGTTTGCAGCAGTACTTGCAAAATAAACCACATGAGCGGACATATATTCACTGGGTGTGGCCGACAAGGTACACCAGGCAAGGGCAATCATGTACACAGGGACATTTCCTTTCGCTCCAACCAGAAGACTGAGACATGTGGAGTGAGTGAGTGAGTGAGTGAGTGAGTGAGTTGGGTTTAACGCCGCTTCTAACATTATTCCAGTTAAATCACGGCGTGTCAGCTCAATGTGGGAGGAAAGCCCGAAGTGATGCAGGTCTCAGACGTTTACCACTTCGGTGAAACCCACGAGCACGGGTATGGTGCTGACAAACCTAGAAACATAATCGGGGCGAACCGGGATTCGAACCCACAATCATAGGTTTCTGGCGTGCCCAAGGGACGCAACTCTGCACAGGAGACATGTGGAATATACTCAGGACCTACTCACTGGGATTTTAATATAAAAAAAGTAAATTGTCTCCGAAAATAATTATGCTTCAGGCTGTTAAAAAAAGAAAGAAATTTGTTTGTCACCGAAAATACACTGCTGCAGGGTGTTTTTCTTATAAACATTTCCACATAAATATACCCTTCCCAGCAGTGCTAACAATGGGCGGGTTTACCCCTGTTCTGAAACCGGTTTAGCATTAACATTGTCCGCAAGAATTTCCTTTCTGAAAAGATGGCGATTCGCACTCGATAATATGCACGATGATTTAACACAAATTGCTCAGATAGTGAAAATACAGAATACAGAATTGCCAAGATCTTAGTCGGCGGTCAGCATTTAGAATATTTCATACGTGGGTAAATGTACATATCGACAGCCTGTAAATAAATGAGTATGAACCAGGCAAACCATTGATTGATATTAAGAGCAACGTTCCACCATCTGTAAATAATGATCGATCCCTAAGCATCAGTCAGACATTTACACACAAAGACGTATGTACAAACATGTTTATCCAGAGGGGCGACAAAAAAACTCACATTATATAGACAGCAGCTTATGGAGGGCATACGTGCATACTGAGGGCTTTGTGACAATTTAGCACCATATAGTTTAGAAAGATTCCGACACCGCCCAAACAATCAAAACGTTAATTATTATTGCAAAATAGACACACATCTTTATCTGCAAATACAATTATGCAACATAGTTAAAGAAAACCTGCACGCTAGAGTGATGATACTAGAATACTAGAGTTAGTGCAGAATACATTGATATCTTGGCACCGGCTAATAGTAAAATACTTTTTTCCCTTATTAATATACCATATACTAGTATCTTGACAACTACTGGACAACTTGAGCTGTAGCAATTGTCAGAATGAATTCTGTACAGTTCTCTTACCAAAAGGGAGGGAAAGAAAAAAATTAATTATGTTTCACACGTCTAAAGTTGGGTAACGGTTGATGCATGTGATCGTATCCCAATTGTTTGGATCGATGCTCATGATATCAATCACTCGACTGTCTGGTCCAGACTCTATTATTTACAGACATATTGCTGGAATATTGCTGAGTGCGGCTTTAAACAACAATTCTAACCCGTATCTTCACGGGTGTGACGTTTGCCTGGTTCGATCGTGACTTTAATCTTTTGTCCCCATGTGCATGTCTATGAATACGGTCAGACTGACATGCCCCGTCACGTGAACCAGTAATCGATGACGCTTCCTAAAACGCTGTGAGGTTAATTCCTAGGACTATACATCGTACATCTCACTGTATTGATGTTGCTGACAATAGATTGACGGTGTATCGTAACAAATAGTATGGCCTCCAGCAGACGCGTGTCAGCGGAAGGTACGTTAAAAAATATCCATTCTTTTGTATTATTTTATAGATGGGTGACTGGGTGCAAGTTTAACTTTGAGAGGTTCTTACATGTGTTGTATCGATGTATCCCGTTAGTCGCCTCTTACGAGAAGCATAGTCGCCTCTTAAAACAAGCATGGGTTGTTGGAGACCTTTCTGTATCCGGATCTTCACGGGTCTATAAATGAGCGAGTGAGTTGGATTACACGCCGCTTTGCACAGTATTCCTGTTATATCACGGCGTGTCAACTTAATGTGGGTGGAAAGCCCGCAGGGATGCAGGTCTCAGACGCTTACTCCTTAAGTGAAACACACGAGCACGGGTATGGTGCTGACAAACCAAACATTTAAATGAGAATAAAGACAGAACAAACACATGATAATAACACGTCCCATTTTAATTCTGGAAACCCAATAGTCCAGAAACTCTACGGTCTTTGCCCAGTATCGGTCAAAGGTATTTACAAAATTAAACATGCTATTTTCATGGGAACACACTAGGGAGGACAAAATGAAGAGAGGAAAATGTTCAAAAACTCAATATTAACACCATGGGGCGAGAAAAAGGTGTGGCCCATGGGCGAGAATATTTTCCTTTGCTCTAAACTCATGTGTTTGTTTCAGTAAATACAAACAGGTGTTCTTACAAGTTTCATGACACATAAATGTAACTCATTTGAACTTAATTCAACTATTTTATTGCGATATTGAAATAGTTCGCTTATTGGCGAGAAAAAGGAATGGCACATGGGCGAGAATATGTTCCTTTCCTTAAAACTCATGTTATTGTTTCGCAAATACATAAATGTAGTTCTTTTAAGTATCATGACACAAAATGAAACTCATTTTAACTTAGTTCAACGATTTTACAGCGATATTGAAATATTTCGTCCATGGGCGAGAAAAGTTTGGCCCATGGGCGAGAATATTTTCCTTTGCTCAAAACTCATGGTTTTGTTTCGCAAATACATAAAGGTGTTCTTAGAGGTTTCATGACATATAATTTAACTCATTTCAACTTAATTCAAATATTTTACGGCGTAATTGAAATATTTCTCCCTGGACGAGAAAGTTTGGCCCATGGGCGAGAATATTTTCCTTGGCTTAACAGTTTTAGTTTCGCAAATACATAAAGGTGTGTCTACAAGCATGACACATGATTTACCTCATTTTAACTTAATTCAACTAATTTGGAGCGTTATTCAAATATTTCGCCCATGTTTTCGTCAGTCCCTTTAAAGAATTAACTAATTGTGTGCAAAGTATATTGTATCATGTGAAATATACTTTATATTATATCATTACATTACAATTTAAAAAGGACCTTTGGTTGGATGTTTCCTTCATAGAAGTTTTACAAATTTCACCTTTTTATATATTGTAACGATCTTTAATGAACCCGGCCTTTACGTTTTGATAGATTATCATACGAGTTCATGTGTGTGTACTCCAATGCATTGGCGTTATTTTCCACAACATTAAAGTTTTGTTTGTTTCTTTTTCATTTCCCATTTTATGTCTCGTTGATACATCACACTGGGCAATTAAGTGACACTAGGTATGCAATATACATATAATAACGATTCATCTTTCATTGCATAACGTCTTGCTGAATATATCACATTCTAACGAAATCTCGAAATAATTATTTAATTTTATGTGGTGTCGAACTGACCAATGGGAATTATATTTAAAGGCGACTAAGGAAAACTTGAGTGAATATCATGACACGAAAGCAACTTTTAAATGCATTGCCACTTTTAATATGAAAATGGGAACAATTAAAAAAAAAAGACAACAACAGCCTTCTTGTGATAATTCTCATATTCTCATTAGTATGTTGTATCTAATTACAGTGTCAGCCTTATTTATATGTGATTCTACAATACCTGCTCTCGTTCAATTACAATCTGCCTCACCACGCGTGAATAAACAGTTATACAGATGTTGCTGTGGGCAAATACGTAGCCTGTATATATACACAGTAAAAAAAGTGTTGCACCCCCACATTAATACGTTTGATACATCACAACATTTAAAACGCCCGACTCTGGTTTTAATGGTAGGTATTCCTTGGGGATCTGATGTTAAATGTGTAATGTTTTCGGAGGGAAGATGATCACCAAAACGTAGCAATCAGCACGTGAATTGCATGGTGCATGACATTTGCAGATTGCAGTATCTTCTTAAGCTCAACATCGCCTATAACAGATGTTCTCTGACAGCCCAGTTTATTGTAACCCACAATGCCGGGTAGACGATTGTCAGAAGCAGTCAAGTGGCAGATTATTGGCCTTCATGGAGCAGGTCTTTCGTTCAAGGAGATTGGCAGAAGAACCGGACATCACTACTCAACAATAAGCCGTTTGGTCAGAAAACACGCACAAACTAATGATGTAAGGAATCGCAGACCCTCTGGCAGACCACGTAAGACCACAGTTAGAGATGACAGAGCGTTGTTGAGGGTGGTAAGGCGTCATCCATTTGCTACAAGCACAACCTTGAAACGTCTTTGGCTTCCTCGTCAACAGTTCAGTACCCAGACCGTGAGAAATCGTCTTAAAGCTGCAGGGTTGAAGTCCAGAAGGGTTATCAAGCGACCTAAAGTCACAGACAACCACAAACGACTACGTCTAGCCTGGTGTAGACTGAGACAGAACTGGAACTTGAGGTCCTGGAGAAGAGTCCACTGGTCGGACGAAAGCAGGTTCCTTCTGCATGTTGTGGATGGCAGAGTGAGAGTATGGAGGCGTCCTGGAACAGCTTATACTGCAAGAAACATCATGCCAACTGTACCATTTGGAGGTGGATCTGTTATGGTCTGGGGATGCTTCTCATTTGATTGTAAGCTTGATTTAGTGACCATACGAGGCAACTTGACAGGGGAGCGCTACATCCAAGAGGTGCTGAATCCAGTTGTGGTGCCCCATTTTGACAATCATCCACTGGCCACCAGACCGATATTCATGGATGACAATGCCAGACCACATCGTTCACGAGCTGTGACCCAGGTTATCCACAACAATGCTCTGACGCAGATTCCATGGCCAGCAATGAGTCCAGATCTGAATCCTCTGGAACATGTATGGGACATTTTTGGACGCCTGATTTATCGTCGGGACCCTCCTCCACAGAACTTGCGTGAATTGGAAGCAGCATTACACGAGGAGTGGCAGCAGCTGCCCATGGAGCGATTCCAACGTCTGGTGAGGAGTATGAGACGAAGACTTCAAGCTGTGATCCAAGTGCTTGGTGGAAGTTCTCGATATTGACTTACTGTGTTCGTCAAATCTCCATATGACATTCTTACCCTATTGGATGAATTTGGTCACTAAAAATTATTGAGATGTCACCATACTTAATGCGTCTTCGTTGTTCGTTCATTTTTCGTAAAAGTTCAGCATGAGATTATTACATGCCATAAGGTCATGGAATACCCCATTTAAGTTCATTGTATAGACAATACACTGGTTTGTTGGTATACACGAAATCCTGGTTATAATATTAATTCGGTTATCTTTACACCCTTTCAAAACACCCCTCCATGAAAAAGTATAGGGGGTGCAACACATTTTTTACTGTGTATATATACTCTTCAAAAAAGAAAACTTAACATAGATGGAAAACCACTTTTTGCCAAATATCTAAAATAATTACATTAAATGAGAACCAAATAAGTCAAACAGAAAGACGATGTGTCTATAATTCGCGAAAAACACATGCAAAGCACATAAACGTGGCGTTTGGGGATCAATTTTACAGCTTCATCCAAACGCAACCGCCTGTAAAAAACCGTGCAGCACAGGATCCTGCATTTAGGCATGCAGGTCCCCCTGCTGAATGGGTATAAAAATCCACATCAACGGCTGTTCAAACAGTCCTTATAACGGCAGTAGAGGCGGTGACAGAATGCCAAGACTGAATGCAGCTCAACGGAACAACGCCATTGAGAGATTACAAGCTGGAACAACTCAGCAAGAAGTGGCCAGGCACTTTGGCGTATCCAGACAGACAATCTCCGCACTGTGGACCCGATACAACAACACCAACAGAGTTGACGATAGACCAAGGGTGACAACCCAAGCACAAGATCGATACATCCGGTTGCGACACCTCCGAGACTGCACTACCACAGCCACGTCTACAACCACACAGATCCCTGGGGTACGCAGAATATCAGATCAAACGGTACGCAAAAGACTGAGGGAGGCTGGACTTTTTGCACAAAGACCTGTTCGACGTCATCTATTCACCCCACGTCATCTGGCGGACCGTCTGCTTTGGTGCCAACAGAGGGTTAGATGGGCACGTGCAAGGTGGAGAAATGTACTGTTTACTGACGAGTCCCGTTTCCTACTCACACGTGCTGATGGGCGCGCATGTGTCTACAGACGTCGGGGTGAACGTTACGCCCTCAACTGTGTGCAGCAGGTTGTCCCATGTCCCAGGAGTGTCATGGTATGGGCCGGAATTCATCACGGTGGTAGACCGCCTCTCGTGCATGTGGCAGGTGCATTGACAGATGTGCGTTACAGAGACTTGATCCTACAGCATTACGTTCTTCCTCACGTCAACGTTCATGGCGGACGGTTCCAGCAGGACAACGCTCGACCGCATATTGCACGTGTTTGTCAGGACTTCTTACAGCACAACAACATCCAGACATCACCTTGGCCAGCCCGGTCACCAGATTTGTCCCCGATTGAGCATCTGTGGGACGGGTTGGATCGACGCGTTCGCAGAAGGAATCAACTGCCCCAAACACTTCCGGCGCTTCTTGATGCACTTCAGCATGAATGGCAGCACATCCAACAGCGTGTTATTGACAACTTGATTGCATCTATGGGTCGTCGGTGTCAAGCGGTGATTGATGGACGTGGTGGGCACAACCAATACTGACATTATCTGTACCCCTGTGGCATTAACTGTATCGTGTACGTGTGTCTGGCTAGGTGGCACGATTAATGTTTTGGCCATTGTGTACATTGATCTTCAAACAGTGTTTCAATTATGGTTTCTGTGTCCTATTTTGAAACAATCGCATTATATTGCATTTTGAAAGTCAGTGTCAAGTTGTTATTTTTTAAGAGTATATATATATATATATATATATATATATATATATATATATATATATATATATATATATATATATATATATATATATATATATATATATTTTTGTTGGTACATGTATTACATATATTCTGTTATATGTGGATATGTTAAGCACAAATACACAAGTTTATGAAAGATGAATTAGTGCCTTGATATATTCAACGAGTTGTGTGTCATCGTTTAATGGGTCATTCAGTAAAAGTATGTTGTGAGGCGATAACAAAGGCGCCGCCCAGTATACACAGTGTCGTCCGGTGAACCACCACCCCATCCTGTCAGTAAGACTAATGTAATCGGTACACAAATAGCTTTGATGCGGTGTCAGTGTGGAAGGAGTCCGCCACTGGCCACAGAAATCCTCAAAGTATAGTAACAATCAACAAGGCCAATGCCGTACTAATAACCAAGTGAAACACGTAACAACGGCTGTCAATCTGTCTGCTACAGCTACCATACCATCATCCCTGTCACAACTGGCGTATTAACGGCTGATTCAAATATTAATTTAAAAAGTTCGTTTCCAGACTAACGCATATCGTATACAGTCCTCTTATTTGTTAAAAAAAACCAGTAACAGTACGTCAACTGGAAAATCAACTGGATGTTACATTCCTTATGTCAGCTGACGGCCCTGTTTGTGAAAATATGCACTAGAAATAAGATTTAAAGACTAATAAATCAATTTTAAGACCGCATAGACCATAAAACCGAATAAAATATGTCTTGGTATCATCTCCTGTGTTTTAGATGATGGTAATGACCTGAAATGTTCTTACGTTAGATTAGGAGAAACATTAAAGTGTTTTATAATACTTGGGAATATGAGCAATAAGATGGAGGAACATAAACATGCATGGAATGGAATAGGGAAAATGGTGAAAACAAATTGAAAAGGACATAGTATAAATATTGAGCTTTTGAACATCTTTTTTTCATTTTTCTTCCTTAGTATGTTCCCATGAACACAACATGTTTAATTTTGTAAATACCTTTGACCGAGTCTCTGGACTATTGGGTTTCCAGAATTAAAATGGGACGTGTTTAATATATTCATTTAATTAAATGACAGAACAAACATATGATAATATATTCACATTGGGTCACAGAATTGCTTATACTAACATTTGCTCTTGAGGATTTCACTCATTTTATCCATTCTTGTGCCTGTGAGCATATCAGAAGTCCAAAACTTGCAAGTGTATCAAAGAAAAAAGGTAGTTGGCAGCCATTTGAACATGTGTGGTAATTTTTCATCATTATTGCAAATTATTTCGAAATTTTAAACTTTGATATTTCCATGAGGTCCAAACAGTTCTCATCTTCAAGACCTCATGTAAAGTTATGCCCCGTATGTACAATTAGGCGATAAACCAACTGTGTGTGTTTTTTATTAATTTAGAGTTTCGAACCCCGATTCGATACCTGTAAATTTCATTTGAACGTGAACGCGATAGCATGAGATTTCGAATTTGAAACTCTAGTTCAAAAGTATACACCACTATTATCATGTTACATGAGAGAGTGAGTTTGATTTTACGCCGCTTTTAGCAATATTCCAGGAATATCACGGCGGGGGATACCAGAAATGGGCTTCACACAGTGTACCCATGTCGGGAATCGAACCCAAGTCTTCGGCGTGACGTGCGAACGCTTTAAGCACAAGCCCGACCGCCCCTTATCTTGTTACTAAGATGTGTTAAGTGGTCCTTCGTTACGATATCCGTCTGAAATATATTGTCACACTTGCCTCGCATAATCTAAAAACCGCAAAACGTTATTTGTTATTCGATATAATTACACACGTTGTTGTTGTTACATTGTTGTTGTTATAATATTCGTTCTCGGTAGTGCGGCCTAACGTAGATTCGATACCGCTGTCGGGCCAATCAGAAGGCAGGGATCTAACCTGTCACTGCATTATATGATTTACTTCTATTCCATGTGCAGCAAACGGTTCCCTGTCCGTCAGTAACCAAGACAACGGCACCACGCTTCCAGACTCGTATCCCTCATTCTTCCAGAAGTACACATCTCGCAGATGGAGCATCGGGTACATGATGGTCTTGGCCTTCGTGCTCGTCCAGTCTCTGGAGAACTGCATGTCATTCGCGCTCGTCTGTATGACAAGGGAGATTACTCAGGAACCGGACTTCAACCACACTGTCATTACGTCGCAAGAAACGTATCCTAACATTTGGAATACCACCATGTCATCCAACATGTCATCAAATGGCGGCAAGGTATGTCGAGTCCTGACGTGTCACTTACAACATGGATTGGAGATAACATGGAAGACAACTGGTGTCACCTGAGGGTTCATCCATTATGTATGGAGAAGGGGTGGGAGGTTATTAAAGAAAGAATATATTTTTGGTTTCTACTTCAAGATACATTCTTGTCTGAGCTCAACACAACCGACTCTGTGGTCTCGTGGATAAAGCGTCTGCCTGGTATGCGTTGTACATAAAGACGTTTATAGATGGTACTTGTTGTAACCCTGCCAGGCACTCTAAAAACAGGTGAGGTGAGGTGAAATTAGGTTTAACGTCGCGTCCAAGATTACTGCACTTATATAGCGACGTGCATGCACGTGTATGTGTGTGTGTGTGTGTGTGTGGCTTCTTGTACTAGTCCGGACTGATGCCGATTTATAGTCCTAGCTCACTGAGATACCATGCCGCAGTTTAACATGAATACCCCACTCAGACACAGTATACTGACTCCGAGCCGACCAGTCCTTGTTTTAGCACCTTAATGCCGAGCGCCAGACAGGGTAACAACAAGAACCATCATTTAACGTCTTTTTGTATGACGCAGCCGGGGATCGAACCCCGGACCTTCCGCTCTCCGGGCGGACGCTCTACCACAAGACCACGGAGGCGGTCTCTTAAAACAGGGGATGACCGGGTCGGTGTAGGTATAATGTCTGAATGGGTTATTCAGGTAAAACTGCTACATGACTACCTCTGAATAGCGCACGCACGCACGCACACACACTCACGTGCTTACGAAAATTCTCAAAGCGACGTTCAACTCTAATTCACCTGGCCCTCATCTGAACTCAGTCTGATTCATCAATCTGATCAAAGCATTCTTTAGAACGGTAGAATAGTCCATATTCCTGTCTGTGCATTGAAAGCCCTTAATAATGTCTGCTGTATGAGTTTGCGCTGTATTTAGCAATTAATATTTCAGCACTATCACAGCGGCGACACCAGAAATTAGATGAACACATTGTACACATTGCCCCAGAATTTAGAAATACTTGGCCTTGTAAAACTGAACTACTCCGACCATAGACCAAAGCAGAACTTTCACTCAAGCATGTATATAACCCATTACTCTATCACGATGACGCTGGTACCTGTCAATCAATGAACAGAGGCATATAATAAATACTTCGTCTCGTTAATCTACCGCACAACGCCATATCACAGGTAGGCTATGGTGACAGACTATGCCGAAATACGATTGTTCTTTTAATTCTATTTCCAGACAATTCCAGGAGAATTCAGTTACACGAGCGAGATGCAAGGACTCTTCATCTCATCCCCATTCTATGCCGGCATTATTTCACCAATATTCGGCAGTTTGGCGTCACGGAGATTTGGACCAAAGAGAGTTATCTTTTTTTGCATGCTACTAGGGGGCACTATGGAAATTCTTGTACCCTTGTCTGCACGTACCAAGGACTATCTGGTCGTCATTTGTAGGATTATTATGGGATTTGCATTAGTAAGTCACCAGTAGTCTTTGGTGATATTCACACGATTGTTTCAGAATTATATTTGCATTGTCAGATGTAGAGACATGATAGTGTCACAAAAATAGTACCCATACTTTCAAATATCAGAGAACAAATAACTACAAACATGAAAATATTAATATATCTGCTTCTGATGATTAAATATCTAACCATTGATTGAACGTTAAAACAAATATTTTGGATTATTGGGATTTTATCGAAAATATTATATTGACTCAGGAAATGCTTCAGACAGTTGCAATGTGTTTTTTACAACAACAAACATATTTGGGGTCATAGTTTTATATTTAAAAAATATCTGGTTTTACAACTGTAGCGAAAAAATATCTGGCATTAATACATCCTAAATTCTACTACAAATTAACAACTCATAAATATACTTTTCACAGAACATGATATTGCCGGCGTCTCTGGACATCTGGCTCTACTGGTCCCCTGCACGGGAGAAGGCACAAATGGTTACATACTCGTTTGCAGGTAGCACCAAATGTCATTCAAACATATCATTTTTTGTTTGTTTACTGTTTAACGCCGCACCAACAATATTCCAGCTGTGTGACAACGGTCTATATAATTATAATCGAGTCTAGTCCAGTCAAACCTCTGGTTGATAAAAAAAATTCTAAATTTATTTTAATATTTTTCTTTTCCATATTTCTGTCAGTATCTTAAAGGGTGAAAATACCAAAATAAGACATTCATTAACCCAACCGACGTGAAGCTAAAATCAAATAAAGATTCTCCATTCCCGATTCATCCCGATAGATTAAGCAGATTATTGCAATCAAATTAGGTTCCAGTATCCCGACAAAACGTGTAAATGAATATTAAATAAATAAATACTCCAACTGTCCGGTCGCAAAGAAAGACAACATCCAATTTTAGGCACCCGTTTAGATGACATGAACTCGTATCGGTACCATGTCAAGTATACCTTAACGAATTCTGCTTGTCTGGAATAATGGATATCTCGACATGTGTTCGACTTAACAGGATTCGTTTTGCTTGATTTGTAGTTCAGCAAACACAGAGAAACACGTCTCGTATATATTATGATAATTCAGTTATATATCAGTACTCGTTAATGCTATACCTAAGATGTTAGGAGATCTCATCACGTCAGAGGGACCGTGGGCTCGAATCCTCGTTTCGATCTGATAATGTTTCTAGGTTTGTTACCTAGTGGTTAAAGCGTTCGCTCGTCACGCTGAAGACCCGGGTTCGATTCCCGACATGGGTACAATGTGTGAAGCCCATTTCTGGTGTCCCCCGCCGTGATATTGCTGGAATATTGCTAAAAGTGGCGTAAAACCAAACTCACTCACTCACTCATACCCATACTCGTGGATTTCACAAGAGCGGCCCTGCTAACTGTGGCGTTAAACAAGAAACATACATAAAAATCACAACAGCAGTAAGTCTTAGATGGGTCTATCCTCCTACATCAAGCTGACGCACCGTTATATATACCACTTCACTTTTGATAGGGATATTTATTTATCCTAATATGTCAAGTGTCTATTTAAATTGAATGATATATCTGATTATCCCTCAAAAGTTGAGTAGTATGTAACTGAAAAGAGGCGTTGGCCTGTAAGATAATCTTTGGATTTGTTTTGTCAACAAACTGTTCATGAACGTAGACTGGTTTTCATTACACTGATATTATTATTTACTGCAATATATTAACCATATTTATTAATTTCAGGCTTCAACATGGCAAACATAGTCACCTTCCTGATTTGCGGGTTTCTCTGCGTCATTCCAATTGACAATGGTTGGCCGTTTATATTTTATGTGTTTGGTAAGCGCAATATCTTTCCGTGATATGATAACAATAACAATAATGTATTTGTTCTGCCGAATCACCACATGTTTTTTATGGAAACAATTTTAGTTGTGTTGTTTTAATTATGTTTTACCCTATGTTAAGATATCCTTTTCAAGAAACACATTCAACCATTGGCTTAAGAGTTACTGAATGTTGTTCGCAAGTCAGACAAACCTGGGATTGATAGTGTAAGCACCTCACTGTGGTTCGTGTACGATG
The DNA here is from genome assembly GCF_023055435.1 of Haliotis rufescens. Lineage (NCBI taxonomy): Eukaryota > Metazoa > Mollusca > Gastropoda > Lepetellida > Haliotidae > Haliotis > Haliotis rufescens. The sequence continues at coordinate 2,739,035 of NW_025963813.1, forward strand.
ACACGCAATCATCAACGTCCCGAGTGCTGCGGACCTAATCTAACCCGATTACGTCATTGATTGAGAAACAATGACCTACATCAATTTTCTATGTGTTACTAGATTAACCCGTGATCCGGCCTAGAATTGGCACCCAGCAACCCATGCTTGAGGCGACTAACGGGATCGGGTGGTCCGACTCGCTGACTTGGTTGATGCATCGTATCATAGTTGCGTATACCGATGCCCATGATGTCAAGACCGCCTCCGTGGTCTTGTGGTAGAGCGTCCGCCCGGAGAGCGGAAGGTCCGGGGTTCGATCCCGGGCCGCGTCATACAAAAAGACGTTAAAAGATTAGACTTGTTGTTACCCTGTCTGGCGCTCGGCATTAAGGGGCTAAAACAAGGACTGGTCGGCTCGGAGTCAGTATACTGTGTCTGAGTGGGGTATTCATGTTAAACTGCGGCATGGTATCTCAGTGAGCTAGCACTATAAATCGGCATCAGTCCGGACTAGTACAAGCAGCCACACACACACATACACGTGCGTGCACGTCGCTATATAAGTGCAATAATCTTGGACGCGACGTTAAACCCAATTTCACCTCACCTCACCTCACCTAATGATGTCAATCACTGGGATTGTCTGGTCCAGACTCGATTTTTCACAAACCACCGTCATATTGCTGAAGTATTTTTGAGTACAGCGTTAAATAACAAACAAACAAGGTATTTATATTACTGAATACTGTATTTCCTTCTTATCGACAGGTGGATGTGCGGTGATCTGGTGTCTGGCATGGCTTGCCATAGTATACGACAAACCGGAACTCCAACCAAGTATATCACACGAAGAAAAGTCTTACATTTTTCAACACAGGACCAATGTGGACAATGATCGTAAGGTGTGTTATTAAGGTGACACCCTGCCCTTTTTTAGCTAATAACTATTTCAACTGTAGATTTAAAGATGCCAGGTTGTTAAATTTAGCTCCGTAATTAGAATGAGTGGATCGGCTTGGGTTGAACCGGTAACATCGTAAAGTCAAAGTATGTCAGCGTACGTACGGAAAACGTCATATATAAAACCAATATTATTTTACTCGCATATATAAGAGGCATAAACAGTATATATCAAAGCTATGAAGTAAGCACTAACATAAAGTTATCAACACGACAGAAAACAAAAATGACACTCGATTTCTGTCTTGTTTGTTTATGGTAATGAATTGCCACGCATACTTTGAATATTGTAGCGATCGCAAAACTGCATTGTGTAACCAACAATTATTCAAGTCAATATTTCATTAGCTTCTGCGGTGATTCGACCTAACTGTTTCAATCAAAGGTGGGTATTGTGATCAATCAAAACGAGTATTTCCAAAGTTATAATGTACTCTTTGAAAGTCTTGGGGATACTCGGAAGTGACTTAAAAATTCCAAAATTGTATATATTAGTATATTATATATTAGTAATAGTTGAACGAATTGGGAACACTTTACAACCGGAAGTGAAGTATGACAACAGATGTCATGATCGCCAACGATCTTGAAGGACGAAAGGGTTAAGATGGGAAATTTCAAAGATGACGATTTGGATCAGTATTGCGTGATACCGCCATATACTGAGTATGAGTCTTTTATCACAGACTGTGAAACATTGAAGTATTGGCCACTGCACGTCTGCCAGTTTCCAGCATGTCCTATGATCCCCTACTTTTTTAAAGAGTATATAAATGTTCACCTCCACCCTAATAGAATACTACACACTAAAGTTGCTATTGTTTTCAAATTAGAAACCGACCAAGCGGTCGGGATTAGACAGAATATTTTACTTCAAACATATACAAACGTATTACTCTGAAAGAAAGACCTGAACATTATATTTTCACATTCAGTCAGAACATCCCGAGCGAACGATTTCTGGTTTAATTTTAAATAATTTTTTTTTTTTCTGTTTTTCTTGAACAAATGATCTGTTTAAAAAGTCACAACACCCTACTACAACATCATCCCGACAACGTCCACTGTTCACATCTAGCTCTTGCCACCTGTTTTCAGGACAGCCATATCCCATGGAAGAGCATGGTCTCCAGTGTACCAGTGTGGGCCTACTGGGCTGTCATGTTCTTCCATGCGTGGAACAGCAGCGTCCTCTTCAGTTATCTCCCCACGTACATGGCCACAGTGCTAAATTTTGATGTTGAACAGGTAAGTAAGAGACCTACCCTAGAACTTTAATCAATATTTATTTTTACTATTATTTCATTTATTATTACAATATACTTGCTCTACAGCTTTCTCTGACACGAAACGTTTCAAAATGTAGTAGTCCGCAGCAAATGTTGTCGCCTCGAGGTAAAAAAAAGTATTTTTAAAAACACGTTAAATGACTGGCTATACTGCTTTTTCTGACAATTTTATTTTTATAAATGTACACGTCTGCAGCAAATGTTGTAACCTAGTGGTTGAAGCGTTGGAACCACAACCAACACTCATCACCACCACCATGATCACAACCACCACACATCGTCACCACCCCCATGATCACCTCCACCACCCCCATGATCACCTCCACCATCCCCATGATCACCACCACCATCACCACCAGCATCCCCATGATCACCACCACCATCACCACCAGCATCCCCATGATCACCACCACCATTACCATCACCACCCCCATGATCACCACCACCATCACCACCAGCATCCCCATGATCACCACCACCATCACCACCACCATCCCCATGATCACCACCACCATCACCACCACCATTACCATCACCACCCCCATGATCACCACCACCATCACCACCACCATCCCCATGATCACCACCACCATCACCACCACCATCCCCATGATCACCACCACCATCACCACCACCACCACCATCACCACCCCCATGATCACCACCACCATCACCACCACCATCCCCATGATCACCATCACCATCACCATCACCATCACCATGATCACCACCACCATCACCACCACCACCATCACCATCACCACCACCACCATCATCCACAACCACCATACTCATCACCACCACCATCACCACCACAACCACCACCATAATCACCACCACTACCATCACCTCAACTAACACAACCACCACTGCTACCACCACAACCGTCGTCACCACCATCACCACTACTACTTCCACCACCACTACCATCATCACCTCCACCACAACAGCAACCAAAACAACCACATCTCTACCACCACAACCTTGTTAAGACGAGAGGTATTAGAAACCCAAAAATGGTAGAATGTCGTGTTTTTTAACGTTTCTCTTGACCCCTAGGACTTGTATTTGTTCCCATTTTCTTATGTACTGATGCACAAATCATGCATGATCTTTTCAGAATGGTGCCCTCTCCTCACTTCCATACGTAACACGGGTCATGGGCACCGTGGGGTGGAGCATCATCTCAATACAGCTGATGAAGGTCATCTCCATGACCCACACAAGGAAGCTGATACAGACAATAGGTGCGAGGATCCACATGTTGCATGCCAGTTATAAAATAAGGTCTCCAACAAGTGACCATTTGTTTGACGGAATTGTCCAACAACGATTTGATCAAAAACTTTCAACCCCTTCAAGCCTTTAACATTACGACAACTGTGACCTAAAATAGACAGGGAGGGGGTAAGACCCGCCGGCTTGGTTGAATGCAAGTCATCTTACCCCGACGGAGTAGACGTTGCTCATAATATCAACCACTGATTTGTCTGACCCAGTCTCGATTATTTAGAGGCATGTCGTGATCATTTGATAAAGCTAGAATACAGCTGATTATGACATAAAACAATATTCACTCACAGAACAAAATTTATTTCACATGTATATTCATATATTCAGGCTCAGGAGCACCAGAAACATATTTTGGGGTTCGAATCCCGGTTCACCGTGACTATGTTTGTAGTTTCTATATTACCACACCTGTATTCGTGGGTTTCACCGAGATGGCAAACATCAAAGACCTGCATAAGTGAGTGAGTTTGGTTTAACGCCGCTTTGAACGGCATTCCAGTTATATCACGGCGTGTCAGCTTAATGTGGGAGAAAATCCTCAAAGGATGCAGGTCTAAGACGTTTACCCCACATTGGTGTAACCCACGAGCACGGGTATTGTGTCGGCCAACGAGAACCGAACCCACAACCAAAGGTATCTGGCTTGCCCAAGGTACGCAACTCTGCACAGCGAATTGATGCGCGTTAGACGACTGTGCCACTCGTGCCCCACCTGCATAAGGTATCCATCAATATCAAGCTGACACACCGTCAAAGCGTTAAACCAATCTCACTCACTCTCATGCATTCAGGGGATAACACGTTTGTTTGTTGAAGGTTACACAGTGTCGGCTGCACTTACCATTGGTCTTTGTTTCCTGGAGGACGGCCAAGAATACATCGCTGTTGCCATGTTCGCATTGACCACGCCCTTCACGGCTGCCGCAGTCAGTGCGGCTATAGTAAGCCCTGTGGACCTTGCCCCACAGTAAGTATCAATGAATGTTTTGTGTATTCCAACTGTATCTCACCTTACATTAAAAACCTAGCTTCTGCCTGGTTAAGGAATGGGTAATTAATCCATGTAGCTCGCTCATGAAGCCCGCCCATATACCCCGCTGAGAAATCAATCGGAACCAACCTTAGGTAATTTGCTTATCTCGCATAAGTATCGTTGCGCTGAAATGAACCGATGTTTATTCGAATACATTAGGTAAGTTACTCGGTTCGTTCGCATCATCTGCTAGCTGTTAAATGGTTGAATCAAATCGTTTTACTCAGTGAAACTTCGGACATATATTCCTGGTCTGTGTGAATGAATGAATGCCGGTGAGTTGTCCACTGATCCCTAGGGGTATGTGGTGTGATGGACCCTGAGTATGAGCCTGTGTACCCCTCGCATGACGGCTATATCACACGATTTACCTCTCGGTTGACAACTTATAATACCCCATACCACCGTTGGGCCCTCACTGGTAATTCATGATCAGTTGATCCAACTCACAACACGCGTTTGAGACAAGTAGGCGGTGCACAGAATTTGGGCAAATGAATGAATAAATATAAACAATCATGTAAATGAATGACCTGAGTTATTAATCATTGCTCTCTGGGATAGAAAATGTATTCCATTTTCACAGCAAATGAATTCCCTTCACTGTCACGAAACTTTTGCCATCTATGCACGGATACTTGACAACTGCACGTACTAATATGTGCTATTGAACTCGCCACTCGCCACTTCACCATGGTACTGCTTATCGCGGACCACCCGATACCCCTTTCTTTATAATGGTACGCGCAAGTGGGCGGACCACATACATAGTCATACGGGGTTAATTGTCAGGTTACAACTCTTATGTTATATAATGGAGTGAGTGAGTGAGGTGGGTTTAACGCCGCTTTTAACAGTAAGTTATATCAGCTCAGCGTCTCAGCTTTATGTGGGAGGGAAAGCCCGCAGGTCTCAGACGTTTTCCACTGTGGTGAAACCCACGAGCACGGGTATGGTGCTGACAAACCTATAAACATAATGTTGGCGAAGAGGGATTCGAACCCCCAATCATAGGTTTTTGTCGTGCCGAAGGGACGTAACTCTGCACAGCGAGGTAATATAATGGAGAAATTACGAGAATCAACGATCCCAATCTGGCACCAACAGTTTCCAATGATTTCTGACATAAATTATGTTGATACAAAATGTAAAAAGTGCCATATTGGTCACCCGTCATCGGGACGTGCATTTCTAGTATGCACATTTTTTTCCTCAGATACGCTTCCGTCATGACGTCAGCCGGCATTGCCTTTTCTCAGATGGCAATGTCAACAGCACCAGTAGTAGTGTCCTACATTATCCCAGAGGTAATATCACAATGTCTATAGCACCAGTAGTAGTGTCCTACATGATTCCAGAGGTAATATCACAGTGTCTAAAGTAGTGTCCTACATGATCCCAGAGGTAATATCACAATGTCCATAGCACCAGTAGTAGTGTCCTACATGATCCCAGAGGTAATATCACAATGTCTACAGCACCAGTAGCGGTGTCCTACATGATCCCAGAGGTAATATCACAATGTCTACAGCACCAGCAGTGGTGTCCTACATGATCCCAGAGGTAATATCACAATGTCTATAGCACCAGTAGTAGTGTCCTACATTATCCCAGAGGTAATATCACAATGTCTATAGCACCAGTAGTGGTGTCCTACATTGTCCCAGAGGTAATATCACAATGTCAACAGCACCAGTAGTAGTGTCCTACATGATCCCAGAGGTAATATCACAATGTCAACAGCACCAGTAATAGTGTCCTACATTATCCCAGAGGTAATATTACAATGTCCATAGCACCAGTAGTGGTGTCCTACATGATCCCAGAGGTAATATCACAATGTCAACAGCACCAGTAGTGGTGTCCTACATGATCCCAGAGGTAATATCACAATGTCTACAGCACCAGTAGTGGTGTCCTACATTGTCCCAGAGGTAATATCACAATGTCTACAGCACCAGTAGTGGTGTCCTACATTGTCCCAGAGGTAATATCACAATGTCTACAGCACCAGTAGCAGTGTCTAACATGATCCCAGAGGTAATATCACAATGTCTATAGCACCAGTAGTGGTGTCCTACATGATCCCAAAGGTAATATCACAATGTCTATAGCACCAGTAGTGGTGTCCTACATGATCCCAGAGGTAATGTCACAATGGCTAATGCTCCAGTAGCAGTGTCTAACATGATCCAAGAGGTAATATCACAATGTCTATAGCAATGTCCTACATAATCCAAGAGGTAAAATAACTCGACTCGATTAGCTACAAACCGTAATCTTAAATAGACGACGTAAACATCAAACAAACACTATTCTAAATATTTGAGCTATGGTCAAGATGATAACCCCTGTAGCTGAAATATTGTTTGGCATAACACCAGTCTCTCTGATGAAGTTTATTAAACTCTTAGGGATTGGGAATTACAGTGAGGCGAAGTGAAATGGGGTTTAAGGAAGCATTAATGATCATTTCACTCATTATGGGGATGTGCATGTACGTGTGTGAATGTGGCTGCTTGTTCTAGTTCGAACTTTTAACGTGTTTTGGTATGACGCTACCAGGGTATCGAACCCCCGGCCTTCTGCTCTCCGGGCAGACGAGGCGGTCGGGTCCTGGTTATGGAGGTGAGGTGAAATTGGGTTTAACGTCGCGTCCAAGATTATTGCACTTATATAGCGACGTGTATGTACGTGTGTGTGTGGCTCCTTGTACTAGTCCGGACTGATGCCGATTTATAGTGCTAGCTCACTGAGATACCATTCCGCAGTTTAACATGAATACCCCACTCAGACACAGTATACTGACTCCGAGCCGACCAGTCCTTGTTTAAGCCCCTTAATGCCGAGCGCCAGTCAGGGTAACAACAAGTCTAATCTTTTAACGTCTTTTGGTATAACGCGGCCGGGGATCGAACCCCGGACCTTCCGCTCTCCGGGCGGACGCTCTACCACTACACCACGGAGGCGGCCCCTGGTTATGGAGGCTGCTATAAATGTTGTAGAAGATAAAGATTCAGACAAAGCAATTAATCATTTGGTGACGTAAATATTGGGTGATGTGGCATGGAACAATATTCATGTCTTCTTCTTATTTCATTTTCAGAAGACCAGGGACCAGTGGGCTTCGGTCTTTTATATGAACGCCGCCGTGTATTTTATCGGGGCCTTAACGTATCTGATATTTGGCAGCGGAGAGATCCAACCATGGGCAGACAACTCTGTCGAGAAGAATGACGTTGAAGCGCCCAGGTCCAGGAAGCAGAGTGAAGTAAACGCAGGGTACATCAACGACGCGGACGAGATGTCAAAGATGTGATGTATGGCTTGTGTGATAGCAGTGTGAGGGATTCAACACAGACATTCTTTTCTTCAAAAAGGAGCCCAAAAAAATCGGTTAACTTTTTCAGGACATCCAACAAAGCCAGCAAACAGTATATCCCCCTTTTGATTGAATCTACTGGGACGAATTCAGCATTTGAAACTATAAACCATCTTTCAGAAACAGAAATAGCCTTCATTTGTCCCACTCCAACGATCGAACCGAACAACCTTACGTCAATAAAATTAAGTAATAATCAGTTATACGATTTATTTATATTTTTGTTTCGATCTCCCACAGATTGTTAAAAAATTGAAAGGGGTATATTATCTAGAGTCACCCATTTTAAAACTAACATACACACACAAAAAAAAGCATTTGTGACCGACCTGGAGATAAGGGACTCTATGGGTAAAAAAAACACGTTTTGACTTGTTATATTTTAAAACTACAGTATCTTAGGACCACAGAAATACATGGCATTAAACATTTGGGCTCCCACGTTCCGACTTATAGCGGTTTATGTAGTGAGTGTAGTTCTTAGATATAATGTCCGATTATTTGAAAGAGATATGCATGCAAAAATGTTTTGATATCATATTTATATTACATTACGAACTAAAGAGAGAAAAATAAGATTTTTGAAGTCCGCACACATGGCGGTTTTTAGGGAAGTAAGTTGACGTCAAACGTCATTCTTTATGACTCCACAACACAATTGTATCCTAGCCCTGGTCAATAAGTTATCTTTTCTTTGGTGGGTCACATTTACATATAAAATCAGTAGTACACAGTACACCAAAAGAACGGACCTTGCCAGATGCATTTGGAGTACGGCAAGGTTCGGTACAAGGTCCTCTCTTCCTCCCAAGAGCCACCGTCTAGCACGAGTAATAATGTCTCATCATCCCATACCCAATTATACATCAATGTCTACTACCTGTAAACAGCGAACACTGGCCTGCATGAAAGACCATAGTGAGTGAGTGAGTGAGTGAGTGAGTGAGTGAGTGAGTGAGTGAGGTTTTACGCCGCTTTTAACAATATTCCAGCAATATCACGGCGGGGGACACCAGAAATGGGCTTCACACATTGTACCCATGTAGGGAATCGAACCCGGGTCTTCGGCGTGACGAGCAAACGCTTTAACCACTAGGCTACCCGCCCTGCGAGTTTCTGACAATGGGATCAGCCATCAATGACATATGTTGTCGGAACTGTTGGGAAGCGTAGGGCAGGACATGCTCACACCCAACACCTGGTGTCATAACTGATTTCCAGTGATTCATTCATACTATTTTTCACAGCTATTTGGCCTATTACGCCAAAGGAATCTTTTTCGTTGGATAATCGAGACTGGTTATTTGCGGGCTTTGGCGTTTTATATTTACATTAAAAAAATGTATCCAATACCTGATGGGACAACAGACAATCATTTTACGTTTGTAAACAAGTGTGATATCCAGACATTATTATTATAACTCTCACTTATTCATCATCTTGGGCAGAATTTTTGAAGTTCTGAACAGTTCAAAATCGTTGGCTGTAAACAGAGAAATAACTTCAAGTTTCCCACTCTTCTGCATCTATGATGTTGGACCTTAAAGTCAATCCCTGAAGAATCTCGCCAGTGCCCATAAGCCCGATCGTTCACTCCACTCAGTGAATCAGTGGAATAGTATTCTAAACTCAAGTCACCTCAGATCTTCCAGGTTTATATTTTAGACAAATGCGTTCTCTTCGAAAGGACTATGTATGTTTTATAAGGATAATTCACTTCGTTTCAGGACGAATGTGCAAGATGACTATTCCTGGCAGTTATAAAATATTTTACTTTGTGATATAGTTGAGATACTGTTAAAAGTGACGTGGGAAACAGCACTCGACCATGCTCATTTCATAACAATGGGGGTGTACTTGTTAGAAGACAACCCGTGACCTTGGAGCAGGTAATCATGTATGACCATTATCCTGAACAATTTGTCATCAGTGACGTTAATGAGATCCAATCTGCAAAATCATAGTGAGTGAGTGAGTATGGTTTTACGCCGCTTTTAGCAATATTTCCAGCAATATCACGGCGGGGGACACCAGAAATGGGCTTCACACATTGTACCCATGTCGGGAATCGAACCCGGGTCTTCGGCGTGACGAGCGAACGCTTTAACCACTAGGCTACCCGACCGCCCCCACTGACTGACGACCATCGTATGGCTAATGGCGCTATGGTTCATACTTTCTGCAACAACAATCACAAGTCTGTGTTAATATATAAGATAAACCTAGCACTAAGATCACTTTGTGGTTCACAGTCTTGTCGACTTCGGAATATTGTCTATTGGTCAAGAGTGACAAGTTCACATATAAATTCGTTGCTGATGACAACCTATTTCGCCGAATATGACACATATTGTAAAGGATACTGATTTCACTCACGTCGACGATGATGTAGGACGCAGTCAACGGGGACAACATCTGTGCCACCACTGCCCCGACTGTCCCTAGTGCTGTAATTACTGATGCGAACCTTCGCAACAAACATGTGTACGTTATTGAAACTATATCGTGAATGAGCGAGATGGGCTTAACGCCACCCTGGACTGTGTTTCAGTTATATAACGGCATATACATATGGTAAACTAAGAATCAAGCATGGCTGTGTGTTAGCTTATTGTGAGCTCACGGTGACACATGTCGCAGACAGTGAACCCAAGATCAGTGGTTCCTGGTTCAGCAATGGGATGTAACTCTGCACAGCCTTAGCCCACCCCACAAAATGCCTACCCCAGACCCCCGAACGCAGGCACTCACAGTGGAACTCATATGCGTATAAGTCAGACAGAAGCGTCCCCTGTAAAATCATAACGTTGAACGAGTCATTGGTACAGGGAAATGTGTCTTTGTATTTCATTTTTGCGAAGTAACCGTTACAAAATATTTTCCGGAACTTCTGTCTACCTCAATGGCACTAAAGCTTTCGAAGTAGGATCATGAAGATCAGCAAGTAAATATATAATAAACAGAAAAATTGTCTTGTCGAATAACATTTTTATCTCATATTTTGACCTGATAAAATGTTCACTTGAGGCTGGGAATGTGGAAACTACACAGATCGGTGTTGTTGATTGAGACGAGTACTTCGGCATTGGGAATGTGGAAACTACACAGATCGGTGTTGTTGATTGGGACGAGTACTTCCGCATTGGGAATGTGGAAACTACACAGATCGGTGTTGTTGACTGAGGCGAGTACTTCCGCATTGGGAATGTGGAAACTACACAGATCGGTGTTGTTGATTGAGACGAGTACTTCCGCATTGGGAATGTGGAAACTGCACAGATCGGTGTTGTTGATTGAGACGAGTACTTCCGCATTGGGAATGTGGAAACTACACAGATCGGAGTTGTTGATTGAGACGAGTACTTCCGCATTGGGAATGTGGAAACTACACAGATCGGTGTTGTTGACTGAGACGAGTACTTCCGCATTTGGAAGGTGGAAACTTCACAGATCGGTGTTGTTGATTGAGACGAGTACTTCCGCATTGGGAAAGTGGAAACTACACAGATCTTTGTCACATGCTTGTTGTGTTTAGGGTGTGTGAAAATTCCCCTATCGTTGCTGTTGATTAAAAAATATTCTTGTCGTGTTTTGGGTATGTTGAAACCTTCAAAGATCGGTGTTGTTGATTGAGACACATGCGTGTTGTGTTTAGGGTATGTGGAAAGCCTCACAGATCGGTGTTGTTGATTGAGACACATGCGTGTCGTGTTTGGGGTATGTTGAAACCTTCACAGATCGGTGTTGTTGATTGAGACACATGCGTGTTGTGTTTAGGGTATATGGAAACCTTCACAGATTGGTGTTGTTGATTCAGACATGCGTGTTGTGTTTAGGGTATATGGAAACCTTCACATGTCGGTGTTGTTGATTCAGACACATGCGTGTTGTGTTTAGGGTATGTGGAAACCTTCACAGATCGGTGCTGTTGATTTAAGACACATGCGTGTTGTGTTTGGGTTATGTGGAAGCTCACAGATGGTTGCGGTTCTTTAAGACACATGCGTGATGTGTTTGGGTTATGTTGGAAGAACAGTTAATGAACAATGCATGGGTTCCGTCTACATTTCCCTCGGGACTGGTAATTATTAATAGGGGGATAGGGGCGGTGATATCATTGTTCTTGTTTTGTACTATAGTAAATGACCAGAACCCGAGGCTAATACATTCGGAGTGTTATTACGTGTACCAAGATAAGCTTTGATGTCTACATTATTAATAGTACCTTTTCCCAAGCTCTTTTTAAATGTAAAAATGGAGTCATCAAAAGTCTACTGTTTATTCTGGTACAGCTTCTTCAATTCCACTCAAAAAAATACCATTTCACACATTGTTTACCTCTTCCAACTATACCCAAAACAAATATTTTAGTTCTCAAGGAAAATAGATTATAAGCCGAGTATATTTTTATATCATAAATAGCTCCTATGGAATGAAAATTGTATTATGAGAACCTCTGGCGAGCATTATACATACGCTTTATTCCTGAAATATATTTTCATTCACCGAGCGACGGACCGCCTCCGTGGTGTAGTGGTAGAGCGTCCGCCCGGAGAGCGGAAGGTCCGGAGTTCGATCCCCGGCCGCGTCATACCAAAAGACGTTAAAAGATGGTACCCTGTCTCGCGCTCGGCATTAAGGGGCTAAAACAAGCACTGGTCGGCTCGGAGTCAGTATGGCAGCTGTGTCTGAGTGGGCTATTCGTGTTAAACTGCGGCATGCATGGTATCTCAGTGAGCTAGCACTCTAAATCGTCATCAGTCCGGTCTAGTACAAGCAGCCACATACACACACGTACATGCACGTCGCTATATAAGTGCAATAATCTTGGACGCGATTCCGCGATTAAACCCCATTTCACCTCACTGAGCGACGTCACAAATAGTGTAGCAACACATTGCCTGAGTGAACAGACCCGTGTATTATGTCGGTATTTATGTATGTAATTATTATATAAATACCTGTCTCCCACTAGCTCTCACACGTCAAGAGAGGCCAAGACATTTGTTTGTTATGTAAGGCGAAGTTCTTCCCTGTAAGATGACCTTTGCCTAGTTAACGGACAGGCTTGGTTCATCGCATCTGTTATATGATAAAATAAGCCTCTCGAATGTTCTTTTGCTCTTGTAGCCTACTTACCCTATCAGAAATATGAATAACACACGCAAACATTATTGCAAACAGTGTAAATCTGGGAATAGTTTACCCCTCTCTTACGTGGTATTAATTTCTACAGCCAACTCAACCATAAAAAATGAAAATACAATTGGGTTTAACACACAGCACTTTTTAGTCCTACACGGCAATCGATATCATCATATTCAACATTTTAACCGATAGACTACATTATTGGAGAGCATATCTTATTTTAATATCTGTAGAATCACTTGCAACAAAGAGAATCTACCGTTACGTTTACTTAATTATTTTGTACACAATCATGTAGTGTAAATACTTTTTCCCTTGTTGCATATCTGCTTTTTCTTCATTTTCGGTTCATATATTTAATCTCAGTTCAGAATACACTCTTTATAAATTACAGTAAACTATGGTTATAATGAACTCAAAGGGACCACAAATTTTAGTTCGTAATAACCGTAGTTTGTTATAAACATATATACAGCGTATATACAACAATTGACCAGGACTAAAAATAAGTTCGTTATATCGGTCAGTTCGTTATAAGCGTGTTTGTTATAAACGTTGTTTACTGTGGTACTATTATGTCCTTACTGCAGAATTAAACATGATGTATACTATAACGAACCTAGAACAAATTTCTGACGATGAGTTCCACTTTGAAATATGTGAATGTCTTTTTTGTCCACTTTTCTTTATGTTCTCAAAATAATTATTGTTAGACAATGTTCATATGTTATTTTGTATAGTATGCACAAAGTTGAAAAGCACGGTGCAAGGGCCATAACTCTGTAAAACAATAATGGACCAATTTTCGAACACAGTCTTGACACGTATCTCTTATACAAGCATGCAAACGCATTTTCATGTAATTTCGGAAGTTGCTGTGAAAACTTGTCCACAATTTCGCAGAGTATCCACTAAGTTGAAAAGCATGGAGCAAGCGCCATAACGCTGTTAAACATGAAACACGACACTAATGTTCGAACTTATTTGAGATGGAATCTTCACCGTTGAATTCAAAGTCAGTTCATATTATTAACAAGTTGGACACACGCCTCAAATTATGTTCGTAAAGAAAAAAGCGATTGGAATACAATCCGCTGTTGTCATTTGGGAAAGAAATGGTTGTCTGTATCGTGTTAACCTCCCCTACTGGGGTAAACACAAATCAGCAGTCTCATTCAAATCAGATCTAAGGTCTCTGAGGACATCCCATTACGGGTCACGTCAGAACGATCTTTCGAGAACTTTGACCGACCACTGAAATGAATAACAAGAAGTCAACCTGGCGACTTCCATTTCAGACTACGCTTGAAAAATATATTGACACTTTTCTCGATTAAAATTTAGAAAACTGAACAAACGAACATTCCGGAATGGCTAATATATGGTTGAGATTGTATGGCAGTGCTTCCCACGTACTGTGCAACGCCTTCTACGTTCAAGTGTTTATCCCTCGGAAGCGAGAGATGGACGATAAGTTTGACGGAATTGACGTAACTGTCGTTCGGAATACCCCGTGTTAACGTTTTCGAGGTTGAATGATTAGAAAACACATTTCGACTGTCACTTTTATGATCTGGTAAGCGACGCTTTGATTGGTTGGATGAACGGGCGTTCCGACGTGACCCGTAATGTGATGTCCTCAGATCTTTGTTTAGTTATAGCGAGAACTAAGATCTGATTTTAATGAGATTGCACAAATCAGGGGACATCATACGTCTGTGTTGGCATCTTGCAATTTTGTTGCTTCCGCTTAGCAGGATCAGTAATCGTGAACGTTTGTTATTGGCGTTTAAATAGACTACTGCCAAGCCACACCTCATCTGTGCACACCACGGGTGTTTCGGCAAGTTGCAGCTTTCCTTTGGTTTCAAATTGATCCGCCGATTAGTTTTTAATACACTGATATTTGCTCGAGAAATGCGAAATAATTAGTATATAATAACAGTATCAAATATAATTCTACGAAGTACAATTTCAAAACATTTTCTCGTCTGATATTTTGTTTGTCAATAATGTGATATTGATACAAGTATTCAAGGAACTCCTCACGAAAAAGTACTTGCATTGTAATAATTTATTAAGAAGTCACATTTAACACAGATCGCCGAATCAGAATTGTTGGAGACATTCTCTTGTGTCTTTTTGCCATTCAGTAACTTGCATTGTCTCGCTGAAAATTAGATACTAGTAATTGTCTAGTTTTATCACGCTAGACTACGAATCGGAATAGATCAGTGTGCATCAATATTGTATTCTCAGCTTCCGTGGAGTATACAACCCGAGCTGCCCCTAAGGGGTTATATACATGCAGCTAAATTATTTATGATAGGTCCACCCACACGTAGTAACCAGGGGTCCCGGATTAATCTCCCCATGCTCGTCGCGATCCTCTGAGACGATCCACATAGTTGCCAAGTATAAATTTTATCACATATTTACATCAACATTACCAGCTTCATTCGTGTTTATATCACTGTCTTTCTTATCGTGCTGAAAACACCTATCACATGGATGCAGTGTGATTTAACAATAATAACAAGAAAACAGCATTTAGAATGTTGTTTGTTTATAGTAGTAGAGAATATCAAATGTTAATAGATATATTTAAGAGATATACACCAGTTTTCGAACTCAGTCTTGACGAGCATCTCTTAGATAAGCATGTAAACCTTCATTTACGTAACTCCAAATTCCGGGGCTAATTTATGAACTCAGGCTTGACAAGTATCTTTTACGTAAGCATGATAACCGAGGTCAAAGTCGCCATGTAGCCGAGACGGGTTTGACTCGAGCTCACGACCATGATGCGGCTAATCGCTCAAATGTAATGGTAAAGAATGAAAAGATATATATAAAAGACACCGGGATTTCACCTTAAATACAAATCTGCATATATACTTTTCCTTGTGAACCCTTTTTTTTAACTACATCTACATTTCGTCAAAATTGGGTACACAATGTCACGAAGATAAACGAATCTGGAGGAAATAAAGGAACTCATTCTCCAATCTGAGCAAAATATATCGCTCAAAATAGACAACACCGCAGATCGCCATCGATTAGATTGAAATAGAAGTAGCCAACTTGAAAACAAGAGTAGATGTCGTCGATATGATACCAGAAGGGATATTGTCGCGTTGTCGCATTGACGCCCTTCCAAAAACAAGCAAAAAGTGTTAAAATTAACCAAAGCGCGACAATGTGACAACGCGACATTTTCAAGGTAAAAAAATGTCGCATTCTCGCCCCATAAAAAAATGTGTAAAAAAAAGGCGTACAAAATGCACCTCAACGCGACAACGCGACATATTGATAATGTTGCATTGTCGCGTTGTCGCATTTTCGATCAATGGTGCGCACTAGCAATAAAGGTTATACTCCTTTTCAAACTCCAGTGGTCTTTTGTTAGTTTCAATGGTTCTAAAACCAAAGTAGAATGGGCAATGTGGTTTGCTTTTCTCAAAATGAAAACAAATCTTTCATCGTCGCTTCAGAAATTAGTTCATACTTTTCATCAACCAAACGTAACAATCACTTTGCATTTTTATTTAATTTAATTCCGGTCTCCGACATCTCTTTTCAAATGACACACGGTTGGTCCTGACGGCGCAGTTGGCTGTTGGTCTCCTAGACGTTGCAGATAACTATGATCGCGTGTTCGAATCCCAACAGAATACACATAAATTACTGAGGGATTTCCTCCCACATCAAGCTGAAACGCTCTGAAATTACTGCAATTTGGTTCAAAGCGGCGTTAAACCACAGGTCACGTTTGTCACGGGGAGTACTTGGATGGGTGGCCTGGCTCCTGAGAGTTTCAACGGCCTGCGGTCCTGTCCAACTCTGAAGCACACGAAACGCATGTGGTGTCTCTTTGGACAAGTGATATGACGATGGACGAGATATGCCACTGTTCAGCCAGCAGTGAATGGGTACCCGGTAAGATGATATGACAAAGTGGCCGTTAACCTTCTAGCACACCACAGGTAGCTCACATGTAGGTCGTATCTATATTCCCCTTGGGCATGAGAATAACCGGGGTAATAATGTCATTTGAGCATGATATTTGGCATGGAAAAAAGTGCCATTCAAATGGACTATCATTATTATAGATTATTCCATTATTATAGATTATTCGCTCGTCACGCCGAAGACCCGGGTTCGATTCCCGACATGGGTACAATGTGTAAAGCCCAATTCTGGTGTCCCCCGCCGTGATATTGCTGGAATTTTGCTAAAAGTGGCGTAAAACCATACAATATAAAACAGGTGTCGAGGAAAAAGGCAATGACAGATTTAATATAAATGACCAACCTTCTTTCGAAACACTTATGTTAATGATAAGAGGTCAAACAAAATACTCCTCTGAAAGGAAACGAAAGCGAGAACAGAAAAAAACCTTAAATGATTTAGAAATTAAAACTGAAATATTAACGAAAATTAAAGAGGCAAACACTGAACTGGAAAAAATATATAATATAAAAAACAGGAGCAATAATCATGCGATCTCGGGCAGAATGGAGAGAAATGGGCGAAAAAATAACTAAATAGTTCTTATCTATGGTGGCTGAGAGGGGACATCGCTTTATCGCTTTCTCGCTCTATCGCTTTATGGCTTTCTCGCTCTATCGCTTTATCGCTTTCTCGCTCTATCGCTTTATCGCTTTATCGCTTTCTCGTGGTTAAGCAATATCCCCTCTTGACCACTATAGGGGCCGCATGTGATATCTGCTGCAATTGGGAGGAAATGTTGAACTTTTCTCACTATTTACTTAAAACATAATTTAACTGTAGAGACGTCGGTGATTTTAAAACAATCCACCGAATTTTGCGTATAATATAATTGATTTATTTATAGCCCTTTTCAGTTGTATGTGACCATCTCGCCGTAAGCGCGTGGCAGATCATGGCAATACGTTCTAAATAAATCAGGTTAAAATCTAAATATATACTATATATAAAAGTTAAGAAGACTTTGGTTAATTAGTCATGGCTGATTGTTTTGCAAAAATACAATCTTATAATTTTGGATGTTCTATAACTAGTTTTCGGTAGTATATGATGTTACAGTGTGTCATAATTTGGTTGTCCGTAAATGTTCTTTTTGACATTTAACTTGAATTGTGTTTCTTGTCTTGTGCAAATCTACAAATATATGTACTTGCATATAGTAATTTGATAAACACCGCTGTGAGTAAGTGAGTGGGAATGGTTTCACGTCGCTTTTAACAATAATCCAGTAATATCACGGGGAACACCAGAAATGGGCTTCACACATTGTACCCATGTGGGGAATCGAACTGGGTCTTCGGGTTGACGATCGAACGCTTTAACCACTTGGCTACCCCACTGCCCCCATCGCTGTGGCGTTACCACAGTTGATATGTGTACTTGTGTTAACTACACATATGGAGAGACATAATTAGTGTGGCCACATAGTTAAGGTTGATAACAATACGAAATGCATTACTATAATTATCTATAACATATATTAAATCAGCTATCATTATAATATGCTATGTATATCTTAAGTATAGTTTTGTCAAAATTATGTATGTGTGTATGTGTTTGTGTGTGTGTCCGGTAGTAGATAACTACAGAACTCACATCAGAACGCACAATTGTTAACCATACAGTTAAAATGGATAGAGAATTGCTACTTAAATATGTATATTCCTGTCTGAGCCTATACTATAATTGGATATCTAGTCTCTCCTGGCGGGAAAGTTAAACTATATTTTACAAGCACTTTAGCATTAAATTTAATTCCCGAAGACAGTTTGATCGAAAGTCATTATAAGAAACGAGTTGTTTTTAAAAAATATCTACGACGCATTTCATTTCTGTTGTCCAAGGAATGGGGTTACGGGTTAATGACGCTCTCGAAAGTCGTATATATGACTTAAGATAGAGACATATATCTAATTCATCTGTATTTTGTAAGGGAAACATAACTGTGTACATGTACATCTTTTGTTTGCATAATGTGCATGCAACTTAACTGCATGAACATAATTGTGATCCCGAAATCGGACGAGCATATATTCGGCTTCAATTCCAAATCTAATGACCGAAAAAAATAATTCTTTGGACGTTGTAAAACAATACAAACTGGCTAATAAAACTGACAATTATTTGTCAATATATTATCAGTTTTAAGATTGATGGAGGAATGAGGGGAGGATACTATGAAAAAAATGAAAATATGAACAGTGACTATCTGTATTCTGTGAATCTTGCTTATTTATTACACTACAAGAAAATATACAAGCTAAACGAGAAAACATTACTGTGTATTTTGTAACATATCTATCTACTACAAGATGTTTAAAAAATCTAATCATAAGAGGCAAAATAGCGGTGAGAATTACAGGAATGAATCACTAAATGTCAGCAAAACCGTTTTAATGAACGGCATTATGGGAAATATCGCTTTCTCGCTCTATCGCTTTCTCGCTCTATCGCTTTATCGCTCTATCGCTTTATCGCTCTATCGCTCTATCGCTCTATCGCTTTCTCGCTCTATCGCTCTATCGCTCTATCGCTCTATCGCTTCCTCTAATGACTAGTCATATGAAGGAATCGGGTGTTCTTTAACTTCTTTTGAATAGTATGTACTGTAAATCTTGAAATTAACGTTAGAGTTAATGATAAATGCAAACAAATTAGCGTAGACTTAATTACCGCATTCGACGTAATAAGCGCACAGGGCGCTCTCAAAATTAGAATATTATTTTGGTGTAAAAAAAGTTGAGTTGAAAGATGAATTTCTGGGTTTATGCTGACAGCCTGAAATGTTTATGTACGACAGATATATTTTTCCCGAATTTAATTGCCCATAATTAAGTGTGCATATAACGAGTGCTTATTATACGCGAATAAATAAGTCTTGTGTACATTAATCAATCGGGAGGGGTGCTGGGATTGTTCACTAGCCAATATATTAGCAAATAACGCCGTGGGCGTTTATTAGAGCGGGGCGCTTATTACGTCGAATGCGGCAATTAAACTAAGCATTTATGTCTCAGAAATGACTGTTGATAAGACGGCCTCACTGAACACTTCGAATAGCGGAAATACCAACTTGAATATAAAACCAATCAACTATCTATTTCCACATTACGGTTACTGAGAACAATATGTCATCCCAAAACTAGAAATTACATAATGAATATCCGGTAGTATTACCATTGCTTGGGTGAGGACTTCCACTTTGATGACATCTACTCCGCAAACAGAATAAGCATTGATATAAGCGTTGTTTTTAGGAAAAAACTATTGCCTTTTAGGAAGTACGTACTACTCAGCGCTGTTGAGCGGTGTTATTTGCTATTTGTTTCGATACCTTGGCCTGGGGGCGGGGGATCCAATAGCTAAATAGGGGCATAAATCAATCAAATCATTTTGTACGCAGAAATACGTGGATTGTTATAAAAGCACCTATGTCTGTACTGTTAAATTATTTTTAAGTAGATAGTGAGAAAATTTCAACATTCTCCGTCCATAAGTATAATTGGAAATGCGACTTGGAAAAATCTCAGCTTTTTATCGTATAGAAACACATGACGCATGCGACCCATATCGTGGCCAAAAGGGAATACCGCTGTACCGCGAGAAAGCGATAGAGCGAGAAAGCGATAAAGCGAGAAAGCGATAGAGCGAGAAAGCGATAAAGCGAGAAAGCGAGAAAGCGATAAAGCGAGAAAGCGATAGAGCGAGAAAGCGATAAAGCGAGAAAGCGATGTCCCCTCTCAGCCACCATACTTATCCTTAGAAATTTAAAAAAAGGAGTATCGTCTTGAAACTCGGTAGGCGGGTCGGACAGGTGCCCCCGACCACGTTGACGTTCAAATTGGAGATTTTTAGCTATTTTCTCCAGGCCTTAGGGTCGATCGTAGTGTCAAAAGCATGACTTGTCAGCATGGGCAGGGGTGCCAAAATTTAAAAAAAGGAGTATCGTCTTGAAACTCGGTAGGCGGGTCGGGCAGGTCCCCCCGACCACGTTGACGTTCAAATTGTAGATTTTTAGCTATTTTCTCCAGGCCTTAGGGGCGATCGTAGTGTCAAAAGCATGACTTGTCAGCATGGGCAGGGGTGCCAAAATTTAAAAAAAGGAGTATCGTCTTGAAACTCGGTAGGCGGGTCGGACAGGTCCCCCCGACCACGTTGACGTTCAAATTGTAGATTTTTAGCTATTTTCTCCAGGCCTTAGGGGCGATCGTAGTGTCAAAAGCATGACTTGTCAGCATGGGCAGGGGTGCCAAAATTTAAAAAAAAGGAGTATCGTTTTGAAACTCGGTAGGCGGGTCGGACAGGTCCCCCCGACCACGTTGACGTTCCAATTGTAGATTTTTAGCTGTTTTCTCCAGGCCTTAGGGGCGATCGTAGTGTCAAAAGCATGACTTGTCAGCATGGGCAGGGGTGCCAAAATTTAGAAAAAGGAGTATCGTCTTGAAACTCGGTAGGCGGGTCGGACAGGTGCCTCCGACCACGTTGACGTTCAAATTGTAGATTTTTAGCTATTTTCTCCAGGCCTTAGGGGCGATCGTAGTGTCAAAAGCATGACTTGTCAGCATGGGCAGGGGTGCCAAAATTTAAAAAAAGGAGTATCGTCTTGAAACTCGGTAGGCGGGTCGGACAGGTCCCCCCGACCACGTTGACGTTCAAATTGTAGATTTTTAGCTATTTTCTCCAGGCCTTAGGGGCGATCGTAGTGTCAAAAGCATGACTTGTCAGCATGGGCAGGGGTGCCAAAATTTAAAAAAAGGAGTATCGTCTTGAAACTCGGTAGGCGGGTCGGACAGGTCCCCCCGACCACGTTGACGTTCAAATTGTAGATTTTTAGCTATTTTCTCCAGGCCTTAGGGGCGATCGTAGTGTCAAAAGCATGACTTGTCACCATGGGCAGGGGTGCCAAAATTTAAAAAAAAGGAGTATCGTCTTGAAACTCGGTAGGCGGGTCGGACAGGTCCCCCCGACCACGTTGACGTTCAAATTGTAGATTTTTAGCTATTTTCTCCAGGCCTTAGGGGCGATCGTAGTGTCAAAAGCATGACATGTCAGCATGGGCAGGGGTGCCAAAATTTAGAAAAAGGAGTATCGTCTTGAAACTCGGTAGGCGGGTCGGACAGGTCCCCCCGAACACGTTGACGTTCAAATTGTAGATTTTTAGCTATTTTCTCCAGGCCTTAGGGGCGATCGTAGTGTCAAAAGCATGACTTGTCAGCATGGGCAGGGGTGCCAAAATTTAGAAAAAGGAGTATCGTCTTGAAACTCGGTAGGCGGGTCGGACAGGTGCCCCCAACCACGTTGACGTTCAAATTGGAGATTTTTAGCTATTTTCTCCAGGCCTTAGGGGCGATCGTAGTGTCAAAAGCATGACTTGTCAGCATGGGCAGGGGTGCCAAAATTTAAAAAAAGGAGTATCGTCTTGAAACTCGGTAGGCGGGTCGGACAGGTCCCCCCGACCACGTTGACGTTCAAATTGTAGATTTTTAGCTATTTTCTCCAGGCCTTAGGGGCGATCGTAGTGTCAAAAGCATGACTTGTCAGCATGGGCAGGGGTGCCAAAATTTAAAAAAAGGAGTATCGTCTTGAAACTCGGTAGGCGGGTCGGACAGGTCCGCCCGACCACGTTGACGTTCAAATTGTAGATTTTTAGCTATTTTCTCCAGGCCTTAGGGGCGATCGTAGTGTCAAAAGCATGACTTGTCACCATGGGCAGGGGTGCCAAAATTTAAAAAAAGGAGTATCGTCTTGAAACTCGGTAGGCGGGTCGGACAGGTCCCCCCGACCACGTTGACGTTCAAATTGTAGATTTTTAGCTATTTTCTCCAGGCCTTAGGGGCGATCGTAGTGTCAAAAGCATGACTTGTCACCATGGGCAGGGGTGCCAAAATTTAAAAAAAGGAGTATCGTCTTGAAACTCGGTAGGCGGGTCGGACAGGTCCCCCCGACCACGTTGACGTTCAAATTGTAGATTTTTAGCTATTTTCTCCAGGCCTTAGGGGCGATCGTAGTGTCAAAAGCATGACTTGTCAGCATGGGCAGGGGTGCCAAAATTTAAAAAAAGGAGTATCGTCTTGAAACTCGGTAGGCGGGTCGGACAGGTCCCCCCGACCACGTTGACGTTCAAATTGTAGATTTTTAGCTATTTTCTCCAGGCCTTAGGGGCGATCGTAGTGTCAAAAGCATGACTTGTCAGCATGGGCAGGGGTGCCAAAATTTAAAAAAAGGAGTATCGTCTTGAAACTCGGTAGGCGGGTCGGACAGGTCCCCCCGACCACGTTGACGTTCAAATTGTAGATTTTTAGCTATTTTCTCCAGGCCTTAGGGGCGATCGTAGTGTCAAAAGCATGACTTGTCAGCATGGGCAGGGGTGCCAAAATTTAGAAAAAGGAGTATCGTCTTGAAACTCGGTAGGCGGGTCGGACAGGTCCCCCCGACCACGTTGACGTTCAAATTGTAGATTTTTAGCTATTTTCTCCAGGCCTTAGGGGCGATCGTAGTGTCAAAAGCATGACTTGTCAGCATGGGCAGGGGTGCCAAAATTTAGAAAAAGGAGTATCGTCTTGAAACTCGGTAGGCGGGTCGGACAGGTCCCCCCGACCACGTTGACGTTCAAATTGTAGATTTTTAGCTATTTTCTCCAGGCCTTAGGGGCGATCGTAGTGTCAAAAGCATGACTTGTCAGCATGGGCAGGGGTGCCAAAATTTAAAATAAAGGAGTATCGTCTTGAAACTCGGTAGGCGGGTCGGACAGGTCCCCCCGACCACGTTGACATTCAAATTGTAGATTTTTAGCTATTTTCTCCAGGCCTTAGGGGCGATCGTAGTGTCAAAAGCATGACTTGTCAGCATGGGCAGGGGTGCCCAAATTTAAAAAAAGGAGTATCGTCTTGAAACTCGGTAGGCGGATCGGACTGGTCCCCCCGACCTCGTTGACGTTCAAATTGTAGATTTTTAGCTATTTTCTCCAGGCCTTAGGGGCGATCGTAGTGTCAAAAGCATGACTTGTCACCATGGGCAGGGGTGCCAAAATTTAAAAAAAGGAGTATCGTCTTGAAACTCGGTAGGCGGGTCGGACAGATCCCCCCGACCACGTTGACGTTCAAATTGTAGATTTTTAGCTATTTTCTCCAGGCCTTAGGGGCGATCGTAGTGTCAAAAGCATGACTTGTCAGCATGGGCAGGGGTGCCAAAATTTAGAAAAAGAGTATCGTCTTGAAACTAGGTAGGCGGGTCGGACAGGTCCCCCCGACCACGTTGACGTTCAAATTGTAGATTTTTAGCTATTTTCTCCAGGCCTTAGGGGCGATCGTAGTGTCAAAAGCATGACTTGTCACCATGGGCAGGGGTGCCAAAATTTAAAAAAAGGAGTATCGTCTTGAAACTCGGTAGGCGGGTCGGACAGGTCCCCCCGACCATGTTGACGTTCAAATTGTAGATTTATAGCTATTTTCTCCAGGCCTTAGGGGCGATCGTAGTGTCAAAAGCATGACTTGTCACCATGGGCAGGGGTGCCAAAATTTAAAAAAAGGAGTATCGTCTTGAAACTCGGTAGGCGGGTCGGACAGGTCCCCCCGACCACGTTGACGTTCAAATTGGAGATTTTTAGCTATTTTCTCCAGGCCTTAGGGGCGATCGTAGTGTCAAAAGCATGACTTGTCAGCATGGGCAGGGGTGCCAAAATTTAGAAAAAGAGTATCGTCTTGAAACTCGGTAGGCGGGTCGGACAGGTGCCCCCGACCACGTTGACGTTCAAATTGTAGATTTTTAGCTATTTTCTCCAGGCCTTAGGGGCGATCGTAGTGTCAAAAGCATGACTTGTCAGCATGGGCAGGGGTGCCAAAATTTAGAAAAAGAGTATCGTCTTGAAACTCGGTAGGCGGGTCGGACAGGTGCCCCCGACCACGTTGACGTTCAAATTGTAGATTTTTAGCTATTTTCTCCAGGCCTTAGGGGCGATCGTAGTGTCAAAAGCATGACTTGTCAGCATGGGCAGGGGTGCCAAAATTTAGAAAAAGGAGTATCGTCTTGAAACTCGGTAGGCGGGTCGGACAGGTCCCCCCGACCACGTTGACGTTCAAATTGTAGATTTTTAGCTATTTTCTCCAGGCCTTAGGGGCGATCGTAGTGTCAAAAGCATGACTTGTCAGCATGGGCAGGGGTGCCAAATTTTAAAAAAAGGAGTATCGTCTTGAAACTCGGTAGGCGGGTCGGACAGGTCCCCCCGACCACGTTGACGTTCAAATTGTAGATTTTAAGCTATTTTCTCCAGGCCTTAGGGGCGATCGTAGTGTCAAAAGCATGACTTGTCAGCATGGGTAGGGGTGCCAAAATTTAGAAAAAGGAGTATCGTCTTGAAACTCGGTAGGCGGGTCGGACAGGTCCCCCCGACCACGTTGACGTTCAAATTGTAGATTTTTAGCTATTTTCTCCAGGCCTTAGGGGCGATCGTAGTGTCAAAAGCATGACTTGTCAGCATGGGCAGGGGTGCCAAAATTTAGAAAAAGGAGTATCGTCTTGAAACTCGGTAGGCGGGTCGGACAGGTCCCCCCGACCACGTTGACGTTCAAATTGTAGATTTTTAGCTTTTTTCTCCAGGCCTTAGGGGCGATCGTAGTGTCAAAAGCATGACTTGTCAGCATGGGCAGGGGTGCCAAAATTTAAAAAAAGGAGTATCGTCTTGAAACTCGGTAGGCGGGTCGGACAGGTCCCCCCGACCACGTTGACGTTCAAATTGTAGATTTTTAGCTATTTTCTCCAGGCCTTAGGGGCGATCGTAGTGTCAAAAGCATGACTTGTCAGCATGGGCAGGGGTGCCAAAATTTAGAAAAAGGAGTGTCGTCTTGAAACTCGGTATGCGGGTCGGACAGGTCCCCCCGACCACGTTGACGTTCAAATTGTAGATTTTTAGCTATTTTCTCCAGGCCTTAGGGGCGATCGTAGTGTCAAAAGCATGACTTGTCAGCATGGGCAGGGGTGCCAAAATTTAAAAAAAGGAGTATCGTCTTGAAACTCGGTAGGCGGGTCGGACAGGTCCCCCCGACCACGTTGACGTTCAAATTGTAGATTTTTAGCTATTTTCTCCAGGCCTTAGGGGCGATCGTAGTGTCAAAAGCATGACTTGTCAGCATGGGCAGGGGTGCCAAAATTTAGAAAAAGGAGTATCGTCTTGAAACTCGGTAGGCGGGTCGGACAGGTCCCCCCGACCACGTTGACGTTCAAATTGTAGATTTTTAGCTATTTTCTCCAGGCCTTAGGGGCGATCGTAGTGTCAAAAGCATGACTTGTCAGCATGGGCAGGGGTGCCAAAATTTAAAAAAAGGAGTATCGTCTTGAAACTCGGTAGGCGGGTCGGACAGGTCCCCCCGACCACGTTGACGTTCAAATTGTAGATTTTTAGCTATTTTCTCCAGGCCTTAGGGGCGATCGTAGTGTCAAAAGCATGACTTGTCACCATGGGCAGGGGTGCCAAAATTTAGAAAAAGGAGTATCGTCTTGAAACTCGGTAGGCGGGTCGGACAGGTGCCCCCCGACCACGTTGACGTTCAAATTGTAGATTTTTAGCTATTTTCTCCAGGCCTTAGGGGCGATCGTAGTGTCAAAAGCATGACTTGTCAGCATGGGCAGGGGTGCCAAAATTTAAAAAAAAGGAGTATCGTCTTGAAACTCGGTAGGCGGGTCGGACAGGTCCCCCCGACCACGTTGACGTTCAAATTGTAGATTTTTAGCTATTTTCTCCAGGCCTTAGGGGCGATCGTAGTGTCAAAAGCATGACTTGTCAGCATGGGCAGGGGTGCCAAAATTTAGAAAAAGAGTATCGTCTTGAAACTCGGTAGGCGGGTCGGACAGGTGCCCCCGACCACGTTGACGTTCAAATTGTAGATTTTTAGCTATTTTCTCCAGGCCTTAGGGGCGATCGTAGTGTCAAAAGCATGACTTGTCAGCATGGGCAGGGGTGCCAAAATTTAAAAAAAGGAGTATCGTCTTGAAACTCGGTAGGTGGGTCGGACAGGTCCCCCCGACCACGTTGACGTTCAAATTGTAGATTTTTAGCTATTTTCTCCAGGCCTTAGGGGCGATCGTAGTGTCAAAAGCATGACTTGTCAGCATGGGCAGGGGTGCCAAAATTTAGAAAAAGGAGTATCGTCTTGAAACTCGGTAGGCGGGTCGGACAGGTGCCCCCGACCACGTTGACGTTCAAATTGTAGATTTTTAGCTATTTTCTCCAGGCCTTAGGGGCGATCGTAGTGTCAAAAGCATGACTTGTCACCATGGGCAGGGGTGCCAAAATTTAAAAAAAGGAGTATCGTCTTGAAACTCGGTAGGCGGGTCGGACAGGTCCCCCCGACCACGTTGACGTTCAAATTGTAGATTTTTAGCTATTTTCTCCAGGCCTTAGGGGCGATCGTAGTGTCAAAAGCATGACTTGTCAGCATGGGCAGGGGTGCCAAATTTTAAAAAAAGGAGTATCGTCTTGAAACTCGGTAGGCGGGTCGGACAGGTCCCCCCGACCACGTTGACGTTCAAATTGTAGATTTTAAGCTATTTTCTCCAGGCCTTAGGGGCGATCGTAGTGTCAAAAGCATGACTTGTCAGCATGGGTAGGGGTGCCAAAATTTAGAAAAAGGAGTATCGTCTTGAAACTCGGTAGGCGGGTCGGACAGGTCCCCCCGACCACGTTGACGTTCAAATTGTAGATTTTTAGCTATTTTCTCCAGGCCTTAGGGGCGATCGTAGTGTCAAAAGCATGACTTGTCAGCATGGGCAGGGGTGCCAAAATTTAAAAAAAAGGAGTATCGTCTTGAAACTCGGTAGGCGGGTCGGACAGGTCCCCCCGACCACGTTGACGTTCAAATTGTAGATTTTTAGCTTTTTTCTCCAGGCCTTAGGGGCGATCGTAGTGTCAAAAGCATGACTTGTCAGCATGGGCAGGGGTGCCAAAATTTAAAAAAAGGAGTATCGTCTTGAAACTCGGTAGGCGGGTCGGACAGGTCCCCCCGACCACGTTGACGTTCAAATTGTAGATTTTTAGCTATTTTCTCCAGGCCTTAGGGGCGATCGTAGTGTCAAAAGCATGACTTGTCAGCATGGGCAGGGGTGCCAAAATTTAGAAAAAGGAGTGTCGTCTTGAAACTCGGTATGCGGGTCGGACAGGTCCCCCCGACCACGTTGACGTTCAAATTGGAGATTTTTAGCTATTTTCTCCAGGCCTTAGGGGCGATCGTAGTGTCAAAAGCATGACTTGTCAGCATGGGCAGGGGTGCCAAAATTTAAAAAAAGGAGTATCGTCTTGAAACTCGGTAGGCGGGTCGGACAGGTCCCCCCGACCACGTTGACGTTCAAATTGTAGATTTTTAGCTATTTTCTCCAGGCCTTAGGGGCGATCGTAGTGTCAAAAGCATGACTTGTCAGCATGGGCAGGGGTGCCAAAATTTAAAAAAAGGAGTATCGTCTTGAAACTCGGTAGGCGGGTCGGACAGGTCCCCCCGACCACGTTGACGTTCAAATTGTAGATTTTTAGCTATTTTCTCCAGGCCTTAGGGGCGATCGTAGTGTCAAAAGCATGACTTGTCAGCATGGGCAGGGGTGCCAAAATTTAAAAAAAGGAGTATCGTCTTGAAACTCGGTAGGCGGGTCGGACAGGTCCCCCCGACCACGTTGACGTTCAAATTGTAGATTTTAAGCTATTTTCTCCAGGCCTTAGGGGCGATCGTAGTGTCAAAAGCATGACTTGTCAGCATGGGTAGGGGTGCCAAAATTTAGAAAAAGGAGTATCGTCTTGAAACTCGGTAGGCGGGTCGGACAGGTCCCCCCGACCACGTTGACGTTCAAATTGTAGATTTTTAGCTATTTTCTCCAGGCCTTAGGGGCGATCGTAGTGTCAAAAGCATGACTTGTCACCATGGGCAGGGGTGCCAAAATTTAAAAAAAAGGAGTATCGTCTTGAAACTCGGTAGGCGGGTCGGACAGGTCCCCCCGACCACGTTGACGTTCAAATTGTAGATTTTTAGCTATTTTCTCCAGGCCTTAGGGGCGATCGTAGTGTCAAAAACATGACTTGTCAGCATGGGCAGGGGTGCCAAAATTTAAAAAAAGGAGTATCGTCTTGAAACTCGGTAGGTGTGTCGGACAGGTCCCCCCGACCACGTTGACGTTCAAATTGTAGATTTTTAGCTATTTTCTCCAGGCCTTAGGGGCGATCGTAGTGTCAAAAGCATGACTTGTCAGCATGGGCAGGGGTGCCAAAATTTAAAAAAAGGAGTATCGTCTTGAAACTCGGTAGGCGGGTCGGACAGGTCCCCCCGACCACGTTGACGTTCAAATTGTAGATTTTTAGCTATTTTCTCCAGGCCTTAGGGGCGATCGTAGTGTCAAAAGCATGACTTGTCAGCATGGGCAGGGGTGCCAAAATTTAAAAAAAGGAGTATCGTCTTGAAACTCGGTAGGCGGGTCGGACAGGTCCCCCCGACCACGTTGACGTTCAAATTGTAGATTTTTAGCTATTTTCTCCAGGCCTTAGGGGCGATCGTAGTGTCAAAAGCATGACTTGTCAGCATGGGCAGGGGTGCCAAAATTTAGAAAAAGGAGTATCGTCTTGAAACTCGGTAGGCGGGTCGGACAGGTCCCCCCGACCACGTTGACGTTCAAATTGTAGATTTTTAGCTATTTTCTCCAGGCCTTAGGGGCGATCGTAGTGTCAAAAGCATGACTTGTCAGCATGGGCAGGGGTGCCAAAATTTAAAAAAAGGAGTATCGTCTTGAAACTCGGTAGGCGGGTCGGACAGGTCCCCCCGACCACGTTGACGTTCAAATTGTAGATTTTTAGCTATTTTCTCCAGGCCTTAGGGGCGATCGTAGTGTCAAAAGCATGACTTGTCAGCATGGGCAGGGGTGCCAAAATTTAAAAAAAGGAGTATCGTCTTGAAACTCGGTAGGCGGGTCGGACAGGTCCCCCCGACCACGTTGACGTTCAAATTGTAGATTTTTAGCTATTTTCTCCAGGCCTTAGGGGCGATCGTAGTGTCAAAAGCATGACTTGTCAGCATGGGTAGGGGTGCCAAAATTTAGAAAAAGGAGTATCGTCTTGAAACTCGGTAGGCGGGTCGGACAGGTCCCCCCGACCACGTTGACGTTCAAATTGTAGATTTTTAGCTATTTTCTCCAGGCCTTAGGGGCGATCGTAGTGTCAAAAGCATGACTTGTCAGCATGGGCAGGGGTGCCAAAATTTAAAAAAAGGAGTATCGTCTTGAAACTCGGTAGGTGTGTCGGACAGGTCCCCCCGACCACGTTGACGTTCAAATTGTAGATTTTTAGCTATTTTCTCCAGGCCTTAGGGGCGATCGTAGTGTCAAAAGCATGACTTGTCAGCATGGGCAGGGGTGCCAAAATTTAGAAAAAGGAGTATCGTCTTGAAACTCGGTAGGCGGGTCGGACAGGTCCCCCCGACCACGTTGACGTTCAAATTGTAGATTTTTAGCTATTTTCTCCAGGCCTTAGGGGCGATCGTAGTGTCAAAAGCATGACTTGTCAGCATGGGCAGGGGTGCCAAAATTTAAAAAAAGGAGTATCGTCTTGAAACTCGGTAGGCGGGTCGGACAGGTCCCCCCGACCACGTTGACGTTCAAATTGTAGATTTTTAGCTATTTTCTCCAGGCCTTAGGGGCGATCGTAGTGTCAAAAGCATGACTTGTCAGCATGGGCAGGGGTGCCAAAATTTAGAAAAAGGAGTATCGTCTTGAAACTCGGTAGGCGGGTCGGACAGGTCCCCCCGACCACGTTGACGTTCAAATTGTAGATTTTTAGCTATTTTCTCCAGGCCTTAGGGGCGATCGTAGTGTCAAAAGCATGACTTGTCAGCATGGGCAGGGGTGCCAAAATTTAAAAAAAGGAGTATCGTCTTGAAACTCGGTAGGCGGGTCGGACAGGTCCCCCCGACCACGTTGACGTTCAAATTGTAGATTTTTAGCTATTTTCTCCAGGCCTTAGGGGCGATCGTAGTGTCAAAAGCATGACTTGTCAGCATGGGCAGGGGTGCCAAAATTTAAAAAAAGGAGTATCGTCTTGAAACTC
Source organism: Haliotis rufescens (assembly GCF_023055435.1). Classification (NCBI taxonomy): domain Eukaryota; kingdom Metazoa; phylum Mollusca; class Gastropoda; order Lepetellida; family Haliotidae; genus Haliotis; species Haliotis rufescens. The sequence goes on from NW_025963813.1 coordinate 2,770,201, forward strand.
GGTAGGCGGGTCGGACAGGTCCCCCCGACCACGTTGACGTTCAAATTGTAGATTTTTAGCTATTTTCTCCAGGCCTTAGGGGCGATCGTAGTGTCAAAAGCATGACTTGTCAGCATGGGCAGGGGTGCCAAAATTTAAAAAAAGGAGTATCGTCTTGAAACTCGGTAGGCGGGTCGGACAGGTCCCCCCGACCACGTTGACGTTCAAATTGTAGATTTTTAGCTATTTTCTCCAGGCCTTAGGGGCGATCGTAGTGTCAAAAGCATGACTTGTCAGCATGGGCAGGGGTGCCAAAATTTAGAAAAAAGGAGTATCGTCTTGAAACTCGGTAGGCGGGTCGGACAGGTGCCCCCGAACACGTTGACGTTCAAATTGTAGATTTTTAGCTATTTCTTCTCCAGGCCTTAGGGGCGATCGTAGTGTCAAAAGCATGACTTGTCAGCATGGGCAGGGGTGCCAAAATTTAAAAAAAGGAGTATCGTCTTGAAACTCGGTAGGCGGGTCGGACAGGTCCCCCCGACCACGTTGACGTTCAAATTGTAGATTTTTAGCTATTTTCTCCAGGCCTTAGGGGCGATCGTAGTGTCAAAAGCATGACTTGTCAGCATGGGCAGGGGGTGCCAAAATTTAGAAAAA